>NC_091207.1:20676658-20741658 GCF_040958095.1 Procambarus clarkii | reverse complement strand
CTCACGACACTAGAAGACAAAAGAGTTAGGGGAGACATCATCACTACCTATAAAATTCTCGGAGGATTTGACAGGGTAGATAACGACGAACTGTTTAGCACGGGTGGGACGCGAACAAGGGGACACAGGTGGAAACTTAGTACCCAAATGAGCCACAGGGACGTTAGAAAGAATGTTTTCAGTGTCAGAGTGGTTAACAGATAGAATGCATTAAGCTGTGATTAGACAAGTCCTTAAGCAGTTTCAAATGTAAATATGATAGAGCCCTGTAGGCCTGTACACCACTTGATTGACAGGTGAGAGGCGGGTTCAAAGAGCCAAAGCTCAACACCTGCAAGCACAACTAGGTGAGTACAACTAGGTTAGCACATACACACACACAACATAGTTCCAATCTATAAAAGTGGTGGTCGAGAGGGACCTCTATACTATAGACCCGTGTCATTAACAAACGTGGTAGTGAAAACACTAGAAACAATAGTTATAACCAAATGGGTTATCATGACACAATTACGAACAGGCAGTATAATTTTCGAACAGGAAGATCCTATATAACAAATCATCTTAGTTTTTATGATAGAGCCACAGAGATACTACAGGAAAGAGGTGGTTGGGTTGACTGTGTCTATCTGGACCTAAAAAAAGGCTTTTGATAGAGTACCACACAAGAAGCTGATCTGGAAACTGGAACATGCTGGAGGGGTGACAGGGAGACTGCTGACATGGATGACAAATTTTATCTAACTGACAGACAGATGAGGTCAGAGATAATGTAACTGACTGGAGGAACGTTACTACTAGATATGGTATGGTACTCCATGGTAACAAGTATGGTATGGTATGGTAGTTGGCATGGTAGCAGGTGTGGTATCAGATAAGGTATGGAAGCAGGTATATAGTACGGTATGGTTATAAGTTCGTAAGTATAGTATGATAGCAGGTATGGTATGGTACTGTAGCAAGTATGGTACTGTAGCAGGTATGGTATGGTACTGTAGCAGGTATGGTATGGTACTGTAGCAGGTATGGTATGAGTGCAGGTAACGTATATCATACCATAGTCAGTAAGAAGCAGGAGAGGACCATTGGAACATCGCAGACATGAACACGACAAACCTGGTACTTTAAGAGCCTTGGGCCAAGAGCTACAGCACCACCACGCTACAGGGCACAGCACGCATAGGGAAGAACTCACAAGATGGCACAGCAGTGAGTCATACATTAATCCCCCCTCCCTACCCCTTCCCCCCTCCCCACTACCCCCCCCCCTACGCCCTCACTCCTGACCCTCACCAACCAGCCCCCCTCATCCCTCACCCCATCAAAATCCTTCCCCCTCCCCTCCCCTCTACCTCCCCCCAAAGTGTAGTAACTGCTTTGTTAGGGGTCCCAGCGCCCACGCGCTCTCTCTCTCTCTCTCTGTCTGTATGTATATATGTATGTCTGCCTGTCTCTGTCTCGTTCGTTTATATCTATGTACTTACCTAGTTCTACTCACCTAGTTGTGCTGGCGGGGGTTGAGCTCTGGCTCTTTGGACCCGCCTCTCAACTGTCAATTAACTGTTTTTATTCCACACACATTCGCGCGCACACACACACACACACACACACACACACACACACACACACACACACACACACACACACACACACACACACACACACAGGAAGCAGGAGGCCAGATACAAGGTATCATCTGGGAGATGAAATTCTTCATGAGTCAGAGAGAGAAAGAGACTTGGGGGTTGATATCACGCCAGACCTGTCTCCTGCAGCACATATCAAGCGGATAACATCAGCGGCATATGCCAGGCTGGCCAACATACGAACGGCATTCAGAAACTTGTGTAAAGAATCATTCAGAACAATATATATCACATATGTCAGGCCAATCCTGGAGTATGCAGCCCCAGCATGGAGTCCATATCTAGTCAAGCATAAGACTAAACTGGAAAAGGTTCAAAGGTTTGCCACCAGACTAGTACTCGAGCTGAGAGGTATGAGCTACGAGGAGAGACTACGGGAATTAAACCTCACTTTGCTGGAAGACAGAAGAGTTAGGGGGGACATGATCACCACATTCAAGATTCTGAAGGGAATTGATAGGGTAGATAAAGACAGGCCATTTAACACAAGGGGCACACGCACTAGGGGACACAGGTGGAAACTGAGTGCCCAAATGAGCCACAGAGATATTAGAAAGAACTTTTTTTAGTGTCAGAGTGGTTGACAAATGGAATGCATTAGGAAGTGATGTGGTGGAGGCTGACTCCATACACAGTTTCAAGTGTAGATATGATAGAGCCCAGTAGGCTCAGAAATCTGTACACCAGTTGATTGACAGTTGAGAGGCGGGACCAAAGTAGCAGACATAGCCCCTCTACACAAGGGAGGGAGCAAAGCATTGACAAAGAATTATAGACCAGTTGCACTAACAACGCACATCATAAAAGTATTTGAGAGAGTGATTAGGAGTCAGGTCACCAATTTCATGGAGACCAATGACCTTCACAACCCAGGCCAACATGGATTTCGAGCGGGAAGATCGTGCCTCTCACAGCTACTTGAGCATTACGACAAAGTCACTGAGGCATTAGAAGAAAAACAGAATGCTGATGTGATATACACGGACTTCGCAAAGGCTTTCGATAAATGTGACCATGGCGTGATAGCACACAAAATGAAGTCAATGGGAATAACCGGTAAAGTAGGACGCTGGATACTCAGTTTTCTGTCAAACAGGACTCAGCGAGTAACGGTCAACCATATAAAATCTAGTCCAAGTGCAGTTAAAAGCTCTGTACCTCAGGGTACAGTCCTTGCACCGCTGCTTTTCCTTATCCTCATATCAGATATAGACAAAAATACAAGTCACAGCTTCGTATCATCCTTTGCAGATGACACAAAAATCAGTATGAAAATTATCTCGGCTGAAGACACTGAAAAACTTCAAGCTGATATTAATAAAGTTTTCGACTGGGCATCAGAAAATAACATGATGTTTAACAGTGATAAATTCCAGGTACTCAGGTACGGTAAAAATGAGGACCTTAAACATAATACAGAGTACAAAACACAATCAAATGTACCCATAGTAGGAAAACAGCATGTAAAGGATTTGGGAATAATAATGTCTGACGGCCTAACGTTTAAGGAGCATAACCAAGCAAATATTGCGACAGCCAGAAAAATGATAGGATGGATTACGAGAACTTTCAAATCCAGGGATCCCATCACAATGGCTGTACTCTTCAAGTCACTTGTGTTGTCCCGTCTTGAGTCAATGCTCGATCCTGCAAGCACAAACAGGCAAGTACAAATAGGTGAGTACACACACACACACACACACACACACACACAGACACAGACACACACACAGACACACACACACAGACACACACACACACACACACACACACATGGAATGTGTGAAATGGAATGCATTAGGAAGTGATGTGGTGGAGGCTGACTCCATTCACAGTTTCAAATGTAGATATGATAGAGCCCAATAGGCTCAGGAATCTGTACACCAGTTGATTGACGGTTGAGAGGCGGGACCAAAGAGCCAGAGCTCAACCCCCGCAAGCACAATTAGGTGAGTACAATTAGGTGAGTACACACACACACACACACACACACACACACACACTGAGAATAGGAGAACATAGACCCCTACACAACCTATATATTATGTGAGAAATCTTTAAAGAATTCTGATAAAGAAAGAGATCTAGGGGTGGTTCTAGATAGAAAACTATCACCTGAGGACCACATTAAGAATATTGTGCGAGGAGCCTATGCCACGCTTTCTAACTTCAGAATTGCTTTTAAATACATGGATGGCGATATACTAAAGAAATTGTTCACGACTTTTGTTAGGCCAAAGCTAGAATATGCAGCGGTTGTGTGGTGCCCATATCTTAAGAAGCACATCAACAAACTGGAAAAGGTGCAAAGACATGCTACTAAGTGGCTCCCAGAACTGAAGGGCAAGAGCTATGAGGAGAGGTTAGAGGCATTAAATATGCCAAAACTAGAAGACAGAAGAAAAAGAGGTGATATGATCACTACATACAAAATAGTAACAGGAATTGATAAAATCGATAGGGAAGATTTCCTGAGACCTGGAACTTCAAGAACAAGAGGTCATAGATTTAAACTAGCTAAACACAGATGCCGAAGAAATATAAGAAAATTCACTTTCGCAAGCAGAGTGGTAGACGGTTGGAACAAGTTAGGTGAGAAGGTGGTGGAGGCCAAGACCGTCAGTAGTTTCAAAGCGTTATATGACAAAGAGTGCTGGGAAGACGGGACACCACGAGCGTAGCTCTCATCCTGTAACTACACTTAGGTAATTACACTTAAGTAATTACACACACACACACGCACGCGCAGAAAGCAGCCCGTAGCAGCTTACTCCTAGGTACTTATTTACTGCTAGGTGAACAGGTACATCAAGGTGAAAGAAACTCTGCCCATTTCTTTCCGCCGCCGCCGAGGATCGAACCCGGACCCTTAGGACTACGAATCCCGAGCGTTGTCCATTGAGCCATCAGGCCCCCCACTTGTATGTATGTATGTCTCGTTCTTTCTTTATCTCTCATTATCTTTCGTGTTCTTTTGCTTTCGTTTTGTCTTTCTACTCTCTCTCTCTCTCTTTTAAACTAAGAGTTGGGATCATAAGGGTAGCCATTGAGGTACCTAGTGAAACTGCAAGCAAGAGCTGTTATCCTACCTCAGTTCATCTACTGTCTGCACCAGAGAGACTCATTCCTTTCACGAGATCATTATTTGAGCATTTGGAATAAACTTGGTTTAAAACTAGGTAACAATCATATATGGAAGATGACGAGCCAATAGCTAGAACCTTCATGTGATCAGGTGACTTGATATCCCAGGATATCAACCTGATGCATGAACAACTTCCAAATGTGAGTCAGCATAGGAATGAATGATCCCTAGGAATGAATCATTCATTCCATGAATGATTTAGTCATCATTCTTGTGTAACACGCCGGAAAATCTAGCCCGGTCTTCTGGGAGAGGCCCGGTCTCCTGGGAGAGGCCCGGTCTCCTGGGAGAGGTCAGGTCCCATGCGACATTAGCTTGCATTAGCCGGGGCAGCTTCGGGTATATAAGCCCCGGTGGACGATGACTGCTCCTGTGGCAGGTAAGTCCACTACGGGCTCACCATAGCCCGTGCTACATGCCCCGCTCCTGTGGCAGGTAAGTCCACTACGGGCTCACCATACCCCGTGCTACATGCCCCGCTCCTGTGGCAGGTAAGTCCACTACGGGCTCACCATAGCCCGTGCTACATGCCCCGCTCCTGTGGCAGGTAAGTCCACTACGGGCTCACCATAGCCCGTGCTACATGCCCCGCTCCTGTGGCAGGTAAGTTACGGGCTCACCATAGCCCGTGCTACTTGGAACTTGTTCCGAGTAGCTGAATCTATAACAATAACAGCAACGATGATAGAATTAGTGTAACAATGGTGGTGACTGGAACAGGTCTGTGTCAGAATGCACAGACCTAACAGGTAACGCAAGAGGTCCCACCAGACTTTGTTTAATCTTATGTGGTCATAAGGGATGATGGCTGAGAGCCTTCAGTTATGGGCACCAACAGCTGGTTGTTCACGAAGTTGCTTCAGGTGCGGAATTTTGAGAATATTGGCCTTGTTCATAACAGTAAGTTCACCAACATCTCAACAGGTGTTGGAGGCTCTGATATTCAGACCAGTCCAACCACACTTGGTCAAGACAAGAGACGAATCTTCTCGCATGGTTCTACACATGTCCAAAATTCAAATGAATGATGGAGGGCAGGCAGTCCAGGAGAGGGGCGAATACTCAAGCTGGGAGTGAACTGTTACTGCGTATAAGGTTTTGCAACCCCTGCGCTCGAGAAGGTCTGAGTTGTGAAGTAGGGCTGAAAGCTTTCTGGCTGCCTTGTGAGGTAAGTTAAGCACACAGCTTTTCATAGTCACTGAAGAAGAGTCACGCTTCAAGCCCAATTATGTCAATTTTTTTCTCTAACCACTAGGTTTTTGGCGCCTTTGTATGCCGGTCCAATTATAAATATGCTGTCTGGTTATCATCACTGTCTGTGTTCTCTCACCCAAACATGTGACCTGCTATCGCTCTCCCCATTTACAAATTGCTGTGCTGATTAATTACCATTGTAGCATTTGGCATTTTGGAGTGGGAGCAGTTGGAAAGTCTCTCTCTTTTAAACTAAGATTAGGGTTCAGTGTGCATACTGAAACGGCAAGCAAGAGCTGTTATCCTTCCTCAGCTCATCTGAAGCCTACTTCTAGAGACTCATTTATTTCATGAAAATGTTCTTTAAAACTGACTATTCCATAGGGAACTATCATGTAGTAACTATCAAATAAAGAACCTGGTGAAACTGCAAGAGCTGTAATCCTACCACAACTCAGTTGAAACCTGCACGAAGAGACCCAGTTATTTCATGTGCCAATTATTTCATGATTTTATATGCATCATTAGGAATAACTTTATTCATTAACATTAGGTAACAAACATATAAGGAAGAGGATGAGCCTGTAGCCAACTGTGTGCCAGAGCCTTCATGTGATCATGACCTGATGAAGTCAAGTACGATCTCCCGTGTATCAACCTGATGAGAGAACAAGTTACAGATGCGAGTCAGCTTAAGAATAAATGATCACTGATGAGGTGATGTTCTTGAGAATTGCAGTTCCAGCATGAGACTGTTGAGGGTTGAGAGCCTATTGTTATGGTTGCCAACTACTGGTTGTCCACGGAGTTGGGCCAGGTGAGGAACTTTGAAGATGTTGGCCTTGTACTTAACAGTAAGACCACCAACGTCTTGCAGGCTCTGATGTTCAGACCGTTCCCACCAGACTTGGTCAAGATTAGAGATGAACCGTCGTGCCCGTTTCTCTACTTTGTCCAAAAGTCTGATAAATGATGGAGGACATGCAATCCAAGAGAGAAGTGCATACTATAGATGAGAGTGAACTTGTGTTTCATAAAAGGTTTTGCACCTCCGACTGTCAAGAAGGGGTACGATGCGCAATAGATCTGTAAGTTCCCTAGCTGCCTTTTGGGCTAGGTTAAGCACGTGGCTCTTCATTGTCATTGAAGAGTCGGACTTTATTCTCAAAATGTCAATTTCATCTGTGAACCCTAGGCTTTTGCCACTCATTTGCGATCTTGTCCGATTTGCAATGTACAGTCCAGTTATCACCATCACCTGTGTTTTCTAAGCCACAAATATAACCTACTATCCCCTACCCCCAGGGAGAAATCGCTGAAAGTTGGTGACTGATGAGTCTTGCAACAGTTGGCATTTCTTCCTTTCTGTATGTGAAGGTTTGAGTGTATTCATCACCATAGGCTTCAGCATCAGGAATGAGATGAAAGTAGATAATTGAAATAGACATTTCACAGCAGAGGGCCAAGTATTCTCCACTGTGGTATGATGGTGCTTTCTCTCTCTCTCTCTCTCTCTCTCTCTCTCTCTCTCTCTCTCTCTCTCTCTCTCTCTCTCTCTCTCTCTCTCTCTCTCTCTCTCTCTATTATCCTAAGTGGTCCAACTGTCAAAGGACCTGCACAATAATGTAGAAGTGAATGGTTGCAAAAATAGATGTACTGAATAGGGGTGACCATTAGTTTAATGATGCAACATATGCCGAATACTAAATGGTGGGCGGAATGGTTGGCAGAGAGAGAGAGAGAGAGAGAGAGAGAGAGAGAGAGAGAGAGCGAGGGTGGGGGGGGAGGGGAAGAGAAACTATAGATATTTTGGAACCAAAGTATGCATACACCATGCCTAGAGTAACCATAAATACTTTGGAGGCAGAGTAACTGTAGATACACTGGGATCAGAGTAACTATAGATACTTTGGAGCCAGAGTAACTATAGATACCATAATACCACAGCAACTATAGATACAATGGGAACACAGTATTTATAGATACTCAGAGGCCGGAGTAACTATACAAACATTGGAGCCAGAGTAATTATAGATACACTGTGATCAAAGCAACTATAGATATCTCGGAGCTAGAGTAACTATAGTTGTCCTTGGTGTCATAGTAACTATAGTTACACTGGAGCGACAGTAACTATATATACTATAATATTTAGATGACAGGCTGGTGCTTCACTCTCAGGTAAATTCAGGCACAATTAACCTACATATAAGTCAACAATATATGTACTCACCTAGACTTCACTCTACCATATGTGTAATGACCTGACATAACTCTACCATATGTGTACTCACCTACATATAACTCTACCATATGTGTACTGTTGCAGGTCTTCGCTCCACTGTGCCTGGGTGCTCCTGACCACCCTGGGAGCACCCCAGTCTTACTGGGGTGCTCCCATGGTGGAGTCACTGTCCCAAACGGGCTGAGTCACTGTCTGCGACACTATCCCGCCTCAAAAATTGATAGTGAGGTTCGCCTTCTCTAATCTCCTGAAGGCTCCTTGAGACGAGTTTCATGTGCTTCCCAGCGTACCCCACGATGTCGTCTATATACACACCGTGCATCCTTCAGCTCCTCGAAGCACCTCGTTTATCATCCTCTAGAAGCAACTTCCGCTGTTGATCTTCCCAAATGGAAGGACTTTGTATAGGTAGAGTCCATCGGGTGTGACGAAGGCAGAGATCTTCCTGGCTCTCGGGGTCAATGGTATCTGGTAATATCCTTTTAATAAGTTGACCTTCGGAACGTACCTGGCGTTTCCCAACTGGTCAATACAATCACTCACTCGGGGCAAGGGACGGGAGTCCGACACAGTGATGGCGTTTCGAAAGTCCGTGCAAAAAAAAAAGGTACGAACCGTCACTCTTTTTCACCAACAAATAAGGCGAACTCCACTCGCTGTTATTGGGTTCCGCAAGGTCGTTCGCCAACATATACTCCACCTTTTTCCGCATTAGTTCCCTTTTCTCCGGACTGACCCGATAAGCACTTTGCTTAATCGGTCTCTGGCTTCTCACCTCCACCTCGTGCACCACGCTCCTATGTCGTCGGGACACGTCCGTGAAAAGTGACTCGTTCTCCCTTAATAGGGTCACTAGGCCACCCCTTTGTCTCGCTTCCTGGTATTGTAGTCTCTCCTTGATGTGTATTAAACTCTCAGTGTTGGGGCGATGAGTACCGTCGGGGAGCCGGTCGGCCGAGCGGACAGCACGCTGGACTTGTGATCCTGGGTTCGATCCCAGGCGCTGGCGAGAAATAATGGGCAGAGTTTCTTTCACCCTATGTCCCTGTTACCTAGCAGTAAAATAGGTACCTGGGTGTTAGTCAGCTGTCACGGGCTGCTTCCTGGGGGTGGAGGCCTGGTCGAGGACCGGGCAGCGGGGACACTAAAGCCCCGAAATCATCTCAAGATAACCTCAAGATAACCATCGGCTCGGGCCCACTTTCCTTCCTCCACTGGTAACTCTTGGTTCAGCCTCACACACATTACTACTTTCTTCCCTACTTCCGGCCGTGTCGTCGTCTTCCTCCGAACGGCGACCTCTTCCTCTTCCTGGAAGTATGGCTTCACACGGTTCACATGACACCTGCGTCTTACATGGGCGGTTCGGTTTGCTGACGTCATAATTTACTTTGCCTATTCTTCACGCGATCAAATAAGGACTGCCAAAGCGCGACTCAGTCACCCTACCTCTTCCGGGTAGCAGCATCATTACTTTCGCCCCTTCCCCCCCCCTCCCCCCGTCCTCCCTCGGGACAGCATTCTGATCATACCAAGCAAACATCTTCCTCTGTGCTGTCCTAAGGTGTACAGTTGCCAATTTCTTTGCCTTCTCTAAACATTCCTTGAACTTTCGCACATACTCCGCAACTGTCACTAAGGTCTGTCCCGATGTCAGCTGCTCCTTCAGCTGCAATAAGGGACCTCACACCTCATGCCCATATACTAGCTGAAATGGCGAGAGTCCTAAAGATTCCACTACAGAGTCCCGTATCGCAAATAAAGTACTCCATGTACTCCTCACTCTTGACGAAGTTTGAGAGAACACATTCCCCCCACAAGAGTCGTTCCCTAAAACAAATTGAGCCTCCATCCTTGGAAGCGAGGCAATGACCCCTACCACTATGGTCTTGCAGCCATAATCCGAGTCCAGTGTAACTTCATAAAGGGGCATTCCCACTGCCCCCCCCCCACAGTATCCACCATGGCTATCCCTACACTGGTACTCTTGTAACCCTTGGGGAATAGGGTCTCCCCCATCCAGGGTAAAATCTGCCCCAGTATCCCTCACCATCTTCACTGGGATAGGGTCTGCTTCACCAATTCTTACTGACCCTTACAAATGAAAGGTGGGTTCTTTTTTCTTTTTCTATCGGCGACCTCCTCAAAATGTCTTCGGCTCCTTGGTCTGCCATCCTGACCAGAGCCATATTCCCACTTTGCCTGGGACGACCACACTTCCGAGCAAAGTGTCCTTTTGCTCCACAGTTGAAGCACCATCTCCTCCTGGGAGGTCCCCAACCAGTCACTCTGGTAAGTAACACTTCCGGAAGACGTTGCCCCATGGATCCTCGTTGAGCCCTCTGTTGCAGTCTCCCTGGCAGCGCCCCCTGCTTCAGAGCTAGACCTAGTGTTACCCCCTTGAGGTCTCCTCACTGGTTCCCTGGAACTCTTGAACCCCTGGTTCACTCCGCTCAGGAGGCAAGACCTGGGAGGATCAGCTCCCGTCTTCACTTCTCCCATGCTCTTAAAACTGCCACTGAACCTTGGGTATGCTGGCTGTTTAGGCGGTCCTTCCCTGTGAGGGAGTAGTGCCTCCTCCAGCATGTCTTCCCTGTCTCCTGCGGCCCTCAAATCTTTGAAGCCCACTTCCTTCACTCTCAGCTCTGGGTAGAGTATGGACATAAACCTCTCCATCACCATTAGCTGTTTAATCTCCTTCGCTGCTTCTTCGGCCTTCATCCACTTAAAAAATCTCTGCTCCAACTTCTGGCCGTCTCGGCGTACATCCTCCCCGGCGCTCTGGTGCACTCTCTAAACCTCTTTTGGTACAACTCTGGAGTTAACCGGAAAGAAGGCAACACTGCATTCTTCACTGCCTCATAACTCGAACACTCCTCGAGGTCCAACATGTTGTAGGCCTCCCGTGCTTAACCAGTCAGCCTACTCTGGACCAGTTCTGCCCAGTCCACCTCCGGCCATCTTTTCAGGCTTGCAACCCTCTCAAAATGGTCGAAGAAACTCTCGACCTCATGAGGTACAAATACTGGCAAGTCACACTCCTTCATGTGGTAGTAATGTCATCCCACTCTCAATGCCCCTCAGTTCGACTTCCTTGTTGGTTTCTACCTCCTCCCGTCGCAGCTGTGCCTCTCGCTCTCGCTCCTCTCGTTGAAGCTGTGCTTCTCGCTCCTCTCGTCGCAGCTGTGTCTCTTGCTTTTCCTGTCACAGCTGGGCCTCGCGCTTCTCCCGTTGCAGTTGGGCCTCGTGCTCTTGCTCCTCCCATCGCAGCTGGGCTTCTCTTTCCTCCTGCTTCAGCTGCACCTCGTGCCCTTTCCTCCTTAGCTGTGCCTCCAGCTGCATCTTCAACATTTCCAGTTTTACACTCTACTACTGAAGAATCTCCCCATGCTTCCTCCGTAATTTCGGGCTCTCCCACTGCAGGTGCCCGGGACGGTTCTTCCCCAGTGGCCTCATCTCGAGCCTTGAGGTGAGCCATTATCCCTATACAACGCTCCACCACTTTGGACGACCTCAATCTTATAGCAAAGTGGTTCGCCACTAGCTGGAGCTGGGCCTTGTTGCAACCCTCCAACACACTCTCATCCCTCGACTCCACGAACTAGGCTACCTTACCATCCTCCATCTCTAGGTTACTGAGCGATTAACTGCGCACTCTGAATTATACCAATTATCAAAACAGAATTACAGAATTACAAGTCTTCCTCGACTTCTGTACTAATGACTGTTGCTGTTTAATCCACTTCCTGAGGCTCCCTGACATCACAATCTGGAGAGCTCACTGACGCACGTCCGTGCTCTAACACGGCTGGTGAAGCTCTGAGCTCCTTTGGCGCTGGCGGAGACAGCCGTCTTCTGCCCTGTGGCGTCACGCGCTGGGGCACTGCCCCCATTGGTCAACTCCATCACATGACCTGTCCTGACCAATCGCTAGGCGGCTGGCGCCCTCGCCCCTTGGCGGGAATTCTGTCTCCTCGTCACCATATTGAAATTATTAAGGACATAAGCCACTTTCAAGCCCAAAACTAAAATGGTAAACTTAACTCCATATGATAACTTGACTACTCTTTATATATATATGAAAATGCTCCCTAACAGAGAACGTACAGGATGTAGAGATATGATTCTTACCGCTGGATTAGGGAAGATATAGGATGGGGGACCGTAACAGTACTCACTGAGATATAACTCTACCATATGTGTACTCACCTACCAACCCGTTCTCGCACTTGCTTATAGTCAATATTGGCTTATTTAATAAGTGCATATGTGACATACTAATTGATTGTGAATATTTTAGTTTACCTTGAAAAGCTTCATAGAAAACACCGACCTCACCTAACCTTCTTAGTATGTTAAGATAAGCATCTTATTGCTTCTTAATTACAATTATTACTTAACCTATACCATTGATAGGTTAAATAATAATTGTAAATAAGAAGCAATAAGATGCTTATCTTAACATACTAAGAAAGTGTGTGAGGTCGGTGTTTTCTATGAAGCTTTTCAAGGTAAACTAAAATAATCACAACCAATTAGTATGTCACATATGCACTTATTAAATAAGCCAATATTGACTATAGGCAAGTGCGAGAACGGGTTGCACCTACATATAACTCTACCATATGTGTACTCACCTACATATAACTCCACCATCTGTGTACAAACCATAAATAATTCAGACAATAAAATTGGTCAGTCAATAATAAACGTCCTATTATTAGGTTTCGGACCAAACAACAAAGCTGTTGTGGTCGGCCTTCCCTATGCTACCTTTGTTGTCATTGTATAAAACTATTATTGTCAGCGTCAGCCATATTTATTGGCCCGCATCAACCGGGGCTTCTTCACCCCTCCCCCCTCCCCGGTCACCACATTAATACATACGCACACACATGTGTATATGTATATATCTATATATGTGTGTGTGGGCCGACCAGGGTTCGAACCTGCTATCCGGGGCTCACCCTTGGCGTACACCGTAATGAAACCATGTCCCCAGAGATCGTCTACAAGGATTTGTCAGCATTGAACAAATCCTAATAGGCAAACACATCTATCCATATATCTATCCATCTATTTGTAAATCCATCTATCTTTCTATTCATCTATCCGTCTGTCCATCAAATTGTCTATCCATCCAACTGTCTATTTATATATCTATCCAAAAATCCATCCATCTATCTATCCACCCATTTCCTCATTCATCTATCTATCTATCCACCCATTTCCTCATTCATCTATCTATCTATCCATCCATCTATCTATCCATCTACCTATCCACCCATATATCTATCCATTCATCTATATATACATCATCTGTCCATCTATTTATCCATCCATCTACTCTGTGAATCTATTTGTCAATCTATCTACATATTCGTCTACTTATCCATCTATTTATTCATTTATCTGTCTATCCATCTAATATCCATATGCACATCAATTCACCCATCTATCTAACCAATTATCTATCCATCTACGTTTATATATCCATGATATAACTTCTATCAATCACCTATCCATGAATCTAGCATCTATCTCTCCCTCTATCCATTGATCCATCTATCTATTCATCCATCTATCTACTGTGTCTCACTATTTCTGTCTCAATCTTTTTCTGCCCCTCTCTCTCTCTCTCACTCTCTCTCTTTCTCTCTCTCTCTCTCTCTCTCTCTCTCTCTCTCTCTCTCTCTCTCTCTCTTTCTCTCTCTCTCTCTCTCTCTCTCTCTCTCTCTCTCTCTCTCTCTCTCTCTCTCTCTCTCTCTCTCTCTCTCTCTCTCTCTCTCTCTCTCTCTCTCTCATAACAAATATAAATGCCAAATTTGAGGGTAGTCGCTGGAGCTCAGCGTTGTGAAAAAAACAAAAAAGAAAAATGCATAGTTTGCTTTCCCTTTACTCTGGGAAAGAGGTGCACGTGGCTTGAGAAACCGTTGAAGATGTGAAACAATCGTCTGTTTTATGAGACTACGAGCAAATTATGGATAGCAGGAAATTTATTACAAACACGATAAGTCTGCGGTGGTCCGGTGGTTGAGTGTGTTGCTGGCAATGCTTTGGTTGTAGATTTGCACCCACCTCACAGCCCTAGTGGATACTTTCATTTTCTGAGCAAATTTATGCTAATTTTCTTGAGATCAGTGAATAATGTTGTATATTATTATAAGAAGAAAAAAACAATAGTTTTGAAAATATTTAGCTGTGGGTAGTACCCAAAAATAGTTGTGGTTAGGGGGTCTGAATATGTGAACCCTGGGACGCTGTTTCCTTTTGAATTCTGGCGACCCCGATCAGTCTATGTTTATCCCGTACCTCAGTCCATTCTCCCTGCTCATTTGGGTGAGGCTAGCCCCAAGCGTCTGGCCTTCAACAAATAGAAGCACGCATTAATCGTTACAATACCGAAGCCCAATGACCCTGGCAATTACAGACCTATCAGTCTCATGTCATGCACTTGCAAGATGCTTGAAAGGATCATTCTAAACCGACTGTTGTACAAAATAGCCAGATTAGGGGAGGGGGTCAATGGATTTGTTAAAGGACGGAGTACAACAAACTGTATAGTTAATTATTTGGCTAATGACACAGCTAATTACTCTGCATTTGTTGACATTAAAGGAGGCTTCGACAAAGCACAAGGAATTGCGATCCTGGACGAGCTTGCATGGATGGGTGTCAAAGGAAGACGCTTGAAATGAATTGAAGACTACCTCACAGGGAGGAAAGCCAAGGTCTGCTTCAACGGAGCAGTCTCCAGAACAATGAGTATGGAACTCGAGACCCCCAAGGCGAAGTCTTAAGCTCGACACTATTCAATGTACTTATGAACGACATTGCAAATATTGATTTTCCGGAAGCTCGGTTTCACTCTCTCCACAAACAAGACAAAAGCATACTCTCATCACAAACGGGTAGAAAATAAGGAACTACAAACTAATGGTGTAACACTTGAATGGGTTTACCACAATCGGTACCTTGGCGTCACTGTCGGCTCTAACAAGGGGGAAGAAAGTGGAGCTCAACCAACTCATAGGAACATGCAAAAGTCGACTCACGGCACTGAAAGCCACGAATGAACAAGGAGCCTCTAATGCCGTGCTTAAAATGTACACAGCCTATGTGCGCTCCGTCATAGACTATGCCGCACCAGTTCTGTGCGCCTACTCCCAAAGCGATATAAAAAGGCTCGAAAGCATTAAAAATGAAGCCATAACAATCATTCTTGTCGTTCCAAAAACTGTCAAAACGTCTAATCTACGAGAGGAGTTGTCCCTCCCAAGTGTTAAAAGCAGAATTAAGGAAATGAATGCTAAGCTTGCAATTAGGATAGCCAGAGATCCCTATTACAATGATATTGCCCCCAAAAATGAATTCTGTGTTGCTAACAGGAAGAAACAGACGAAGCAAAAAATGGCATCTCAGATCAGTCTGCTACCTAGAAGAACTTCACCTGCTTGAGCAAGCCCGTGAGCTCCTGCCTGTAGAGAGGTTACCTCCCTGGGAGGATGACTCATGCAAGATTACCATCAATGAAATGGCAACGAAAAAATCCAACATGATACCACAAGAAATGAGGCACAAGTATCTCGAGGATATTTATAAAGAAGCCGGAGATGAACTAGATCAAATCTACACTGACGGGTCATCTAATCCTGTCAATGGCAGGGCTGGTGCAGCATACACGGTAATCAAGGATAATACTTTCCAACGCAGAAATGAAGAAAAAGACAAGTATTGAGAACTATGCCTCTTCAACGCAAGCAGAGCTAACTGCCATTGTTATGGCGTTAAGATTCCTTAAACGAAACACTAATGGTGCAGTGATCTGCACTGATTAAAAAAGCAGCACTGCAAAGCCTAAGTAAAAATCGGACAGAAAATCTTGCGATAGTCGCTGAAATCAAGAGAGCTGTGAGAGTACTTACCAACCAGGGAAGAGTCGTCAAGTTCCTGTGGATCCCCTCCCATGTTGGAATATGTGGGAATGAACGAGCAGATGTGCTGGCTGCTGAAGGCGCTGAAGGAGACCATATTGAATACTTCATACCCAAGACTCTACTACAATTTAGAGGTATTGTCAGGCAACATCACCGTGACAAGGTAACTGAGGAAAGGAGAATAGAAGCACAAACCAGTGAATCTGTACGATGGTACAACATGGTTGCAGCTGGCAATCCCAATCATTATGGCCGAAGAGGAGGAGGACGAGGGAGAGAATCAGTAATAGCGAGAATCCATCTTGGATACAAATATCCATGGAGATTCGGAATAGAGACAACAGTTGATCAGCTGAATTGCAGAATCTGTGGTGAGAGTGACGGACACCGCCTTGACCACTACCTACGTGAATGTGAACACCTGAGAGACATTAGGAATATGTGTAGAATAATAAACCCCACATTGTTTGAGTTAGGAAAACACTATTTGTCAAATATTGATACTGTTCTTAAAAGATTTCCCCATTTTGCACCCGCAAGATAACGTAAGATTTTAAGGGTTGATAGATGTTAATCTTCTTGTTTGAGGAACTGTTCACTTGAGACAGTTAAGCCAGTCCCAGCTGTGTCTGGGTACAAGTGACAGGATGAACAACCCAGCGGGTTTTCTTCCTTTTGAGGAGTGTTGTACATGCTGCTATGGCGGTGTGTCCACTCACACGATGAGTGGTGTTGCCCAATAAACTTGCCCCTCGGGGCAAAATTAAAAAAAAAAACAGAAAACAAACGTGAGAGAGAATGAAAGGGAGAGAGAGAGAGAGAGAGAGAGAGAGAGAGAGAGAGAGAGAGAGAGAGAGAGAGAGAGAGAGAGAGAGAGAGAGAGAGAGAGAGAGAGAGAGAGAGAGACAGACAGACAGACAGACAGAGAGAGAGAGAGAGAGAGAGAGAGAGAGACAGACAGACAGACAGACAGACAGAGAGAGAGAGAGAGAGAGAGAGAGAGAGAGAGAGAGAGAGAGAGAGAGAGAGAGAGAGAGAGAGAGAGAGAGACAGACAGACAGACAGAGAGAGAGAGAGAGAGAGACAGACAGATAGACAGAGAGAGAGAGAGAGAGAGAGAGAGAGAGAGAGAGAGAGAGAGAGAGAGAGAGAGAGAGAGAGAGAGAGAGAGAGAGAGAGAGAGAGAGAGAGACAGACAGATAGACAGAGAGAGAGAGAGAGAGAGAGAGAGAGAGAGAGAGAGAGAGAGAGAGAGAGAGAGAGAGAGAGAGAGAGAGAGAGAGAGAGAGACAGAGACAGAGGGTGGGGCGGGGCCAGGGATGCCACCACCACTCAACACACATCACGGAGCTCGCACAAGCGTCACACACACACGGGCTGAACGTGTCCCATTGGGTTCATTACCGAAGAAGTGCAGAATATTGACAAAATGTTGCATGCCGGAATTCACATCCCTATGCATCCCCAACCTGCGCATACACACACTCATACACCTCATGATTTCGTATACATTTCTACTTCAAACTGTTCTCTTACACATTTCATTCATCTGACTTCATTTCAAACATATATATAGACCCGCAAACACCTGCTAAGGTTGAATAAATAATTAATAATTATTCAACCCAGCCTAGAGAACATAAAAAACATCATCACCAAAAAACTCTCACATCTCAACAAAGCCGACCTACACCAGAGAATAGCTGAAGGTTCGCCATCTGCAACATGGTATCTTCAGGCAACCAAATTAGAAAGGTTAAATATCCCAAAAGGAATCCACAGGGAAATAGCAGTTAGGCTATATAGACTACGTCTAGGTTACAGATGCAACTGGGAGATTGGTGAACCCCGACAGAGAGAGTGCATCTTCTGCCAAACTGTCACAGAAAAGCCATTACTTCACTATCTTCTGGAATGTGAAGCAACCAATGACCTTAGAAGAGCTTTAAGAGTTCCTGAATCATGCAGTGGCCACCCTGAAGCCATCAACACAGCCACTCTCCTGGTCAACAAAGGTGTCCAGCAGCTGGACACCCTCATAAAGACTGTGAAGCAGTATCCTCCCCCGCGATAACAGCTTGATGGTGAAATGCAACCTCAGAATACTGAGAAAAAAAAAATTGTACCACTTACGGGCTATTCATGCCCGTGCCACCTCTTGGGTGGCTTAATCTTTATCAATCAATCACCTGCTAAGGTTTCGAGGATCAATGACTCAGCGGCCCAGTCTCTAAGGAGGCTCTCTGGTCGGTTAGCGTTTATGAAAGACTTGCGGTTTCAGTTACGGAACCTGTATATCTTTCTTCAATGGTCGCACAGGCTGTGGCTGGCCCCAGAGAAGCAGTCCCAGATTGTTAACGTCATGTTGAGTCTTGATAAAAGGTCTTTTCTCGTGTGAAAATTAATATTATGTGCTAGAATTAGATAGTTTGACTTAGGTTAGTCTATGTTAGACTTAGGTTAGGTTAAGTTAGGTTAGGTTAGACTTAGGTTAGGTTAGGCTGGGTTAGGCTAGGCTATGTTAGGTTAGGTTCAGTTAGATTAGACTATGTTAAGTTAGGCTAGGTTAGGTTAGACGTTCAGGTTGTTTATATCTCAACCTGTCCTCGACCCGTCCACAGCCTACCCCATAGGCTCGGTCATCGCCCCTAACATGATGTTCATTCCAAATAGGGGTTTTCTCAGATCAGATATAATTATATATAATAGCATATTTAGGCACAGGTTAGGTGTTTAGGTTCTGTTCACCATTATTTGTATATGTAGAACCTATCCTCAGGCGAGGCTCGTTAAAGCAGCGGCCCCCCTAAGATGAATTCATAATTTTTTTACCCATCGTGCACTAAAAACAAGTTCGTTCTCATATATATAATTAATATTATTATATATTAAAGTTTTATGTATTGTTAGTTATTGGTTAGGTTAATTGCTTAAGTTCGGCTGGCAATTATTTGTATTTGAATTATGTGGGTGAAGCATTTAGTGTTGTGACTTGAACAGAGGACGTGAGCAAAGCACTTTTCGAAAAATGTTCGAAAGTCATCAGTCGTAAGTCGCGTGTAAACCATTTTTACATCACAAACAAGGGGGGGGGGGTGGTTTGGCGGTTGGATTAACTAGCATTTAGCCATTGTTGATGAGGACATGCTGACGAGGTTGACGTATTGTGATGCCTGGAGAGTGCACCCGTGGCTCGCCGTGGGAGCGTCCTGGTGGGGTCAGCCTGTGACCTTAGATTCAGCTAGAGTTAATTGAAATATTTTCTGGCTCCTCCCTAGTCAGCTTGTTCCTGCTTATGAATAATCCTGATGGTCTTGACAAGCAACTTAATGGTACATCTTGAGTGCTTTTTTGCACATCATGGGAAGCTGACGCCCTGATGTGCTGACCAACTATTTAGGTGTGCAAAACACTTTTTCACGAGTAGGCTGAATCAGCTGGGAACAGGACCACACCAGACTTTCCACAACAGTGTAAAACGCCCGCCCCCCCTCCTGTTTCAGTTGTATATATACCCCTGTATGATAGTTTAGGAGATAGAGAGTGCTGGAGTGTCGGAGGTAGTGTGAGGCTGCAGGTCAGTGAGGCTTCAGGCGAGCCTCAGGAGACAGAGTGAATCCACCAGACTGAGAGGCAGAGTGTGGTCTTAATTAAGGTAATGTGTGTGATCTTTGATACGTTTCCATGTCTGGAACCCGTAACAATTGCCAGTGTTAAAGTAGGGTTTTATAGTGGTGAATAGCCTAATTTGTTCTCAATGAACTCATGTTAAACTTCCCATCTGTGTCAATTGTTAAATCCCCTTAGCTTCTGGATATAATTTGCTAACAACCGTCCCATAATTAATGACAGTTAAAGAAAAAAAAGGACTTTCCAAGTCAAGTAATGTTTCTTGCCTCGTTACTTGATATAGTTAATGAACAAGGCAGATGGTGGCAAAGTAGTTAATCCTGTGTAGTATTTCCATGGAAGGGTACCTTAGGTTCTGGTATAACCATTAGTGGTGCTATATTGTGGTGTTACAAATGAGAAGTAGTGTTATATTATTAGTTCATATCTATAGAGGTGTTACAACGGGCTGACGAGGTTGACCCCTAACTATAGTAAGCCTCGAGTTGAACACCTCCTCGCAGCTGGTAAACTGTTTAATGTATAAAGACTAAGCCACCATGATCGAGGAAAGATGTACAGGCTTCGTAAGTGGACACATAATGAGTCAGACGGTCTCCTGCTTAGAGTGTAACGTGGGATACAATTTAGTGTTACCAAATGTCCGATGCAAAGCACAAGAAAAGCAGAGTAAGGAGTAACATCTGAGACAATTTTGAAACCGCTAAATCCGAAGCATACTAACGCCCCCCCCCCGGGCTTTCTTTTCAACGACCCCCCCCCCCAGGCCTCTCTTTTCAACGACCCCCCCCAGGCCTCTCTCTCCAACGACCCCCCCCCCAGGCCTCTCTCTCCAACGCCCCCCCCCCTGGGGCCTCTCTCTCCAACGCCCCCCCCCTGGGGCCTCTCTCTCCAACGCCCCCCCCCCCCTGGGGCCTCTCTCTCCAACGCCTCCCCCCCCCCCCCCCCCGGGGCCTCTCTCTCCAACGACCCCCCCACCCCCGGGGCCTCTCTCTCCAACGCCCCCCCCCCCCCCTCCGGGGCCTCTGTTTCCAACGCCCTCTCCCCCCCCCCCCCCGGGGCCTCTACCTCTCCCCCCCCCCTCCCAGTGCCTCTGTATATATGATATACAAACAGCACAACCAACAATCTCAATCAGTGTATAGCCTTAACGTATATATGTATTGACCATTATCTAGAGTGTATAACGTGCCACAGCGTTATACACTCCTTCATAACCGCCAAAGTGTCAGTTTAAGAATATTGATTTATTCTAGAGTTTATTCTAGAGTTTAAGTTTATTGATTCTATTGGTCTCAAGCTTTGTTATCCACTGAGTTTTTTAGAAGTTTGCCGTAGCAAAGCACGTCGCACGTATTATAATAATATATGCAGTGACAAAATCCGCCTTAAGAATGTGTTATTTTTACCATATTTTTCTGTGTTTGAAAATATAGTCAAGGCCTTGAAACTTTTTGATATACATGTATTGTTTAGTTACGAAAATACGGTTGGTAAACTATTTTTTTTCTTTTTATTGATAAAGCACATTAAATACACATAAAACCAGGCAGACAAACTGCACAAGCAGTGAACCCTTAAAGCATAAAACAAAACATGAAAACAAAAAGGATACACAAAACTAAAAAACAAAACAAGCATACAACAGAAAACATGAAATAAAAAACACAGAATGATATGGAACAAAACAACAATTACAAATCTAGGTACACAAGCTAGCCTGAAGGGCCACACAAGCCGGACAAATAGTAAAGCCAGACATGAATTCATAACCGGAACACGCAGGGACCGGGAAATGACACCCACACATACAAACAAAACAAAACAAGCACCGGAACACGCAGGAACCAGCAAACACACACGCACAAACACACACATACACCCAACAGCCTCAGAACCCACACAAGCAACAGAACACAAAACACACACACAGGACACAAACAGCACAGCACAACCAAAAAATGCATACGGAACACACAAGCAAGCACACTGCCCAACAGGGCAAAACCTAATATGTAGACAAACACCACAGAACCGCAGACATGGGAACAAAATCACAGACAGGGAGTACACAAACAAACACAGGCACTATCGATACTTGTCCGGAAACTTCTGCACCGGGAAGCGCAAACAGTACGCATCCCAAACCATCTGGACGTAGTCGGGCAGCGGTCGGCCACCAGGAGACGCACAAGGCCGAGGCATCCAATCAAGGCACCCCATATATAAACCCCTTTAATCTCGGTACCCAAATTGTCGACGAGCACCACGGGCCCAGAGCACCCTGTCATCCCAAGTGGGGCCCAAACACTGCGACCGAGGGACTACGCCCTCGTCAGCCGCGATCACAGGGGAGAGGTCTACACTAGGGAGTTTTGCACTGTAATCTGCACAGGGAGGCGCTCCAGGCGCCGCACAGGACTTGTACTGGCCTGCGCACGAGGCTTCTCACGGGGCTGCACACTGGGAGTACCCGCAGAGGACACAGATGCGTCTGGGGCCCCGCCACCTGGCACAGGAGCACGACGAGGTCCCGCTCGGCTGGAGCAACCTCCCACCGTGGGGAGCCAACAGCAGTAGGCGTAGAGGGCGACTCAGTAGGTAGCACAGAGTTCCCCACAGCACCGCCAACCTCAACGGGAGACACCGGATCAACGTACTCCCCCCACCTCCACTCAAGGCACATCACGAAGGGGAGATGTACTCGGACCCGCCTCGAGCTCTTGGAGACAGGCTGCCGGTTGTCCAAGCTGTCACCCTCATTATTCTGTAGCACATCAGAACTCCAACGGACGCGCCTTCAAAGCCCGGCCCATGAGAACCGGAGCCTCCACGGCTGGGGGCACCGGATCACACAACACAGGAGACACCTCGCCACGGACATCCAAAGGGCAGGAGACGCCGCATGTAGAGACGGAGCAGGCAGGGGCGGTTGAGACGGGGCGGCCTCGGGCGGCAGGAGCAGGGACGTCGGAGGAGGGGAAGCCGGCAGCGGGGGGCGCGGCCACCCCAAACATCCACGTCAACTTCCACACCACCACCCAACACCGGGGCAGAAACCGGCAGGGAATCAACACACGGTCCACCACGTGGAGACTGGTCCGAGGCCGCCAACGGGGAAAAATCCGCTTCCTGGAAGAGGTTAACGGGTGACCCGGCGCTCCTCACACCCCGCGGCCAGGTGACCCGGTAGGCCGCACCTGAAGCATGTCCAAGGTTGTCTTGCGTGAAAAACACGAATCGGGAACCCCAACAGCATGATGGAGGAGGGTACAGGATCTCGGAGGCGCATGGCGAGAGTGTGGAAGTCCCACACGGGACTCCCTATCTCCCGGTAGGGACGGCATTTATCCTCACATGTAGGACCTGCCCAAAGTACAGATGTAAGAGATCCTTAGGGAACTCAAAAGGCATCCCATGCACTGCCACATACGTCGTGGCTCCACAACGGTCTGAGAGGGTCACCGACCCACCATATCCAGGAAGATCGAATGAGCGCCCATCATAGCGCGTGACTAGATCTTGATAAATCTTACTTAATCGTCCGCCGTCCGGCAAGCAGTTGCACACCACACACAGACTTCACTGGGACATGTAGCATATCAATCACCACCACCTCCACAGCTTGGTAGGAAGCAATCCTAGAGAACTCCAGGCCAATGGAGGCCTGAATGGTGACAGGGGGCACTGGCCTCCCCATGATTGCAGACCGTGCCGGCCCCAAGGGCCCCTCAGCAGAAACACGGGACACAAGCCATGTCAGCAGCGACAACCAGGTCCTCACTCCTCACCGGGTTGACAACAAATGCAGTGGCCACTTTTAAACTATTAGTTAGAAGCAGCCCTCGTAGTGATAATTGTGTCATTTATAAAATACCTTGTAAAGACTGTAATAGGTTCTATGGTGGGCAAACATCTAAAGATTTTAAATGTAGAATTTTGCAACATAAATACTCTGTAAGACATGGCCAATTGTCTAATGCTTTGTTTGTTCATTTGTCAGAAAATTCTCACCAAATTGATTGGGAGATGGCATCTTTAATAGCGAAATGTAAAATCACTTTCAATAGGAACATAATTGAATCTGCTTTAATACAGATTACTAAAGAATGTAATTTGAATATTAGCAGTGGTTTATATAACTTAGATCCATTTTTAATAGATCAATTAAAGGGCGATTTGAGTAGGATCATTGATACACATTTGGCTCACTAATTCATTGTAAATATTTACTATCTTATGCTATTATTATTCATGTGTGGGCCAATTGATGCACCTCTTATTTTATGGGCCCATAAACCATTAGTGGGTAAGAAAAGAGGTGCATCGTATGGGCCAATGGGCCTTCTGCATTTCTTTTGCGGCTCTTATTTGTATCCACCTAATTCCCATTCATTTTTTCATTGTACCTCACTTCACTTCAACTCTCTCTCCTGCTTATATATTTGTCCAATACTTGTAAATCATTCATTCCTTCTGAAGATGTATTAATATTCGAAAGTACTTGGGGAAATTTCTGTTTCATTTCTTCCGCCATGGTCTGACATTGTCATATTATATATATATATATATATATATATATATATATATATATATATATATATATATATATATATATATATATATATATATATATATATATATATGTGTGTGTATATCACGAAAATAAACACGTGATTAAGAATGTGACAATGTCAGACCACGGAGGAAAAATGAAACAGGAAATTTCCTTAAGTACTTTCGTATATTAAATACATCTTCAGAAGGTCCAAGATGTATTCGGACCAAGAAGGTCCGTGGTCTGACATTGTCATATTATATATATATATATATATATATATATATATATATATATATATATATATATATATATATATATATATATATATATATATACAACTTTAGAACACTTTCCCACCAGGAGACTCGAACCCTAGCCAGCACAGAAGCCTTCCAGCAACTGGCATAACAGGTACGCCTTAACCCTCTCCACCACCTGCTCAGACCCTTAAAAGAGATGGTAATTTCGGAGTATTTAAATACCACAAAGATCACCACCTCCCAAGAGCACTAGAGCAAGTGAGGGGTCATTTAGACGTTAATTTCATCAAGTCCCAAGTGGTGGAGCACTTGGTGGTGGAGAGGGTTAAGGCGTACCTGTTATGCCAGTTGCTGGAAGGCTTCTGTGCTGGCTAGGGTTCGAGTCTCCTGGTGGGAAAGTGTTCTAAAGTTGTATACTTGACTCTCGTGTTTAGGAGAGTTGTGCCTTAAGCATAGACACTCTGTCTTCCCATATTAACAGGGACTTGATGAAATTAACGTCTAAATGACCCCTCACTTGCTCTAGTGCTCTTGGGAGGTGGTGATCTTTGTGGTATTTAAATACTCCGAAATTACCATCTCTTTTAAGGGTCTGAGCAGGTGGTGGAGAGGGTTAAGGCGTACCTGTTATGCCAGTTGCTGGAAGGCTTCTGTGCTGGCTAGGGTTCGAGTCTCCTGGTGGGAAAGTGTTCTAAAGTTGTATACTTGACTCTCGTGTTTAGGAGAGTTGTGCCATATATATATATATATATATATATATATATATATATATATATATATATATATATACATATATTAGTATATTTTGGTAGCAGTCTTTCCTGTAGACATATTTTATTAAATATGACCGAAAAAGTAAGATTAATAATTCTAACACGAATTTTCTCAATCTTTCGTACATTATGCTTCACTGTTGGAGGTAAATCAAAAATCACTTCTCCAAAATTCATTTTTATTTCTAGTCTGACGCGACACGGGCGCGTTTCGTAAAACTTATTACATTTTCAAAGTCTTTGAAAATGTAATAAGTTTTACGAAACGCGCCCGTGTCGCGTCAGACTAGAAATAAAAATGAATTTTTGAGAAGTGATTTTTGATTTACCTCCAACAGTGAAGCATAATGTACGAAAGATTGAGAAAATTCGTGTTAGAATTATTAATCTTACTTTTTCGGTCATATTTAATAAAATATACATATATATATATATATATATACATATATATATATATATATATACATATATATATATATATATATATATATATATATATATATATATACATATATATATACATATATATATATATACATATATATATATATATACATATATATATACATATATATATATATATACATATATATATATACATATATATATATATATATATATATATATACATATATATATATATATATATACATATATATATATATACATATATATATATATATATACATATATATATATATATATACATATATATATATATATATATATACATATATATATATATATATACATATATATATATATATATATATATATATATATATATACATATATATATATATATATATATATATATATATATATATACATATATATATATATATACACTTTTCACTGTTGGAGGTAAATCAAAAATCAATTCTCCAAAATTCATTTTTATTTCTAGTCTGATGTTGGAGGTAAATCAAAAATCAATTCTCCAAAATTCATTTTTATTTCTAGTCTGATGCGACACGAGCGCGTTTCGTAAAACTTATTACATTTTCAAAGACTTTAGTTCACAAATACACAACTGAATAGAACTTACGCATCTCCGATTTTATATCTACATTTGAGTGAGGTGGAAGGGGTGATGTGGCATTAACACAAGACAGAACAAGATGTGGCATTAATAGGGTATTAATTTCATCAACACAAGACAGAACAAGAGTATTAATCAAGACTCCGCTCCAATATAGAAGCATCAAGAAATATGGACCAATAGGCTTTCTACAAACACTTCTATTCAATATCCATTGTTTCGTGTTCTGTCTTGTGTTGATGAAATTAATACCCTATTAATACTCTTGTTCTGTCAACCATCCTCAACCTAACCTCTATTACCTGGGGGAGGGAGGTTAATGGAAAATATGATAATAATGGGAATTTTCTCTACATCAGTTCAACTTAACCATCCTTAACCTAACCTTAGTTAGAAAGGGATATAACTCACCAAAAACTATTTAATTACCATTTACCTTATTTTCCTTATCCTAACCCATAACCAGAGGGTTTAGACCCCCCTTTACCTCGAAATTAGAGTACAGGGTTAAATTAGGGAATGTTAGGTTTATGTGTGAAAATATATTCCTACCTTAAATATATAGTATAATTTATTTATACCTTTGTGTATTGATTGTCATTGTGCAAGCTGAGTAATTATATAGCAAGTTTTCTTGTATTAATTGTGCAAAGATGTAAAATAATTACACAAACTGTGTAATAAATGTCCATGTTTTATAATAATTTTTGTGATAATAGTGCATTTATGCAAGTTGTGTTTTTAATTTGTTGAAGTGGAACTGGTGCAACTGTATTTGTGTGTGAAAATTGTGTATTTTGTGCAAGCTCTGTAATTTGATAAAATAGATCTTCATGGTGTAAGTGTATTTTGGTTTATGAGACAATGTGTGGGTAATTTGTGAAAATTACGTTTGTGAAATTGTGCAATTTTAGTTAAAGCGCATTTTTGATTGTCTAAATGCATAAGCATTTTGATATATTTGTGCAAAATACCGTACTTTGTGTAAATGTCATACTCTGAGTGTACATGCAATATTGTGTAAATGGTATATTTTTGTTTGCAACTGACATATTTTGTATGAAAATCTCATATTTTTTTATGTGATGGTATATTTTGAGTGTAAATAATATATTTTATGCATAAATGGCATATTTGGTGTGTAAATGCTGTATTTTCCGTGTGTATGGCATAAATTACATCTGATTAATGGGGAAATGGTGGCAAAAAAACTAGGCTATTCTCTACGAATGCATAGGTTTTGAAGTATGTGTAGGTATGCATGATTGTATTTGCGAGTGTTGGTTTAGAAACAAGTTAGCTGATTTGCGTAGCAAGACTAGGATTTTTTGAGGTGTAGAAATGATTAGCTTATGAATATAGTGGCTAGGATCCAGCTGAGTTGCTAGATGGATGAATTGAGGTGCGACATTTGGATAGCTATTTGATGGATGTGAGGACAGTTGATTAGCCTATGAACACAGCTACTAATCCGCTGTGCTGCCAGATGTGTGGTGGCTACTTGTGGATTATAGTAGAATATCTAGCTATAGGGTTTCATAATTGCTGTTGTGTATACAACTAGAATGATAGCTATTTATTAAAACTATTATTGTACACTAATACTTTAAGTGGGTTCCCTTGGTTGTTTTAAGCATAGGGTGGACATGAATGTGATTGGGTGGAAATATATAGGAGCTGCCTCGTATGGGCCAATAGGACTTTTGCAGTTACCTTTATTCTTATGTTCAGCTCACCTGCTATGCTGCCAGATGTACGATTCTGCTTAAATTGCAGTACGACATTTGGGCTTCTGTTATACTTTTGAACTTATCACTGAATAATGATTACAGTTGTGGATGACTAAAATGTATATTCTCAGTCCTCTGATTAGGTTAGGTGGGGATGGTTAGTCTAGTCATTTTTTAATAATAACATTAAATACACATGCTAGTAGGACGCCAAAGGTCGCATTGGTTGTCTGGTGACGTCATACATAGTTGACCAGTCAGGTGCTGTAATACCTTGACACCTATATGCTAATGACCATCAATACCTTATCCCTATACCTGAGGTCACTTTTCACGATGTCACTAAACAACAACAATAACTGGTCTGTAGAATGTATTTGTTTTGTTATATATAATAAGTTAGGATAGGTTAGGTTAGGATGGTTTGATCGGGTTTATGAATAACAGAAAATATAAGCAATGAGCGAAAATACGAGCTATTGTAGCTGAATATCAACTTTGATGAAGCACAGAGTATAGGTGAGGTATTAAGCCAGATTAAGAGTTCGCACTTATGTGTGAACCTCCTGGGATCCGCATTTAGCGCGGCTCGCGCCGCAGAAGGCCTTATTTTAAAACATGAGAGGCTTGCTTTTACTGAATGAGTTTTTTTATATTTGTTATATGCAACAGCGAGGTGTGGGAGGTATGTTTTGAGCGAATGTGAGAAGTGTATGCGGTTAAGAACAATATTGGTTTACTACTGAACACGCATTGAAATCACCAATGCCCAGGCCTCTATTTTTTCATATAAACGACTGATAGCAGTTTTTTCATTTTATTTTTGCCCTATGCATAATAAACGATCCTTTAAGAAAGATTGTCAAAGCTCAAATTACATTCTCTAGAACGATGACGAAGAAGAAATAGGGGTGACATGATAGAGGTGTGACTGAATGGTCATAGTAAAGGGGAATATTATTAACCTATTAAACGTATCAACATGAAACAGAATAGGCATGAATTGGATAAGTTTCATATTTAGGAAAAAGACCTGGGTAAATACAGGCAGCAGGGGACGAACTTGAAAATACACACATAACTTCTTGCAGTGCGGAAGTTATGTTATTCCCTCACATAAATGATCCCCTTTGATAAATGTAATGGGCGATGGTTGGAAGTAAATATGAAATTAAAAATAGACTAGGGATGATGGTATTTTACATTAGGTTTCAAGGTCACTGTTGTATCGCAAAACACACGACTCATAGACCGGCTTTTTAATCCCCTCAAACATGCCGGTGCAGGAACGCTGAGCGGCTAGCTGGTGACGTCATTGACCATTAGCAATGTCTGTGCAGGGTCACTGAGCCAACGAAATTTGGGGATGACTTGAGGCGGCCGTTTAATCCCCTTGAGAGAAAATGGCAGGGACCATAGAGCGACTTGTAGAAAACCCAGGGTGCGTAGACAGGCCCCTGAAAAACAAAAACGCACGGTCTATGTCGTACTTCAAGTTCGTGAAACTAGGGGTACGTAGACCGGCCCCGGAAAAAAAAAAACGGCAGGTCTAAAAGTTGAAAATATTCCTGCGACGTAGAGCGGCCCTCAAAAAAAAACAAAAACGGCAGGTCTAAAAGTTGTAAATAACCCTGCGACGTAGAGCGGCCCTCCAAAAAACAAAAACGGACGCTCTATGGGGTGACTCCATAGAGCGTCCCTGGAAAAAACCAAAACGGACGCTTTATGGAGTCATTTCCACTACTCACACCTGCCACCCACCGCACACACCTGCCATCCATTTACCGTGTCTGCCAGCAACCCGTTCTCGCACTTTCTTACAGTCAATATTGACTTATTAAATAAGTGCATATGTGACATACTAATTTATTGTGAATATTTTAGTTTACCTTGAAAAGCTTCATAGAAAACACCGACCTTACCTAACCTTCTTAGTATGTTAAGATAAGCATCTTATTGCTTCGTAATTACAATTATTACTTAATCTATTATAGGTATAGGTTATAGCATCTTATTGCTTCGTAATTACAATTATTACTTAACATATTATAGGTATAGGTTATAGCATCTTATTGCTTCGTAATTACAATTATTGCTTAACCTATACCTATAATAGGACCTATACCTATAATAGGACCTATACCTATAATAGGTTAAGTAATAATTGTAATTACGAAGCAATAAGATGCTTATCTTAACATACTAAGAAGGTTAGGTAAGGTCGGTGTTTTCTATGAAGCTTTTCAAGGTAAACTAAAATATTCACAATAAATTAGTATGTCACATATGCACTTATTTAATAAGTCAATATTGACTGTAAGAAAGTGCGAGAACGGGTTGCTGGCAGCTGCTGCCATCTATCGTCCCTGCCACCAGCTGGTGCCATCTACCGTCCCTGCCACCAGCTGGTGCCATCTACCGTCCCTGCCACCAGCTGGTGCCATCTACCGTCCCTGCCACCAGCTGGTGTCATCTACCGTCCCTGCCACCAGCTGCTGCCATCTACCGTCCCTGCCACCAGCAGCTGCCATCTACCGTCCCTGCCACCAGCTGGTGCCATCTACTGTCCCTGCCACCAGCTGGTGCCATCTACCGTCCCTGCCACCAGCTGGTGCCATCTACCGTCCCTGCCAACAGCTGGTGCCATCTACCGTCCCTGCCACCAGCTGGTGCCATCTACCGTCCCTGCCACCAGCTGGTGCCATCTACCGTCCCTGCCACCAGCTGCTGTCATCTACAGTCCCTGCCACCAGCTGCTGTCATCTACCGTCCCTGCCACCAGCTGGTGCCATCTACCGCGGGATGACGTCGCTACAGGATGGCTGGATCAGAGTAACATCCCACATGATATGAGTCTTGTGAGGTGAAATCCGTCCATCCTTCACGCTAAGGACATTACACGAGAGAGAGAGAGAGAGAGAGAGAGAGAGAGAGAGAGAGAGAGAGAGAGAGAGAGAGAGAGAGAGAGAGAGAGAGAGGAGAGAGAGAGGGAGAGAGAGGGGGGGGGGAAGAGAGAGAGAGAGCGGGGGGCGTGGTGTCCTAGGAACCACGTGGTGGACCTGACTCTTGGAGCTTCACAAACCAGACACAACAAGGAACTCGGCTCCCACCACACCTCCCCACACAGTCTGCCCACCTCCACTCCCGCAGCAGCAGCAGCAGCAGCAGCAGCAGACATGTATAGCTCCCCCCTTTCGTCTTTGTCCTCTTCCCTGGAGCAGGCGGCCAGCACCATGTGGAGCAGGAGAAAGACAGAGAGAGAGAGAGAGGGAGCCACCGGGCAGTGTCAATATTGGAACGCAGCAGCCGCTGGGGGGCCCCGGCGAGGTCTTCTGAAAGCTTAGAGCGCAAATGCGTATTGACAGGCCTCTCAGGGCATTTTCCTCCCGCGTACCTGGGTGATTATTGTAAACTTCTCAGCGCTACACTGGGGGCCCCCCTAGCTCTCTCCGTCATGCACACGTACAGGAAAGCAATTATATTTTTAAAACAAACCACAGGAAAATGCTGCATATAAAGGTCGATACTCGCTCTTATTTTCTGCCAAGATAACATTAATACCATAATAATAATAATAATAATAATAATAATAATAATAATCAAAATAATAACACCTATTCCTGGGCCCGATGTGGCAGATAAAGACTGATTATCACAAGCATTTGCGCAATTTGTCTGCATTAAGTTACTCAAGGTCTTCATGGATTAGGCTAGTTATATATTAGTTATAGTAACATGCTCCCAGGGACGACAGTGCCAGAACATGGTCTGAGGGACAGGACGACAGTGTCAGAACATGGTCTCAGGGGCAGGGACGACAGTGCCAGAACATGGTCTCAGGGACAGGGACGACAGTGCCAGAACATGGTCTGAGGGGCAGGGACGACAATGCCAGAACATGGTGACAGGGACGAGTGCCAGAACATGGTCTGAGGGGCAGGGACGACAGTGCCAGAACATGGTCTCAGGGACAGGGACGACAGTGCCAGAACATGGTCTCAGGGACGACAGTGCCAGAACATGGTCTCAGGGACAGGGACGACAGTGCCAGAACATGGTCTCAGGGACAGGGACGACAGTGCCAGAACATGGTCTCAGGGACAGGGACGACAGTGCCAGAACATGGTCTCAGGGACAGGGACGACAGTGCCAGAACATGGTCTCAGGGACAGGGACGACAGTGCCAGAACATGGTCTCCGGGACAGGGACGACAGTGCCAGAACATGGTCTCAGGGACAGGGACGACAGTGCCAGAACATGGTCTCAGGGACAGGGACGACAGTGCCAGAACATGGTCTCAGGGACAGGGACGACAGTGCCAGAACATGGTCTCAGGGACAGGGACGACAGTGCCAGAACATGGTCTCAGGGACAGGGACGACAGTGCCAGAACATGGTCTCAGGGACAGGGACGACAGTGCCAGAACATGGTCTCAGGGGGACAGGGACGACAGTGCCAGAACATGGTCTCAGGGACAGGGACGACAGTGCCAGAACATGGTCTCAGGGACAGGGATGACAGAGCCAGAACATGGTCTCAGGGACAGTGGTGAGAGTGACAGAGAACATGCTCAGAGGGATTGCGCTGAAGTTGATGATCCTTAGCTGCTTTTGAGAGGCATTCTATTTTATATAAATTTCCATTCTATTATATACTAGCTGTACCCGGCCACCCATTACTGTGGCTCAGCAATACGCTTGCGTCGCTGTGCAACCCTCCCCTGTCCCCCCGTCCTCCCCACCAATCCCCCCCCCCCTCCCCCGTCCCCTCGTCCTCCCAACTATTCCCCGCTCCCACGTCCTCTCGTCCTTACCACCATTTCCCCCTCATCCTCCCACTTCCCTGTCCCCCCTTGTCTTTCCCACCATTCCCCACTCCCCTGTCCCCTGTTCCTCCCCACCATCCCCCCAACTTCCCTGTCCCCAGGTCCTTCCCACCATTTCCCCCTCCTCCATCCCCCTCGTCCCTCCCCACCATCCCCCATCTCCCTTGTCCTTCCCACCATTCTCCACTCCCTGTCCCCTCGTCCCCACCATTCTCCATTCCCCCCGTCCCCTCGTCCCCACCATCTTGAGGTTATCTTCAGATTATCTTGAGATGATTTCGGGGCTTTTAGTGTCCCCGAGGCCCGGTCTTCGACCAGGCCTCCACCCCCAGGAAGCAGCCCGTGACAGCTGACTAACACCCAGGTACCTATTTTACTGCTAGGTAACAGGAGCATAGGGTGAAAGAAACTCTGCCCATTGTTTCTCGCCGGCGCCCGGGATCGATCCCGGGACCACAGGATCACAAGTCCAGCGTGATGTCCGCTCGGCCGACCGGCTCCATCCCCCATTCCCCTGTCCCCTCGTCCTCCCCCACCATCCACCACTCCTGTCCCCTCGTCCGATGAAAAAAAATAGAAAAAAATAAAAAATAAACTATACCCACGAAATGAACGATATGGTAAACAACACAGCTCAATTCCATCACAATGTCACAAAATAATTCAATCAAAATGAAAATAAATTGAAATCTATGAAAATTCAATTCATCAATGCAATCGGAAACATTGAAATAGAATCGTAACATATTTAGTATAGCATGTGTTGCTTTTACGTGCAACAGATGGCGATGTTTTTCAAAAGAAGCATGTTTTTACCTGTCACAGGTGTGGCATCTATATAGTAGGTATATAAAATCACGCGCCTATTCGAATGCAACATTGTGTCAAAATTTCAAAGCAATCGGTAAAGAGATTTCGAAGATTTCCTTCACATGAAAACAGTTTTTTTTCCGTCACGTGACATCTATATAGTATCTATATAAAAACGCGCGTATTCGAATGAAAATTTCAAAGCAATCGGTGAAAAACTTTCAGAGATCAGCGATTTTGAACAAACAAACATTTACATTTTTATTTATATAGAAATACATTTTCTTTCATTTGAGTTAAAACTAACATATAAATTTTATAAAATCAAACCTAACCAAACCTAACCTAACCTAACCTAACCTAACCTAACCTAACCTAACCTTCCCTAACCTTACCTAACCTAACCTAACCTAACCTTACCTAACCTAACCTTCCCTAACCTTACCTAACCTTACCTAACCTAACCTAACCTAACCTTCCCTAACCTAACCTAACCTTACCTAACCTTACCTAACCTTACCTAACCTAACCTTCCCTAACCTTACCTAACCTAACCTAACCTTACCTAACCTAACCTTCCCTAACCTTACCTAACCTAACCTAACCTAACCTTCCCTAACCTAACCTAACCTAACCTAACCTTCCCTAACCTTACCTAACCTAACCTAACCTTACCTAACCTAACCTTCCCTAACCTTACCTAACCTTACCTAACCTAACCTAACCTAACCTAACCTTCCCTAACCTAACCTAACCTTACCTAACCTAACCTAACTAAGCCAGTAACTGTAATGCAACTGTCTGCCCGAAACGCTTTGCGTAATAGTGACTTTAGGCATTGTATGTACTAGCTCTATTAATCCAACAAACTTTGTAAAATCTCTTGTATGTATGTACCTTATCTAAATAAACATTTATTTATTTATTTATAAATCGAAAAAAATTATTTGAAAATAACGAAAATCACTTTGCCTGTTAGGCAAATCGGGCCTTGAATACTAGGCCAAGTAGTGTGTTCTGTAACGAAACTATGTAAACCGAACTATAGTCGTCAGTTTCCTCTGTGGTGTGACAGGGGCCCGACTATGAATTTTAATGATATGTTTAAAAAATGTACATTTCTTGAAGGACAAAATGAGCAACCATGCTCATTATTACAACTTTGCCAGATACAACTATAGGCTGTTCCATTAGCTGATATTACAACCATAGGCTGTGTGTTACAACTTTGCCAGATACAGCCTATAGTTTCTCTGGCATAAAACCATTCCTGGCGCAGTTACTGCTGGACACAATCCGCACAGTTCCTGCCAGACATATTAAAAAGGCGCTGGACCAAACTAGTTTGACCAAAGTCTCTGTACTGATTCCCAGACACACAGTAATGTGGGTGTCGCCTCCTGTCTCCACCAGGGCTCGTTCCAGCTCACTCTCTCCCTCTCTCTCTCTCTCTCTCTCTCTTTCTCTCTCTCTCTCTCTCTCTCTCACCAGCATGGAGCAACAGGTTTGAACACCGAGGAAGGCAATTCTGGTCGAGGGGTAAGCTGGAGACGAGGCTTTAAGGTGGCCTTGGAGCCGTGGGCAGGGAGGGAGGGTAGGGGATGGGGTGTGGGTTGGGTGGGGGAGGACAGGCTGAGCGGTAGGGGACGCCATTATATTTATGGATCCAGAAATAGTCCGGATAAAGGTATGGAAATAGACGACAATCAGGGTGTACACATATGCCTGTCTCGGAGTCCTTGTGGTCTTTCTGAGTAGCATACATGACTGTGAACACACATGACTGTTAACACACATGACTGTGGACACACATGACTGTGGACACACATGACTGAACATACATACACGCCTCTAAACATACGTGACTGAACATACATGACTGACCACACATGACTGTGAACATACATGTTCACCTTACCTAACATGTTCAACATGTTCACATGCAGGGGGCCTAACGGCCGAGTGAATCTTCTCGATATTTCTTCGGTGTTGGAGGAAATTAAAAAATTAACTCTCCAAAGTTCATTTTCATACTTCTATTTTTTTTAGTCTGACGCCTAGGGATGCGTTTTGCAAGGTCACTCCTTACATTCTCAAAGACTAATTTACCATGAGAGAGAGAGAGAGAGAGAGAGAGAGAGAGAGAGAGAGAGAGAGAGAGAGAGAGAGAGAGAGAGAGAGAGAGAGAGAGAGAGAGAGAGAAGATTAAGCCACCCAAAAGGTGGCTTGGGCATGAATAGCCCATAAGTGGTGGCCCTTTTGAGCCATTTCCAGTATCAATAGATGATCCTGGAGATCTGTGGAGGTGCGACTGCACCCTGCGTGACGGGAGATGTCTCCCGTGAATTTACCATGCTTTTGCACAGGCTTATATTCTCTTTAGGTGAGGTGGTACAGAGCAAGTGGATGAATGGCATAACATAAGGGATATTGAGAGGGGTATTACATGCATCAACAAATGCCGCCGCAAGAACATAAGCTGCTTACGTGTTACTGAGGCGGGGTCATTGGATCCTGTCTCTGTGTTGGCTCGGGGTCTTGAAGTGGGTAAGATGTAACTGTGTTATATATAATTAACGTATAATTACATAAGTATTTTTCAAAATTCTCCCAAAATCATGCATAATATACTGTAATACAAAATAACTCCTCTCCCCTCTTATTCATCTCCTGTACTCTCAACCCTCTCAATTGAAATCTCATTGATTTCAATCATGACATCCAGATTTGACATCATTGAATTCAATCTTGACATGAAGAAAATCGCAGGGCTTACTGTAGATGTCAATATTTTCTTCAAGTGTAGCACTGGGGCTGACCCAGACTAGTCTACGAGTCTTCTATACATGACTTTGCTATAAAAAATAAGTGTGGCTGGCCATAAGCGTCTGACCTCAATCCTCAGACATAGGTATTTTCTTTTATAAAAATAGATATATAATGCCTGAAAATTTTGAAAATATTGATTACATAAGTTCCAGTAAGTATCGTGGAGGATAGTAGCACCACATATAATACACATTATATGGAGTGGAGGCTGACTCCATACACAGTTTCAAGTGTAGATATGATAGAGCCCAATAGGCTCAGGAACCTGTACACCAGTTGATTGACGGTTGAGAGGCGGGACCAAAGAGCCAGAGCTCAACCCCCGCAAGCACAACTAGGTGAGTACATTACAACGAAACAAAAGCAAGAATATGTTTTGTTTACCAATTTGTTCTGGTTTAGAAAACCAGATTTTTTTAATATCTTGAAATTATTTGATTTATCTGCTGGGTTTAACAATAAGAACACCAATGAATCAACACCAGAAAGAAATAAACTTCTCGGTGATAATTGTCGTTTATCCAAATATCCTTTTTAGTTACACAATATTTTGGACAATACAAAATGTAAAGCTACGATTTCACAGCAAAAATATTGGCAGAAATGGTCAAATATCTAATGGTTTGTTTGTTCATTTGTCGAAAAAAAAATTGTCCCCAATTGATTGTGAGGATTCATCTCCCTTCATCAATTGTATGAGTTTTGTAAACAATCAGATTACAGAATTTGCTCTAATACAAAATCGCAACATGAATATTAGTACAGACTACATACTTTTGGGTTACATTCATAATTAATTTATTTCGTAAATATTTCAGTAAGAGGATTAGTGGGGTAACTATTCTGGCCAGGGAGAGTTGTCCAATACACCCAACAAGGGTAACTATTCTGGCCAGGGAGAGTTGTCCAATACACCCAGCAGGGGTAACTATTCTGGCCAGGGAGAGTTGTCCAATACACCCAGCAGGGGTAACTATTCTGGCCAGGGACAGTTGTCCAATACACCCAACAAGGGTAACTATTCTGGCCAGGGAGAGTTGTCCAATACACCCAGCAGGGGTAACTATTCTGGCCAGGGAGAATTGTCCAATACACCCAGCAGGGGTAACTATTCTGGCCAGGGAGAGTTGTCCAATACACCCAGCAGGGGTAACTATTCTGGCCAGGGAGAGTTGTCCAATACATCCAGCAGGGGTAACTATTCTGGCCAGGGAGAGTTGTCCAATACACCCAGCAGGGGTAACTATTCTGGCCAGGGAGAGTTATCCAATACACCCAGCAGGGGTAACTATTCTGGGCAGGGAGAGTTGTCCAATACACCCAACAGGGGTAACTATTCTGGCTAGGGAGAGTTGTCCAATACACCCAGCAGGGGTAACTATTCTGGCCAGGAGAGTTGTCCAATATCCGCAACATGGATCTAATCCTTGCTAATCTTCTCGACTCTGTTCCTTCCCTGGACCTGGCGCTGTCTTCATTCTCGGGAGCTTCTCTCTCATTTTATGCATTTCTCATTACTTCAGATAATATGTTAAAATAAAAACGAGAGCGCTCAAATATTTAATTGGTTATTATATTTCTCTGTTACAGGTTATAATATAACCTTTCATAATAATAATAATAATATTTTTATTAATATTAATAGTTTATTATTAATAATAACATTAAATAATTTTAATAATAACGTTTAATATAAAGTTAAAATAACTTAATAATATTACTAATTTAATGATTAAATTATTATTATAGCACACTCAAACACGCACACACCCAGAGGGTGGTAGATAAAGATACTATTTAGCACATGTGGTACACGAACAAGGGGACACATTTATCCACAAATCTTCGGATGTTTGCCCTACAGAGAACCTATTACAGTCTTTACGAGGTATTTTGTAAATAACAAAATTAGTACAAACTATCACTACAAGGACTTTCTAACTAATAGTTTTCCAGCACTATTTTCGTAATTAACCAATACATATATATCTAAAACCTTCAAGGCCTTGATAATAATTTCGAACCCAGAAAAATATAGTAAACATAACACATATTTTGGCGGAATTTTCTCACGGCTTATGCGTAGCCTATCTACTGAAATTGTACATAGGCTACAATTATACATTGGCTTATAGTCTTCAAGTGAAGGTTTGTATGCTGTGTGTGCTCTTACAAGGCGTGTTGCTTGGTGCCGGGAGAGTTCTTTAAATATATATTTTGCCCCGAGGGGCGAGTTTATTGGACAGCGTCACTCATCCTGTGAGTGGACACACCGCCATAGTGACAGTATTGGGCAGCGCTACTCATCCTGTGAGTAGACACACCGCCATAGTGACAGTATTGGGCAGCGTCACTCATCCTGTGAGTGGACACACCGCCATAGTGACAGTATTGGGCAGCGCCACTCATCCTGTGAGTGGACACACCGCCATAGTGACAGTATTGGGCAGCGCCACTCATCCTGTGAGTGGACACACCGCCATAGTGACAGTATTGGGCAGCGCCACTCATCCTGTGAGTGGACACACCGCCATAGTGACAGTATTGGGCAGCGCCACTCATCCTGTGAGTGGACACACCGCCATAGTGACAGTATTGGGCAGCGTCACTCATCCTGTGAGTGGACACACCGCCATAGTGACAGTATTGGGCAGCGTCACTCATCCTGTGAGTGGACACACCGCCATAGTGACAGTATTGGGCAGCGCCACTCATCCTGTGAGTAGACACACCGCCATAGTGACAGTATTGGGCAGCGCCACTCATCCTGTGAGTAGACACACCGCCATAGTGACAGTATTGGGCAGCGCCACTCATCCTGTGAGTAGACACACCGCCATAGTGACAGTATTGGGCAGCGTCACTCATCCTGTGAGTGGACACACCGCCATAGTGACAGTATTGGGCAGCGCCACTCATCCTGTGAGTGGACACACCGCCATAGTGACAGTATTGGGCAGCGTCACTCATCTTGTGAGTGGACACACCGCCATAGTGACAGTATTGGGCAGCGCCACTCATCCTGTGAGTGGACACACCGCCATAGTGACAGTATTGGGCAGCGCCACTCATCCTGTGAGTTGACACACCGCCATAGTGACAGTATTGGGCAGCGCCACTCATCCTGTGAGTGGACACACCGCCATAGTGACAGTATTGGGCAGCGCCACTCATCCTGTGAGTAGACACACCGCCAGTGACAGTATTGGGCAGCGCCACTCATCCTGTGAGTGGACACACCGCCAGTGACAGTATTGGGCAGCGCCACTCATCCTGTGAGTGAACACATCGCCATAGTGACAGTATTGGGCAGCGCCACTCATCCTGTGAGTGGACACACCGCCATAGTGACAGTATTGGGCAGCTCCACTCATCCTGTGAGTGGACACACCGCCATAGTGACAGTATTGGGCAGCGCCACTCATCCTGTGAGTGGACACACCGCCATAGTGACAGTATTGGGCAGCGTCACTCATCCTGTGAGTGGACACACCGCCATAGTGACAGTATTGGGCAGCGTCACTCATCCTGTGAGTGAACACACCGCCATAGTGACAGTATTGGGCAGCGTCACTCATCCTGTGAGTGGACACACCGCCATAGTGACAGTATTGGGCAGCGTCACTCATCCTGTGAGTGAACACACCGCCATAGTGACAGTATTGGGCAGCGCCATTCATCCTGTGAGTGGACACACCGCCATAGTGACAGTATTGGGCAGCGCCACTCATCCTGTGAGTGGACACACCACCATAGTGACAGTATTGGGCAGCGCCATTCATCCTGTGAGTGAACACACCGCCATAGTGACAGTATTGGGCAGCGCCACTCATCCTGTGAGTGGACACACCGCCATAGTGACAGTATTGGGCAGCGTCACTCATCCTGTGAGTGGACACACCGCCATAGCAGCATGTACATCACTCCCCAAAAGGAAGAAAACCCGCTGAGTTCTTCATCAGCAAGTCGGTGATGGTGTTCCTGCTCTTGTAGTGTAGACTGTCACTCCCTTCTGGCTGGTGTCGGGAGAGGTCACGTTCATATCAACAAAGTCTTTCGGGGACTTTTCCTCGGTATTACGTGGAAAAGAAGCCGTGTAGAATTGTTTAATTACTGAGACAAATACTTTAGTACTAGGGGGAGTTTCATCAGATGTACCTCACAGTGAGCTCCTACTTCTCTCAGTGAGCTCCTGGTCCTCACAGTGAGCTCCTACTTCTCTCAGTGAGCTCCTGGTCCTCACAGTGAGCTCCTACTTCTCTCAGTGAGCTCCTGGTCCTCACAGTGAGCTCCTACTTCTCTCAGTGAGCTCCTGGTCCTCACAGTGAGCTCCAACTTCTCTCAGTGAGCTCCTGGTCCTCACAGTGAGCTCCTACTTCTCTCAGTGAGCTCCTGGTCCTCACAGTGAGCTCCTACTTCTCTCAGTGAGCTCCTGGTCCTCACAGTGAGCTCCTACTTCTCTCAGTGAGCTCCTGGTCCTCACAGTGAGCTCCTACTTCTCACAGTGAGCTCCTGCACCTCCCAATGAGCTGCTGTCCCTCACAGTGAGCTCCTGCTACAGCTTAACAATGCATTCCAACACTGCTTTTTTTTATTTTTTGCTCTGTACCAAGTCTGGTTTACGAGATGGAGAGTGAAGGTAAACTGCCTTTCCCATATGTCACAGATTGGGAAGGGCGTGGCAGCGTTCCCACTGCAGTCTACACTATGGGAGCTAAGATAGGAATGTGCCGTAATGCTAACAGTGAGTGATGGCCCTGGCAGGAATAATGGTATCGACGCCTGTGTTAATCGCCTCTCCCCCCCCCCCACACACACAGCTCTAGTGGGAGCTGCTTGCTTGACGAGGAACTCAAGAGTGTTTGGCAGGTCCTAATCAATAAGACACAATGCAAAACCTGTGATGAAACAGCCAATGCTACAGTATCTGCCCAACCTCTTAAACTACTCTACGGGGACTTCCTTTCGACGGCTCACAAACACGGAGGAATGAGTCCTGAAAGTCGTTATTGATAGTAACGTAGCCCCCCCCCCCTCCTATGTACACCAATCAGGAGATAGACTTGACAGGCTGCTTCATCTAACAAAATATTTTGCAAGGTGTAGCCGGCGGGAAGTGCCAAGCATCGTCGTGAGTGTCAGAATGTCACCCCAGGGAACAGGCTTTTGTGTTCCCTCATGAATTTTGGCTACCTTGACCAGCCTATGTCCGTCCAATACCCAAGACCATTTTCCCTGCAAAGTCGAGTGAAGTTAGCCCAAAGCATCTGGCCTCCAGCCCTGGACCGACTCACAGAGAGACAGACAGACAGACGATCAGACATTCTCTTAAAGATGTTGACAAGAGATAACCCCTTTGTACAGCGATCTGTGTAGGCCTATTCTAAATGCAAGCCAACGCATGATGCCTATAGAGTGACCCTCTTGGGACAAGGCAATCAGAGCCAGGACCGGAGATAGCCAGCCTCCTGTGTGCTGATTGGCTGCTGGCTCTTATCCCTCATGTTTCCACCAATCAGTTATTGTCACATGTTACGTGAACCCCCACAGACAGTTAAGACAGCCGCCATATTACTTTCACAACCAATCGCAAAGAACTTTCAACACATCGGAACAAAAAAACATATATAACAAAATATATTATGATGATACACGAGTCATCATGATACAAGTGTCCAGCACGTGTTCAACACAAGTGTAGGGGGAAGTCTAGTGCTTTTTATAGCAACAACACTTAATGTTAGTGATGTCTTTAAAAATAACTTGGGGAGTAACCGGCGGTACCCGGGGTAGTCTAGCTGCCTCTCCTCCCACCATCCATCCAAGATTGACCATGTAATATATCAATTATACAATGTATATATATGATGTAACTATATAACCTGAGCTTGTAAAAGCACCTTCATCACCTTCAGTGATTAAGTGCTTAATTGCACACTAATTTCTTTATCAGCTATCTCACCCTGTCAGAGTAAATGAGAGAAATGTATGTGAATGCATGTGTGTGTGTATATATGTATGTATATGTGTGTGTGTATGTATATGTATGGGTATAAAGTATATATGGAAGCTGATCAGAATGACATTTCACCTTTGTGAATGTACATTAATGGCACTATGTAAAAGACACATCAAACACTTTATGTAGGGCATACGTAAATCTGTGTATTTATGTATTTACGTATGTAGGTTAGCTTAGCATTTTAAAAGCACCGAATCACCTTCTGTGGTTGAGTGTTCAATAAACCCTTGAACTATATGTTTAACACTTCTCTCACCCTGTCCATGGAGGACAGAAGAAAATGGATATATGCTGATTAGCATTGTAAATATGTGGCCACGTCTGTGGTAGAAAATAATAATAAAAAAAAAAATCCATCCACCCGCTCTTCTTCCGTCTCACCTTTGACCTCCGGCTCATCCCTGTCCCTAACTCACCCCCCCCCCCAACCTTTCCCCCCTTCGTCTTCCAATAGCTCTTCCCATTTTTTCTCAAAAAATCCATTATTCAGAAAGACTCCAGTAACTTTATGGGTCTCTTATCCCCTCCCCCCTCTGCCCCCACCACTTTGGAGCCCCCACTTCGCCATTGGGAGATCCGTCACCTGTAGCCACCTGCCACAGGTAACGGTAACCCAACCTGATCCTGGCAACCACTGTGTCGCACAGTCTGGTTCACGTTTTGTGCTGCCCATAAACATAGGTTTCAGATCTGAACAAATCATAACTTTTATTCTGGTGCTTTCAGGTCGTTGGGAGTCAGTAATTTCTCTCCTATCAGACCTGAATGTTTGGACCAATACAGTTTTGACAGCAGAGATGGAGGATACCTAGATCTAATTCAACTACTTTGTTACACGCTAATTTGACTGCAATGTCTGTCTCATTATGATGGGTTATATTTATGTGTGAAGGTATCCATACAAAGGAGATTCGAAACCGTTTACTCTGTGCAGCAATTAGGTCATTTATAATTGGGAGTATGAGCTTCTTACTGTCGATCTTCCAAGAGAAGTTTTCGATTGCTTGAAGAGCAGACTTTGAATCACAAAATATTATTCCTCCTCCAATGTTTTTTAATGTCCTGGTAGCTAATTGTTTCAAGTGTGACAGTGGCCAAAGGTAAATAGAAAGAAGTAAGTTGACCAGACCACACACTAGAAGTTGAAGGGACGACGACGTTTCGGTCCGTCCTGGACCATTCTCAAGTCGACTTGAGAATGGTCCAGGACGGACCGAAACGTCGTCGTCCCTTTAACTTCTAGTGTGTAGTCTGGTCAACATACTTCAGCCACGTTATTGTGACTCATCGCCTGCATAGCAAGCAGTAACTTCCCAATCTACGGTCATCACATTCCCAATATTCAATGTAAACAAATAAGTGATACACAGAACAAAAGCTTCGGAATCTCATTTGAATATATACCATTGCACATAGTTGTTGACCAGCACGATGAACAGTCAAGGCAGCTGTATCTGCATGTGATAAGCATTGAGCTAGACCCAGGTATTCCAATCTGTGTTGCCAAAAACGGCACTATTTCAGGAACCCAGAACTGACGGATGAGCTCTCTCAGACACCCGAACGCCAGAGAGCACAAGTATAAAGGGTTATAATATTTTTACATCCGAGTCCTATTTTTACGGACGGCACAAGACATTACCTAGACTGAGTGCTATTATAATGGCCAGGTGGCTATGTCGATACTCATGACAGGTGGCTATGTCGATACCCATGACAGGTGGCTATGTCGATACCCATGACAGGTGGCTATGTCGATACTCATGACAGGTGGCTATGTCGATACTCATGACATGTGGCTATGTCGATACCCATGACAGGTGGCTATGTCGATACTCATGACATGTGGCTATGTCGATACTCATGACAGGTGGCTATGTCGATACTCATGACAGGTGGCTATGTCGATACTCATGACAGGTGGCTATGTCGATACTAATGACAGGTGGATATGTCGATACTCATGACAGGTGGCTATGTCGATACCCATGACAGGTGGCTATGTCGATGCCCATGACAGGTGGCTATGTTGATACCCATGACAGGTGGCTATGTCGATACTCATGACAGGTGGATATGTCGATACCCATGACAGGTGACTATGTCGATACCCATGACAGGTGACTATGTCGATACCCATGACAGGTGACTATGTCGATACCCATGACAGGTGACTATGTCGATACCCATGACAGGTGACTATGTCGATACCCATGACAGGCGGCTATGTCGATACTCATGACAGGTGACTATGTCGATACCCATGACAGGTGACTACGTCGATACTTATGACAGGTGGCTATGTCGATACCCATGACAGGTGACTATGTCGATACCCATGACAGGTGGCTATGTAACACCCAGGACCTCCCCCCCCTTAGAGTTCACACCCAGGGAAGCCTTCTCCAAGAGGTCAGCCCAGATGACCTCCGGTTTATCTTGTATATTGATTAAAAATTCCTGGGTTAGTCTTAGTCAGCATAGTTTCAAGTATGTAATATTTCATGCAAGGAAATTAGACTCCAGATTCTTATGTGTAAACATCCCTGGATCTCCCCCTTTTGGCCAGGTCAGAGGTCAGTCACACACGTAATTAATAACTCCTCTCTTGAAGAGTGTATGGTGAATGTCAAACAAGCTTTTTGAAATATTTCTTGAGTGTTTGTACACTTTTGGTGGGTAGCAACAGCAGATCTCCCCCTCCCCCCTGTGGGGGTTGTATATAGAGGGCCTGTAGGAACATAGGAGGGGAGAGTGCGATACACCGGGATCGAGAGCGGGGCTGTGAAGAACATCTCAGCCAGGGAGAGACAGATAGCTTAAGGTAATGTGTGTGATCTCTGAGTTTTTGTTCCATGTCCAAATTTCTTAACTTTTTGCCAGTGTTAGTGTAGCATTTATAAGTAGTGATTGACATAATTTTTGGTCTCAATAAACTCGTTAAATTTCCCGTCTGTGTCAATTGTTGAATCCTCTTAGCCTTTTGGATATAGTGGCTGACAACCGTTTTCAAAATTAATGACAGTCATAGAAAGTACTCTCCAAGTCAAGCAATGTTTCTTGCCTCGTTGCTTGATATAGTTTCAATGGTCAAAGGCAGATGGTGGCAGCGTATTTAATCCTTGTGTTAGCATTTCCTTATTGGCAGTGTACCTTTGGTTCCGGTGTAACCATCATGTGTCAGCTCATAACAGTGTTATCAAGTGCAACCGATGAGGAAGTGTTACTCAGGATAAGTAGTGTTCCATTATAGTGGTACATTTTAGGGTGGTGTTACAAGAGAGTGGTGTTACAGCTATGTTGATACCCATGACAGGTGGCTATGTCGATACTCATGACAGGTGGATATGTCGATACCCATGACAGGTGACTATGTCGATACCCATGACAGGTGACTATGTCGATACCCATGACAGGTGACTATGTCGATACCCATGACAGGTGACTATGTCGATACCCATGACAGGTGGCTATGTCGATACCCTTGACAGGTGGCTATGTCGATACTCATGACAGGTGGCTATGTCGATACTCATGACAGGTGGCTATGTCGATACTCATGACAGGTGGTTATGTCGATACCCATGACAGGTGGCTATGTCGATACCCATGACAGGTGGCTATGTCGATACCCATGACAGGTGGCTATGTCGATACCCATGACAGGTGGCTATGTCGATACCCATGACAGGTGGCTATGTCGATACCCATGACAGGTGGCTATGTCGATACCCATGACAGGTGACTATGTTGATACCCATGACAGGTGACTATGTTGATACCCATGACAGGTGGCTATGTCGATACTCTTGACAGGTGACTATGTCGATACTCATGACAGGTGACTATGTCGATACCCATGACAGGTGGCTATGTCGATACCCATGACAGGTGACTATGTTGATACCCATGACAGGTGGCTATGTCGATACTCTTGACAGGTGACTATGTCGATACTCTTGACAGGTGACTATGTCGATACTCATGACAGGTGACTATGTCGATACTCATGACAGGTGACTATGTCGATACCCATGGTAGGTACTGCAGGTAAAGAATACCCCCTCCCCCCAATAGTGATAATTCCAATTATTAATTATGAAAACAGGAGTTACAAGACTTACTCTCCAACACTGGTATTTGATCTCAATAATTACTTCATTCAACTCAGGAATATTGGAAGATATTCATGTGCTCTACCAAGTGAGTGATGATTCAGGCTAATAGATCAGCCTTGCCTCTCATGTCTACTCCAGGTTCTATGTATGACTAGCCATCGTCTAAGATGGAGGATGGTTCAAAAAATTAAATCATGAGAGTTGGTGGGGCTTAGAATGTTGAATGGCTGTTTAGAATGCCCAGGTGGGCACAGATGGCCTGCCCAATGATCCTTCCCGAGCCCCCCTAAGTCGAAGCCAGGTTCAAGTAGTTTTATTGTTAGTGAATTACATCCGGAAAGGATTGAGTAGTTTAGGCTAGTTCTACCCCCTCGCTTTGCCAGGCCATCTTGAGATGCTGTGTGTCACAACACCAGAGTGTACTGGTGATGTTTCTATGTGTCACATCACTAGTGTGTACTGGTGATGTTTCTATGTGTCACATCACCAGAGTGTACTGGTGATGTTTCTATGTGTCACATCACTAGAGTGTACTGGTGATGTTGTAACACCCATGACCCTCCCTCCCCCTTAGAGTTCACACCCAGGGAAGCCTTCTCCAAGAGGTCAGCCCAGATGACCTCCGGATTATCTTGTATGTTGATTAAAAAAATTCCTGGGTTAGTCTTAGTCAGCATAGTTTCAAGTATGTAATATTTCATGATATTCTTGTCAAACATTGCAATGGAATTAGACTCCAGATTCTTATGTGTAAACATCCATGGATCTCCCCCTTTTGGCCAGGTCAGAGGTCAGTCACACACGTAATTAATAACTCCTCTCTTGAAGAGTGTATGGTGAATGTCAAACAAGCTTATTGAAATATTTTTTAAGTGTTTGTGCACGTCTGGCCGATCTTTTACATTCTTGGGGCAGGTAGCAACAGCAGATCTCCCCCTCCCCCCTGCGGGGGTTGTATATAGAGGTCCTGTAGGGACTTAGTAAGAGGAGAGTGCCGGACACCGGGGTCCAGAGAGGGCTGTAAAGAACATCTCAGCCAGGGAGAGACAGATATCTTAAGGTACTGTGTGTGATCTCTGAGGTTTTGTTCCATGTCCAAATTTCTTAACTTTTTGCCAGTTTTATAGTAGGATTTATAAGTGGTGATTGACATAATTTTGGTCTCAATAAACTCATGTTAAATTTCCCGTCTGTGTCAATTGTTGTATCCTCTTAGCCTTTTTGGATATAGTGGCTGACAACCGTTTTCATAATTAATGACAGTCATAGAAAGTACTCTCCAAGTCAAGCAATGTTTCTTGCCTCGTTGCTTGATATAGTCTCAATGGTCAAAGGCAGATGGTGGCAGCGTATTTAATCCTGTGTAGCATTTCCTTGTTGGCAGTGTACCTTTTAGTTCCGGTGTAACCAACATATGTCAGCTCATAACAGTGTTACCCAAGTGCAACCAATGGGGAAGTGTTACTCAGGATAAGTAGTGTTTATATTATTTGTTTAGTATCCATTATAGTGGTGTTCCATTATAGTAGTGGTACACTTTAGAGTGGTGTTACAATGTTTCTATGTGTCACAACACCAGTGTGTACTGGTGATGTTTCTATGTGTCACATCAGACTAAGAATGACCGTCGTGTCTGAGCAGGGATTCACCAAGCATTGAGGTATATCCCCTTACGAAACATTTACATCTTTCTCGATCACATATCGGCTTAGTTTGCACTTTTAAACTGCTTATGAGAGCACGGGCGCGCTACTGAGCTATAACAATACATAACCTTGGGCTTTACAGTTTCAAAGCCTTAAACTGCTTAATAGTTACTGACCAAGCCTGATGGGGGCCCTGACAGCTGAGTAGACAACGCTCGGGGTTCGTAGTCTTAAGGTTCCAGGTTCGATCCCCGGCGGAGGCGGAAACATGTTCAAATACAAATCAGGGTATTCTTTCACCCTGATGCCCCCCTTGTTCACCTAGCAGTAAATAGGCACCTGGGAGTTAGACAGATGCTCCGGGCTGCTTCCTGGGGTGGGGGGTGGGGGGGTAACAAAAATGAGGCCTGGTCGAGGACCGGGCCGCGGGGACACCAAGCCCCGAAATCATCTCAAGATAACCTCAAGAAACCACCATATAGAGGAAAGATGTATAGGTTTCGATAGTGGAGACGTAAATACTTGATGAATGTTACCCCTGGAAGGCTGAGTTTCAAAAGGCACAGAGAGAGAGAGAGAGAGAGAGAGAGAGAGAGAGAGAGAGAGAGAGAGAGAGAGAGAGAGAGAGAGAGAGAGAGAGAGAGAGAGAGAGAGAGAATCTCTCAAAACTTTCAGATAAGCTTAATTGAAGAGCTTCATGACAGAGTGAAGCTGGCTTACAGCTCAACCCTCCCAACCCCTCTAACCCCTCCTCCCTCCGTGCTTCACTTATCGTCATCACGCATCGATAACCCATGTTTATGGCAGGATAACAGGTCACCCGCCTGCGTCACTCCGGAGAGAAGCCCACTCATCGATTCATCTTCAAGCCTCAGCGAATATCCTTTGATTCTTATAGCAATAAAGAAGTATATTAAATATATTGAATAATTAACATTTTTATTACTGTTATTTTTTAATAGGGTAATTTTAATGGTTTTTATTAATATTGGTATGGTATGTGGGTAGGGAACGGTGGTTGGTTTGAGTGAACTTAATATCTAATGTCCTGTCTATACCTGTGAGGGGAAGCTCCTGTCTATACCTGCCAGGGGGGGACGTCCTGTCTATACCTGCCAGGGGGGGACGTCCTGTCTATACCTGCCAGGGGGGGACGTCCTGTCTATACCTGCCAGGTATTGAGGAATCATCCAGGATCTAGGCCTAAGAGTTCCTCCCAAAACTTAGAATTTCGTGCATTTTTTTAGGGCTTTCCGTGGTCCTTATAAACCATGTGTTGTTTCTAGAGGATCGCCACCTCTATGACAGATGGTGTCGGATTCCCTTAATTTTGTCAGAATAATCTCTCTCTCTCTCTCTCTCTCTCTCTCTCTCTCTCTCTCTCTCTCTCTCTCTCTCTCTCTCACACACACACACACACACACACACACACACACACACACACAGGTTTTTCAAGCTAGGTTGGTACAACAAAGACAGAGACCGAATGATAAAGATAGTGTTTGCAAACGAGAGCACAAAGGAGAAGATCCTATCAAGGAAGAGCTCCCTAAGAAACGTGGTAAAAATTAAAAAATGTATTCCTCCAGAGAGACATGACAAGGGAGGAGAGAGCCGTGGCGGCAGAAGCAAGGAAGAGGCGCAGGGCGAGAGGGGAAAACCAGGAAGTCACAGCTACCAACACAACACCCCCAGAGGCGAGGAGGGCACCCACAACCAGCTACCCAGTAACACCAGAAGGGAGGACAACCCCACCTCCCTCCTCTGCATAGAAAACCCCCCTACCCCAAACCCTCCCTGCTTCCACTCAAATGTTCAGCCAAATCTCCCTCCCCCTACACCCAATCCCCACCCTTCTACCCCTCCCCTCCTCCCGAGTCCTCCCTCCCCCCCCTTTCCTTCCCATCCTCCCTCCCCTTTCACCCCATACCCTCCCTGTCCCTCCCCCTTCACTGGATCCCCCGCCCCTCATCCCAGTATCCTCTGAGACCCTGTTATCCACCTCACAGGTCCTCACACCCATGGAACAGCCTCCCCCACCAGCAGAACACTCACCAAGGAGGCGATTTGAGAAGGGACAGAAGAAACTGAGCCTCAAAGCGATGTACACTAACATAGATGGAATTACAAATAAAGCAAATGAGCTTGGAGAACGGGTACTAGAGGAAAACCCAGACATAATAACCCTCACAGAAACAGAGATCACGAAAACGATAACAAACGCAGTGTTCCCACAGGACTATTATGTTATGAGGAAAGAGAGGGAAGGAAGAGGTGGGGGTGGTGTAGCTCTGCTGGTAAGAAAAGGCTGGGATTTTGAGGAGATGGATATTCAGGGCTGTGAAGGTTTCAGTGACTACATATCAGGTACCGTAACAAATGGAGGGAAAAAAGTTATAGTCGTAGTCATATATAATCCACCACCAAATGACAGAAGACCTAGGCAGGAATATGATAGAAACAACATGGCCACCATTAACATAATAGAAAGAGCAGCTTCTGTTGCTAGCAGGAATGGATCTGGACTACTAATTATGGGAGACTTCAACCATGGGAAGATAGATTGGAAGAACAGAGACCCGCATGGAGGACCAGAAACATGGAGAGCTAAGCTGCTGGACGTGGCAACAAGAAACTTTCTAAGCCAGCACATCAAAGAACCAACAAGAATGAGAGGAGAAGATGAACCAGCAATACTTGATTTGATATTTACCCTAAATGAGTGGGATATAAGGGAAGTTAAGATGGAAGCGCCCTTGGGAATGAGTGACCACAGTGTATTGAACTTTGAGTACCTGGTAGAGCTAGGACTTATCTCCCCCAAAAAAGAACTAGGAATCAAAAGGCTGGCATACCGAAAGGGGAATAATGAACAGATGAGAAGTTTCCTAAGTGAAATACCTTGGGACACAGACCTCAGAGATAAGTCTGTACAGGGTATGATGAACTATGTTACCCAAAAGTGTCAGGAGGCAGTAAACAGGTTCATCCCGGCCCAAAGGGAAAAATCCGAGAAGCAACAGAAGAATCCATGGTATAATAGGGCATGTATGGAAGCGAAGAAACTGAACAAAAGGGCGTGGAGGAACTTCCGGAATAACAGAACACCAGAAAGCAGAGAGAGATACCAGAGAACCAGGAATGAGTACGTCAGGGTGAGAAGAGAAGCAGAGAAAAGTTTTGAAAATGATATAGCAAACAAAGCCAAGACCGAACCAAAGCTACTCCACAGTCACATCAGAAGGAAAACAACAGTGAAAGAACAGGTATTGAAACTTCGAACAGGCGAGGACAGGTATACAGAGAATGACAGAGAGGTGTGTGAAGAACTCAACAAGAAGTTCCAGGAGGTCTTCACAATAGAACAAGGTGAGGTCACTGTGCTAGGAGAAAGGGAGGTAAACCAGGCGGCCTTGGAAGAGTTCGAAATTACGAGAGAGGAGGTCAAGAGACACCTGCTGGATCTGGATGTTAGAAAGGCTGTTGGTCCAGATGGGATCTCACCATGGATACTGAAAGAGTGTGCAGAGGCACTTTGCTTGCCACTCTCCATAGTGTATAGTAAGTCACTGGAGACGGGAGACCTACCAGTAATATGGAAGACGGCGAATGTGGTCCCAATATACAAAAAGGGCGACAGGCAAGAGGCACTGAACTACAGGCCAGTGTCCTTGACTTGTATACCATGCAAGGTGATGGAGAAGATCGTGAGAAAAAACCTGGTAACACATCTTGAGAGAAGGGACTTCGTGACAAATCGCCAACATGGGTTCAGGGAGGGTAAATCTTGCCTTACAGGCTTGATAGAATTCTACGATCAGGTGACAAAGATTAAGCAAGAAAGAGAGGGCTGGGCGGACTGCATTTTCTTGGATTGTCGGAAAGCCTTTGACACAGTACCGCATAAGAGGCTGGTACATAAGCTGGAGAGACAGGCAGGTGTAGCTGGTAAGGTGCTCCAGTGGATAAGGGAGACCTCCGATTGGCGTGAAGTCACCAGTGGAGTACCACAGGGCTCTGTACTCGGTTCTATCTTGTTTCTGATATATGTAAATGATCTCCCGGAGGGTATCAATTCATTTCTCTCAATGTTTGCGGACGATGCTAAAATTATGAGAAGGATTAAAACAGAAGAGGACTGTTTGAGGCTTCAAGAAGACCTAGACAAGCTGAAGGAATGGTCGAACAAATGGTTGTTAGAGTTTAACCCAATCAAATGTAATGTAATGAAGAAAGGTGTAGGGAGCAGGAGGCCAGATACAAGGTATCATCTGGGAGAGGAAATTCTTGAGGAGTCAGAGAAGGAAAAAGACTTGGGGGTTGATATCATGCCAGACCTGTCTCCTGCAGCACATATCAAGCAGATAACATCAGCGGCATATGCCAGGCTGGCCAACATACGAACGGCATTCAGAAACTTGTGTAAAGAATCATTCAGAACTTTGTATACCACATATGTCAGGCCAATCCTGGAGTATGCAGCCCCAGCATGGAGTCCATATCTAGTCAAGGATAAGACTAAACTGGAAAAGGTTCAAAAGTTTGCCACCAGACTAGTACCCGAGCTGAGAGGTATGAGCTACGAGGAGAGACTACGGGAATTAAACCTCACTTCGCTGGAAGACAGAAGAGTTAGGGGGGACATGATCACCACATTCAAGATTCTGAAGGGAATTGATAGGGTAGATAAAGACAGTCTATTTAACACAAGGGGAACACACACAAGGGGACACAGGTAGAAACTGAGTGCCCAAATGAGCCACAGAGATATTAGAAAGAACTTTTTTAGTGTCAGAGTGGTTGACAAATGGAATGCATTAGGAAGTGATGTGGTGGAGGCTGACTCTATACAAAGTTTCAAGTGTAGATATGATAGAGCCCGATAGGCTCAGGAATCTGTACACCTGTTGATTGACGGTTGAGAGGCGGGACCAAAGAGCCAGAGCTCAACCCCCGCAAACACAACTAGGTGAGTACAACTAGGTGAGTACACACACACACACACACACACAAAACTAACCAGGCGATAGAAAAAGAGCAGTAGTCGTAGTAGGCATTAAGAAACAAGTAGGGGCCAATCCAGTGGCGTGGAGAGGAAAGGACAAAAACGCAGTTAGTGAGATCCTCAAAAGAGTACAGATGGAGAGGGCTGATCAGAATATTGAGAAAGTTTTCAGGCTAGGTCAGTACAACAAGGACAGAGCCCAATTGATAAAGGTGGTATTCACGAGCGTGAACACAAAAGAGAAACTGTTAGCAAGGAAGAACAGATTAGTAAATGTACCAAAATTCAAAACCATATTCCTGCAGAGGGATATGACAAGGGAAGAGAGAATGAGGGCAGCAGCCAAAATGGCAGAGCACAGGGTAAGAGAAAGGAATCAGGGAACCACAACCCCGAACCCTACAATCCCAGAAGTGGGGATCCCTCCACAAGCAGTTCAACAGCCCCAGTGAGAGGAGCACCACCTCCACCTTCCACCCAATAGATGTTCTACCTGCCCCATCCCCTGCCCCCCCCCCCCCCCACTAAGATCCCACTTGGGACACACTCCCTCCACTCCCCCCCTCTCCCCCACACTCTCCCTTCTTCCCCACCTCCAAGTCCTCCTTTCTCCACCACCACACAAGCCCTGTCTTCTCCCCCACCCCCCAAGCCCTCCCTTCACCACCCTTCCCATACCAGAGCCTCCCAGCCCCCTCCCCCTTCACACTCTAGCTATTCCAGGTTCCCCTTCCTAGTCATATCCCAGACCCTCCCTGTTTCCCTACTTCAGGGGAATCAACAGAAATCGAGGACGGACAGAAAAGAGTCAGCTTCAAGGTGCTGTACTCGAACATAGATGGGATTACAAGCAAGGCAAGTAAACTAAGGGAAAGAGCACAAGAAGTGAACCCAGATGTAATTTAACTCACAGAAACAAAAGTATCAGGAATCATGACGAATGCAGTGTTTCACCAGGACTACAATGTAATAAGGAAAGAGAGGGATGGAAGGAAAGGTGTGGCTTTGCTAGCTCCTTTGCTTCTCCTTGAATGGAGTTTTAAGGAGATGGTTATCACAAGCTGTGAGGGGTTCAGTAACTATATTACAGGCACCACGATGATGGGAGAAGAATAGTAGTAGCAGTGATATATAACCCTCCACCAAACGACAGAAGACCCTGGCAAGAGTGTGACAACAACAACATGGCAGTTAACACTATAATTGAGAGGGCAACTTCTGCTGTCTGTAGAAATAGATTCCACCTGCTCATCATGGGGGACTTCAATCAATGAAGGATAGACTGGGAAGAGAGTTCCTCGCCTCCATGCGAGGAACCGCATGGAGGCGAGGATACACAGAGAGCTAAATTATTGGAGGTGACGACAAGAAACTTTTTAAGCCAGCATGTCAGGGAACCCACAAGAATGAAAGGCAATGATGAACCAGCGAGACTCGACCTAGTCTTCACTCTGAATGACTCTGACATAAGGGAAATCGGTTTCGAGGCCTTGGTAGGAATCAGCGACCACAGTGTACTGATGTTTGAGTATCTGGTTGAAGAAGGGTTAAAGAACTCGAAGAGGAGTACTGAAAACAAAAGGCTAGCATGCCGAAAGGGAAACTATGAGGAGATAAGAAAATTCCTAACAGATATAACATGGGAAACAGAGCTCAGAGGAAAGACGGCCCAAGACATGATGGACTACTTCACACAGAAGTGTAAGGCCTCAGACAAGTTTGTCCCGGTCCAAAAGGAAAAAAAAACGAAATGCAGATGAGAAACCCATGGTTTAACCAGAGATGTAGGCTAGCAAAGCAACTAAGTACAAGGACATGGAGAAACTATAGAAATAACAGGACACTTGAGAGCAGAATAAGATACCAGAGAGCCAGGAATGAATATGTCAGGGTGAGAAGAGGCAGAAAGACAATATGAAAATGACATCGCAAGCAAAGACTCAACCTAAATTGCTGCACAGCTACAAGAGGAGAAAAACATCAGTGAAGGAACAGGTAATGAACTTGAGGATAGGGGGCAGACAGATTCACTACAAACGACAAGGAAGTGTGCGAGGAACTGAATAAGAAATTCCAGGTCTTCACGTTACAGCAAGGAGAAGTTCCAGAGATAGGAGAGAGAATAATTAACCCGGCACCACTAGAAGAGTTTGTAGTGATGTTGTGATGCTTCCTTACATCCTTAGTGGGGATGTAAGGACGTTTTTGCTAGAGTTGCATATGACAAAGGCTATAGGCCTTGATGGAATCTAACCATGGATGCTAAAGGAAGGAGCAGAAGCACTGTGCTTGCCACTCTCCATAGTGTATCACAAATCACTAGTAACAGGAAAAATTATGAGGTGGACTAATACAGTGGAAGATAGTATGAGGCTACAAGATGATATAGACAAACAATAAATGGGCCAACAAATGGCTACTAAAGTTCAACCCGAGTAAATGTAAGGTAATGAAACTAGGCGGTGGAAACAGGAGACCAGGCACAAGATATCGAATGGGAGATGAAATACTTCATGAAACGGACAGAGAGAAAGATCTAGGAGTTGATATCACTCCAAACCTGTCTCCTGAAGCCCACATAACATGAATAACATCTGCGAAGTATGCAAGCTTGGCTAACTTCAGAACTGCCTTCAGGAACCTGTGTAAGGAATCGTTCAGAATCTTGTACACCACATATGTAAGACCAATCCTGGAGTATGCGGCCCCAGCATGGACCCCGTACCTTGTCAAGCACAAGACGAAGCTGGAAAAAGTTCAGAGGTATGCCACTAAGCTAGTCCCAGAACTAAGAGGCATGAGTTACGAGGAAAGGCTGCGAGAAATGCACCTGCCGACACTCGAAGACAGAAGAGTAAGGGGAGACATGATCACTACCTACAAAATTCTCAGAGGAATTGACAGGGTAGATAAGGAATGCATTAGACAGTGATGTGATGGAGGCAGACCCCATACAGTTTCAAATGAAGATATAATAGAGCCCAGTAGGCTCAGGAATCTGTACACCAGTTGATTGACAGTTGAGAGACAGGACCTAAGAGCCAGAGCTCAACCCCCGCAAGCACAACTAGTTAAGCACAACTAGGTAACATTTATTCACATTATATTGACAGTTGCCTTTAAAAATTCATTCAAGATGTTTTTTTTCTACATTTCTACAACTGAAGGTTTTCTCAAGGAAATATTCACATATAAATAAATGGCTGAGGTCCCCGGGGATGGCCAAGTGTCTCTCTCTCTTTCTCTGTATCTCTCTCTCTCCCTCCATCCCTCGCTCTCTTCCTCTCTCCCATTCTTCCTCCATCCCTCCTTCCTCCTTCCTTCCTTCCCATTCTCCCATCTAATTGTCCCTCCCTCTCTCCTGTTCTCTCTCTCTCTCTCCCTTAATATACCCCCGTTTTCTCCCGCCCAGGTTCGAACCCTTACATTAACATTATCAACGCTGAATTGACCATATCCACGTTCATTCAATTTAGGAAACTGCCTAGAAATCTGCTGGTAAACTTTCTAGGGATAATTATACCCACATTTCAGACTTCATAGGAGTCGTTGGTTGTCGCAATAGGAGTCTGTCCTACTTAAGGAGGGGCAGGGGGGATCTTCCTCTGCACACTCCCTCCCCCCTAGATACCACCACTCAAGAGGCTAACCATAACAATCGAACAGACAAACATTCTCTTCTATAAATACTTGATGGGGGGGGGGGTTGCGGGGAAGGAACCCCGGCGGTGCTCGGGTCTATCTGGTGGATAGATCTCCCCCCATACACCCCTCCCCATCTTCCCATACAAAGACTGTCTCTCTCTCACCCGCCTTGCCTCCCTACACAGTGTGTAGCCATCTTTAATACACACTGTCTTCAGCATTGTATACATCTTCACACCATCTATACATTCCTTTCCATATACACACCTTTCCCATCTCCCACACACACACATCCTTCCCCCCGTCTTCTCCTCCCCCCCTGCTTGAGTGCAACCAAAATGTTGCACTCAGAATGCAATTCTTATCAAATGTTATTAAAATCAAAATATCTAAATTCAGTAGTGTTTACACTAATGTAAAAGTCTATGGTTTCGGCGGTGAACATTTCACATCATCAGGTGTCGTGCGAGGGGGCAATGATCCGACATAGACACTCTGTGACACTCCCGATAAAACCCGAGGAGCTCAGTATACTTGGTCTCTAGCCTCAGACAGACAGACACAAAGACAGGGAGGCAGACAGACAGACATTCTCTCTCTCTCAGACATAGACAGAAGGGAAGGTGTTGGGTCAACTTCTCCTGAGACTGTAACTTGGACACTGTGCCGCGTGTGTAGGGAAACATGTGCTGGAAAATATTCCTGGTTTGTGGAGAAAAATGTCAGGTGTGTAGAGGGAAAATATGTCAGTTGTGTGGGGGAAAATATGTCAGTTGTGTACGGGAAAATATGTGAAGTGTGTGGGTGGAAAATGTCAGGTGTGTGGGGGTAATATGTTGTGTGTGTGTAAGGGGAAATATATCATGTGTGTGGGGAAATATATGAGGTGTGTGGGAGGGAAACATATTGGATATGTTGAGAAATATGTAGTGTGTGCAGGGAGAGATGTCAAGGTTACATTGCAATGATTTCGGGGCTCAACGTTTCCGCGGTCTGGTCCTCGACCAAGCCTCCAGGTTGCTGGACTGGTCAACCAGGCTGTTGGACGCGGCTGCTCGCAGCCTGGTTGATCAGGTATTCTTTGAAGGTGTCAAGTTCTCTCTTGAACACTGTGAGGGGTCGGCCAGTTATGCCCCTTAAGTGTAGTGGAAGCGTGTTGAACAGTCTCGGGCCTCTGATGTTGATAGAGTTCTCTCTCAGAGTACCTGTTGCACCTCTGGTCTTCAATGGGGGTATTCTGCACATCCTGCCATGCCTTCTGGTCTCATGTGATGTTATTTCTGTGTGCAGGTTTGGGACCAGCCCCTCTAACTTTTTCCACGTGTAAATTATTATGTATCTCTCCCGCCTGAGCTCAAGATAATACAGATTTTGGCATTCTTGTCGGTCCCAATAGTTTAGATGTTTTACTGAGTGGATTCTAGCAGTAAAGGATCTCTGCACCCTCTCCAGGTCAGCAATTTCTCCAGCTTTGAAAGGGGCTGTCATTGTGCAGCAGTACTCCACTCTAGAGAGCACTAGCGTCTTGAAGAGTATCATCATCGGTATAGCATCTCTAGTGTGAAAGGTTCTTGTTATCCAGCCTGTCATTTTACTTGCAGTTATGACGGCTACTTTATTGTATTTTTTAAAGGTAAGGTCTTCTGACATGAGTACACCCAGGCCCTTTACATTGCCTTTTCCTGCTATGGTATGACTTGACTGAGTTTTGTGTGTGGTTTCCGTTTTTATATTTTCATTTTTTCCTTATAGCGCATGAGCTGTATTCATTAAATACCATATTATAAGAAAGATTGAAAGAGAGAGAAAGAGAGAGAGTTACAGATATAAAGGGATACATAGATATTGAGAGAGAAATTCAGTTTGGAATTGTTTGGATAATTTAATTATATATTTAAAATTTAGCAAGTGATCTGTATATTTAATTATTTGGCATTGATTTCTAACGGACTGTATAGCATAGGTAACTTTCCACACAATTCCCATAGTGGGGGCCTCTCTGTTAGTTAAACTTCAGACAGAACTGGAGTTGTAATTATAAAATAAATTTAAATTAAATGTTAAGGTATACTCTACTATATTATTTAATTTCCCTGCCTTATCTGAATTATGGTTAGTAAATATTATTAGCCTTGGCTGTTCAGATGACATTTTAAACAGCATAAACTTTGTGGATGGTCATTCCTAGAACAGAACAACCATCTAGATTAACTAGTTCCACCTCACGCCTCGCACAGTGATGGAGACCTCACACTGTGGAAACCTCAGGTTACCTAGCAGTTAAGCTTGGGTCGGATCAAGGCTCGTCGAACAGGGATTTCTGATCGGCCTTCAACGACTTGGTGTGGCGAAATCGTCCACCATGTACCACATTTGTCAATGTGTGTAGTAGCAGGCAAACTGACGTGGCTGTAATGCCCCTCTTCCTCCTTCCCTACCTCCCTCACCCGCACCCGTAGGTCAAGGTTTATTATTCAATCGGGTGTCGGAAATCCGACACACATAATTACATAATTTACCCTTAAAAATCAGAGAATGGGAGATTCCATGACGTCATCGTCAACACATAATATATTAAACTCTCATCTCTTATAAAACTTCAGTCTAGTGTTTATACTTAATAAAATAATATTCACTAGGACTGAATATAATTAAATACACCAGGAATATAGCTTAACTCTATTCCTTAAGATACAAATAGAACCAGCAAAACATTTTAGGACACCACCCCTAAAAGATAGGCTGGTCACGTACGCACACAGAACGTAAACGCACGAGTCAGGAAGCACTCCCTGACAATTTATACAACACATAACCGTTCTTCCAACGAGCTTGACACAGGATCCTCTATGATCCAACCAACCCGAAACGCTTTGCGTAATAGTGGCTTTAGGCATTGTATGTACTAGCTCTATCTATAAATCCATCAATGTTTGTATCTCACCTTGTATGTATGTACTTGACCTGAATAAATATTTGATTTGATTTGATTTGAACCGAAGATCTCATGAACAAAGAAAAGAACAATTTTCAGTATTTCTATTGCATTTAATACTGGCCATTATTATTGTAGGAAATATCGTTAAGACGTGGGATTAAAACCCCAAACAACGTGAGTTTTACTCAACTCTTTAGACACTGCTATACAATTTTCTATTCTAACTTTTTTTAACCTCTGCTAACAATGAACAGAACTAACAGCAAGCACTATAATAGTGTTCTGAGGACTGATCCAAAAGAACAATTGTACTTTTTCATTACAAGAGGTTGATATGAGGCTAATTATACCCATATATAATTTTAAGTGTTTATATAAACATTACATAATATTGCACCATTACAATTACTGCATATATTACCATATTTACAGCCAATCCTTATACAGGGGTAGGACATTATTAGACTGGTGTTGTACAGCAACCTAGTCTAACTTATTTATTGTACTAAGCTGGTGTAAGGGTAGGATTTTACATTTGTCTAGAGTTGAACCTATTGTACAGCCTAGCAAGAATATATTTTATTGTGCAGTACTCATGACAACACGAGTTGTGTTGTACATATACCATAACCATAGTAATAATTTAACTATAATCATTTCACCTTTGAACGTTAATCTGTGTCTCTGTACCAACTAAGAGTGATAATTGAGGAACTACCTTGAGGTGAATCCAGCACAGATATAAGGTTACTATTCAAATAGGAAATATCATTAAGACGTGGAATTAAAACCCCAAACAACGTGAGTTTTACTCAGCTCTTTACTACACACAAACATTCAATGTCACACCTGTACTTAATATGTTAATGTGCAATTCTTACAGCCTTAACTTTTTACATGTAATATTTCATTTGGAGTAACTGAAAATCTGAGCTGTCCCACAAGTAGTGAGGTTTGTTACTACCCGAGCTGAACAAGTGCGACCAGATAGCCGCCATTACATGGTAACCTGAAGCACATAGCCGCACCCTAATCTGATGGAAGATTAATAGCCAGCCTATTTAGGCCACACCTACAGTATCAGCTAAGGAAAATTTGTTTTACAGTAGATAATTATTGAAACTGTAGAAAGAGTAGTAGATTTAAGAATAATAGTAGATTAGGCCACCATATGTGGCATAATTTATATTAATAATAAGGTAAACAATTTGTAGTTTTGTCCTGTACAAGGTGGTATAAGCTACAAATTGTCCCTCAAACTATGTGTAGATTAGTTTCTGATTGGCAGAAACAATTTATACAGTCCACTTAGCATAATAATAATAATATAATATTCGAGCAACAAAAATAGAATAAAAAGAAATAATTGTCTGCTAGGATTTTCCCACATTGGGGGTGACCATTCAATTGTTACTGATAGTAAAATCAACTTTTATCTTATTAATCTCGTTATCTTTTAAAGTGGTAATTCTTATTTCCTCTACTTTGAAGAGGAATTAATCAACCAGGTAATTTGAGTAGCTAACTCGTCTCATATCAACTTTTGTAGACTGTCTCTGTCAGAACTATTGTGTCAGTCTCTATTAGAAGGAATCTGTCAGATTTGCTCATTTTGTTAAATGTTTTTATTTCGTAACTATGAAGACGAGTCCTCATAGTTGTTTATTACATATAATTATTATTCGTTTTTATATGGGAAATATTTCTCTCACAGAGAGAGAGAGAGAGGTAGAGTTAGAGAGGTAAAGACACAAATATTGATTAGATACATAGAGGTACAGAGAGAGAGAGAGAGAGAGATACAGAGAGAGTGCGACACATACAGATCCGAGTACCCTGTAACGCCCAAAGAGTACACCCCCATGACACACCATGAGAACTTCCTAGTAAGGTCAGCCTATGACCTTAGATTCAGCTAGAATTAATTGATATATTTTCTGGCTCCTCCCTAGTCAGCTTGTTCCTGTTTATGAATAATCCTGATGGTCTTGACAAACAACTTAATGGTACATCTTGAGTGTTTTTTTGCACATCATGGGAAGCTGACGCCCTGATGTGCTGACCAACTATTTAGGTGTGTAAAACACTTTTTCCCGTGTAGACTGAATCAGCTGGGAACAGGACCACACCAGACTTTCCCACAACAGTACAAAATGCACCCCCTGATTCGGTTGTATATATATATACCCTTGTATGATAGGAGACAGAGTGCTGGACACCAGGGTCTAGAGTGGGTCTGTGAAGAACATCACACAGCCTGGGAGAGACAGAGTGAATCCACCGGATGGAGAGACAGAGGTCTTAAGGTAAAGTGTGATCTCTAAGAGTTTTGTTCCATGTCTAAATGTCTTAACAATTGGCCAGTGTTAGAGTAGGATTTATAGGGGTGAATAGCATAATTTGTTCTCTATAAACTCATGTTACACTTTCCGTCTGTGTCAATTGTTGGATCCTCTGTAGCCTCTGGATATAGTTTGCTAACAACCGTCCCATAATTACTGACAGTTAAAGAAAAAGGACTCTCCAACTCGAGCAATGTTTCTTGCCTCATTGCTTGATATAGTTAATGGACAAGGTAGATGGTGGCAGCATAGTTAATATTGTATAGCATTTCCTTGGAAGGGTACCTTTGGTTCCGGTGTAACCATCAGTGGTACATCATATGTCAGTTCATATTACGTTAAATATAAATACAGTGCTCAATAACAAAGTGTTACCAAGTGCAACCGGTAGGAAGTGTTACTCAGTATATATATATTAGTATTCCTCAGGGTACTCTCTACTCCTACTTACTCTCCCCTCCTGCTTCTTCCTACCCCTCCTTCTCGCTTCCCGTGCGCCCCTCGTTTTCTGTTTCCTCACAGACGAGTTCCCCCTTCCCGTCCACGTTTTCTAATCATTCCCCACCTATCCACCCATCCTTATTCCTCCATCCCTTATTCCTACCGTTCTTCCTCTATTTTACTTCTCACCACCAAATATAATCTAGGATACAATAATATTTAGTTAGTAATGTTACAATATTAGGGGTACTTTATAGTGGAGTTACAACCCCCTAGTTAGCTATATAGGGAAGAATATACATTCTTAGCTCTATAATTAAGTATATAAACTGACATTGGTCATTTGAATATATGTGCAATGCTGTTCTCAGTTTACCTCAAAATTGTTTCAAAAACAAAAACTTTCAAAACCATTTTTTTTCTTATAGTAAAGTACATCATCATTCATTGATCTTGAGAAATATTAAAATAAATTTCTTGCTCTTCGTACTTGGGTTGTATTAGGATAAACCAGATGATTTTCCCCGGCTTTCAAGGCTTTCTCAATGCCCTCCACTTTCCCAAATAATTGGGGAAACTATTCTATTATTTACTATTTCATGCAGTTAAGCTCCTCCTATCGGCAACTGCTCATATGGTAATGGTAGACAATTGTAACTTTTATAAGCCAGAGACAAAGAGTCAGAGTTAAAGTAAAGAGAGAAATAGAGATAGAGTTAAAGATAATGAGGGAGAGAGATTGAGATATACAGATATCAGTACAAAGTGTTAGAGAGAGATACAGAAGAAGAAGAGAGGGAGAGACCCATACAATGTCGGACATCCCCTAGTTAGCTATATATGGAACAATGTTGTTGAACAAAACTACAAGGGCCGTAATGAGGGTTTGAATCTACGTCCGAGAGGGTCTCAGACGCGCCTTAATCGACTATGCCACAACACGGTCAAAAGAATTGCAACCGGGAGTTCATCTGCCCTCACATGGATCCTGCAGCCTCTCCGAGACACAAACCAGGGCTTTACACAACTCCCCCATGCACCCGAGATCTGTCAACAAGCTGTTCTACCTCTTCGCCCTTACTTCATTACACACAGAAATCATAAATCATTATGAGTCAGATGAATCATAGATGAAGATGAATTCCTGGTTGCAATTCTTTTGACCGTGTCGGGGCACAGTCAATTAAGGCGCATCTGGGATCCTTTCGGTTGTTGGTTCGAACCCTCATCACGGCCCTTGTGGATTTGTTCATTTGATGCATCAGCTATTGTGATTTCTATGTGTAATGTTGTTGTTGTTTTAGATTCAGCTACTTAGAACAAAACGTTCCAAGCAGCACGGGCTATTGAGAGCCCGTAGTGGACTTATGGAAGAATATACACGGTTCTTGGCTTTATAATTATATTTATATTCTTATATATATTATGAGAATATAATATATTATAATATAATATTGTAAGTATATATTCTTACATATACTTGAATTTAAGAATATACACTGATATTGCTATATGAATATAACATGTGCTAAATATATATATTTTTTCAGATGTTCACCAATTAACGTTGTCTGAGACTGGCTTGAGAAACAGACAGGCATATAGACTTTGGCACAGACACACACACACAGATTAGACAGGCACAAAGAGGGGGGGGAGAGAGAAAGAAAGGGTAAGAGTGGGACGGGTAGTGGGAATGAGGAACAGATAGAAAGAGACAGACGAAGAGAGAAACAGAGGGAGGGAATAACATCCCCGTGTAGAATGTTTATTGATTACGACTGCGGACATCCACTCACGCTCACTCCCTGCTTATATATCTCCAGCTTTTAAAATTCGAATGCAATAACTCTTCTTTACGTTATATCTTGAGGTTATCTTGAGATGATTTCGGGGCTTTAGTGTCCCCGCGGCCCGGTCCTCGACCAGGCCTCCACCCCCAGGAAGCAGCCCGTGACAGCTGACTAACACCCAGGTACCTATTTACTGCTAGGTAACAGGGGCATTCAGGGTGAAAGAAACTTTGCCCATTTGTTTCTGCCTCGTGCGGGAATCGAACCCGCGCCACAGAATTACGAGTCCTGCGCGCTATCCATCAGGCTACGAGGCCCCACGTAGGTTGTGAACTAGATATAATTTCATTAATGTACATTAATAATATTAATTTTCATTACAATGTTTTTAAATTATTATTATTATCGTAAAAAAAAATTT
>NC_091207.1:20551658-20671658 GCF_040958095.1 Procambarus clarkii | reverse complement strand
CCATCAATGAGAGACCTCACCACACGAACCATCAATGAGAGACCTCACCACACGAACCATCAATGAGAGACCTCACCACACACGAACCATCAAAGAGAGACCTCATCACACACGAACCATCAAAGAGAGACCTCACCACACACGAACCATCAAAGAGAGACCTCACCACACGAACCATCAATGAGAGACCTCACCACACGAACCATCAATGAGAGACCTCACCACACACGAACCATCAATGAGAGACCTCACCACACGAACCATCAATGAGAGACCTCACCACACACAAACCATCAATGAGAGACCTCACCACACACGAACCATCAATGAGAGACCTCACCACACGAACCATAACCATCCAATAAGCCATCAACCCCACTCTCGCTAAATACCTTGCAGCACATCATCATCACATACAAACACATATTCGATGACTTCCCATGTATCCTTGCAACAAGACATCTTGCACGACACATTCCATCTGAACACAACAAAAAGTTCAAGCATTTGGGCCGGCCTGCGCCAAAGTTGTCATACACTTTCCAACGCTCCGTCAAGTCATGTAGGAATAACAGGGAATGACAATGCAGATGAAGCTGATAAAATTGCGACCCCCCAAAAAAGGAAGTAGAGCTACAGACATGCGGCAGATGTGCAGTAATCGTATTGCAGCAGCTGCAGCTTCACGACCTCCTGCACGATAGAAGTATTTGACCAGTTTCAAACCTGTTTTGTTCAATGGGCACAATAGAAGGGCAGAGGCGCGTGCACGTGCACACACACACACGCATACGCACACACACACACTAGCTACACACACACATACACACACACACACGCATACACACACACACACACTAGCTACACACACACACACACACACACACGCATACACACACACACACTAGCTACACACACACACACACACTAGCTACACACACACACACACACACACACACACACACTGCAATAGGCTTCGCTACTTCAAATACTTGGTCCCTTTGGCCAATGGAACATTAATGAGTTGCACAGTCATGACTATACAAAGCAACACAAGACAAAGCAACACACACAAGACAAAGCAACACACAAGACAAAGCAACACACACAAGACAAAGCAACACACACAAGACAAAGCAACACACAAGACAAAGCAACACACATGACAAAGCAACACACATGACAAAGCAACACACACAAGACAAAGCAACACACACAAGACAAAGCAACACACAAGACAAAGCAACACACAAGACAAAGCAACACACAAGACAAAGCAACACACACAAGACAAAGCAACACACACAAGACAAAGCAACACACAAGACAAAGCAACACACAAGACAAAGCAACACACAAGACAAAGCAACACACACATGACAAAGCAACACACACATGACAAAGCAACACACACAAGACAAAGCAACACACAAGACAAAGCAACACACACATGACAAAGCAACACACACACATGACAAAGCAACACACACATGACAAAGCAACACACACAAGACAAAGCAACACACAAGACAAAGCAACACACATGACAAAGCAACACACACATGACAAAGCAACACACACAAGACAAAGCAACACACACATGACAAAGCAACACACACACAAGACAAAGCAACACACACAAGACAAAGCAACACACAAGACAAAGCAACACACAAGACAAAGCAACACACACACAAGACAAAGCAACACACACAAGACAAAGCAACACACACAAGACAAAGCAACACACACAAGACAAAGCAACACACACAAGACAAAGCAACACACACAAGACAAAGCAACACACACACAAGACAAAGCAACACACACACAAGACAAAACAACACACACAAGACAAAACAACACACACAAGACAAAGCAACACACACACAAGACAAAACAACACACACAAGACAAAGCAACACACACAAGACAAAGCAACACACACAAGACAAAGCAACACACACAAGACAAAGCAACACACACAAGACAAAGCAACACACACAAGACAAAGCAACACACACACAAGACAAAGCAACACACACACAAGACAAAACAACACACACAAGACAAAGCAACACACACACAAGACAAAGCAACACACACAAGACAAAGCAACACACACAAGACAAAGCAACACACACAAGACAAAGCAACACACACACAAGACAAAGCAACACACACACAAGACAAAGCAACACACACAAGACAAAGCAACACACACACAAGACAAAGCAACACACACACAAGACAAAGCAACACACACAAGACAAAGCAACACACACAAGACAAAGCAACACACACACATGACAAAGCAACACACACATGACAAAGCAACACACACAAGACAAAGCAACACACAAGACAAAGCAACACACACAAGATAAAGCAACACACACAAGACAAAGCAACACACAAGACAAAGCAACACACAAGACAAAGCAACACACACAAGACAAAGCAACACACACAAGACAAAGCAACACACACAAGACAAAGCAACACACACACATGACAAAGCAACACACACACATGACAAAGCAACACACACATGACAAAGCAACACACACAAGACAAAGCAACACACACAAGACAAAGCAACACACACAAGACAAAGCAACACACACAAGACAAAGCAACACACACAAGACAAAGCAACACACACAAGACAAAGCAATTCATAGAGCACAGTAATACACAAGACAAGAGAGAGAAAGAGAGAGACAGAGAGAGAGAGAGACAGAGAGAGAGAGAGAGAGAGAGAGAGAGAGAGAGAGAGAGAGAGAGAGAGAGAGAGAGAGAGAGAGAGAGAGAGAGAGAGAGAGAGAGAGACAGACAGACAGACAGACAGACAGACAGGCAGACAGAGAGAGAGAGAGAGACAGAGAGAGAGATACAGAGACAGACAGAGAGAGAGAGAGAGAGAGAGAGAGAGAGACAGACAGACAGACAGACAGACAGAGAGAGACAGACAGACAGACAGAGACAGACAGACAGACAGAGAGAGAGAGAGAGAGAGAGACAGAGACAGAGAGAGAGAGACAGAGAGAGAGAGAGAGAGAGAGACAGAGACAGAGAGAGAGAGAGAGAGAGAGAGAGAGATACAGAGACAGAAAGAGAGAGAGAGAGAGAGAGAGCAGATGCAAGGTCAGTTCACCATATTGCCACTACGCGAAGGGGAATAATAGAAGACCGGATACATAGGGGGGTTGGGGAAGTAGTGAGAATTATGGAGATGAGGGGGAGTGGGGGTGGTCCGTTGGCGGTGTGTATTTGTGAGAGGGGGGTCGATATGGCACGTGTTGTGTAGGGGTGTGTGCGCTGGGCATTTGATAGAGAAGGGGGGGGGGTTAGGGAGGGTCTCGCACGTGCCGCAACCTCCCCTCCTCTTCTCCCCCCTTTTATTCTCTTCCTCCATCTCATCTCCCCCCCCCCCTACCACACCCTCCGTCACCACTACCCTGTTCCAACCTCTCTCCCACCTAAAAGTATTCACATAACCTTTGCTCCCCTTGACCTAAAACATTTGACAAATTCAACAACCCTCCCTCTGAATAGCCTAAGGTATAATTTACTAAAAATATCAAAAGCATTCCCTTCACAACTCTCCCTTGCACGCCAAAACAAAAATAATCAACAGGCATTTTCTCTTTGTTTACATCAATGCGTTGTGTTTACGTCTGTGTTTCAGGAAGCGGCCGCGCGGTGGCGCTGAGGTCGCGGGTAGCAACAGAGGGGAGAGCGGGGGGATCCTGAGGGGAGGGGACGGGACGGGCCCCGGTAGGGAAGGGCACCATATGGAAGGGGTCGGAGTGGGATTGGAAAGGATGGGTCGGTAGGGGAGTCCTTTGGATAGGAAGGGGAGGAGGAGGAGGGGGTATAGGGAACTAGGGAAATGATTCTCACAATAGAGGAAGCGGAGGGAGTTAATATAATGAGGGAGGAGGTATGAGAGAGAGAGAGAGAGAGAGAGAGAGAGAGAGAGAGAGAGAGAGAGACAGACAGAGTGAGGGAGGGGCAGGAGCAGCTATTTAGAGTTTAACAACACATTTAGTACGAGTACGCGAGGCTATTGATACCTTATCACCCGGGAAAATTCCGGAACTTTTAAATACATATTACAGCAAGGGAATATATATATATATATATATATATATATATATATATATATATATATATATATATATATTGCAGTATATCCTTGCATATTGAATACAAGGATATATTACACATATCACAATGGCGTGATATATCAATGAAAATCATTTTTGAGGCCATGAACTAGCGTTCTGGTATATTTTTTTGTATACATATTATTTATAACTATAATACATGTACATGGAATTAAACAAAACCCCATTAATACTATTGTTACATCTTCTTACGGATATTTTCCATACCGGGAACAGTTCCCAAGCATCACTATTCCCCCCCCCCAACAATACTCTAATGAGGCAGCAAGGATTCGAACCTGGGCATTAACCAGCAGCAGCAGCTCACTCATATCCACGCCCACTTTGCCAAAGAACAGCCTCGTTACAAAGCGCCCTGTACCACACAATCTCCAGCTTGAATGCTTCCCACGCGTCAAGCAGTTCGTCAACAGTACGCCAATAACAATACTCCGATCATCATCAGTAATACTCCGACCAGTAATAATAACACAATAACACCTTGATACTCAAGGATAAAGCTTGCTTGCAATATTTGTATAGATAGGTTGTTCAAGCTTTGATTGTGTTCAAAAGCTAAACAACCCACTATAGAAACAAATATTATATATATATATATATATATATATATATATATATATATATATATATATATATATATATATATATATATATACATATATATATAAACGACCCAAATGGGGGATTAAACCCCTCCTTTCCACCCCCCCACCCCCCCGACACCCTAGAGAGGTGTGGCTGGCGGGCGTAGGACGCCAGTGAGTCAGCCCGGCAGCACCACCACAACAACAACTACGACGCCGCCGTACGACATCTGCCGCCCAGCCCGTTGCCACGTGTCGCAAGAAGGAATGTTTAACATTTAGAAGCTTGGGCGGCCGTCTTGGCGCCAATATCTCTCACTGCCGCGTGTGTCTCATAACCTCTCACACACACTGCATCACGGCTCCCATGGAGAGGTCAGCTGGTACTGTCAGTCACTATAACGGCCACAAAATACCTGAAATCTGTTACATGGGTGGAGGGAGGGGAGAATTTTCATAGTGATTCACTTTACTGCCAAAAATCGGCACGTATTTCCGCCGGACGATGAATTCAACGGCTGGGCGATGCTTTGTAGAGCAGCATTCATTTCTTCCTGGCCAAATGATTAAGCCAGACCAGCCGGAAATAAGCAAGAGAGACAATTCAAGTCAGCAGCATCACCAGAAGCCCTCAGCAACCGGCAAGGTTTCCTCCCCCTGGTCTACGCTGCCAGCTGCACGACCACCCTCACTTCCTGCACTTACATTGCCTCAAATCCATCTCTCAATCATTTATATTTCCCTCCTCAGGTAGCTTCACGGGACGGCGGGGGAGGAAGGAGGACCTCAACTTGAAGCGCTGAAGCTTGTGTTAATTTTGCCTTCAAGCCTAAACACCCAAAGCTAGGCCTACGGGGCTCGTAAATCGAAGAATGGCATGCGGAAATGCTGAATAATGAATGAGCATGAAGCACCTGGCATGTGTTGTCCTGGGGGGGGGGGGGGCGGGGGGAGGAAACATCGGATGTGGGGGGGACACCCAGAGAAGGGGAGGGGGGAACGGGGGGAAGGTGAGGGAGGGAAATATCAAGAGAGACAGGGAGGGGGAGGGGGAGGGGGGGGGAGGTTGTAGGTATTCACCTAGTTGTGCTTGCGGGGGTTGAGCTCTGCTCTTTCGGCCCGCCTCTCAACTGTCAATCAATTAACTGTTACTAACTACTAATTTTTTTCACACACACACACACACACACACACACACACGCACACACACACACACACACACACACACACACACACACACAAGAAGCAGGTCGTAGCAGCTGTCTAACTCCCAGAGATATAGAGACAGACAGACAGAGAGAGAGAGAGAGAGAGAGAGAGAGAGAGAGAGAGAGACAGACAGACAGAGACAGAGAGAGAGAGAGAGAGAGAGAGAGAGAGAGAGAGAGAGAGAGAGAGAGAGAGAGAGAGAGAGACCGAGAGAGAGACCGAGAGAGGAGAGAGAGAGAGAGAGATAGAGAGAGAGAGAGAGGGAGAGAGAGAGAGAGAGAGAGAGAGAGAGAGAGAGAGAGAGAGAGAGAGAGAGAGAGAGAGAGAGAGAGAGAGACAGAGAGAGAGAGACAGAGAGAGACAGAGACAGAGAGAGACAGAGACAGAGAGAGACAGAGAGAGAGAGAAAGGTAGGGAAGCAGGCAGGATGAACGCCGCACAAAACAGTAATGTGCAAGGATCGATATTGTAGGTTATCCTAGCGCGTCTACCCCCTCCCCCCTCCCTGGTGGTAGACACCCCCTCCCTTGGGGTAGACACCCCCCTCCCTGGGGGTAGACACCCCCCTCCCTTGGGGTAGACACCCCCCTCCCTGGGGTAGACGCGCTAGGATAACGCATCGCGAAATTTAACTAACTTTACCCACTCTATCCGGTTATCATCTATCACGAGAGCTCTACCTGGTTGTAATCTATCACATCTCTTGCTTGGAAGTTCATTGGTGGCGTGAAATGTATGAACTTTGCGAAATATAGACCAGCCACTACGTCACTTGTGTGTTGGTCTGTTGGTCTACGTCACTTGTGTGTTGGTCTGTTGGTCTACGTCACTTGTGTGTTGGTCCGCTGGTCTACGTCACTTGTGTGTTGGTCTGTTGGTCTACGTCACTTGTGTGTTGGTCTGTTGGTCTACGTCACTTGTGTGTTGGTCTGTTGGTCTACGTCACTTGTGTGTTGGTCTGCTGGTCTACGTCACTTGTGTGTTGGTCCGCTGGTCTACGTCACTTGTGTGTTGGTCCGCTGGTCTACGTCACTTGTGTGTTGGTCCCCTGGTCTACGTCACTTGTGTGTTGGTCCGCTGGTCTACGTCACTTGTGTGTTGGTCCGCTGGTCTACGTCACTTGTGTGTTGGTCCGCTGGTCTACGTCACTTGTGTGTTGGTCCGCTGGTCTACGTCACTTGTGTGTTGGTCCACTGGTCTACGTCACTTGTGTGTTGGTCCGCTGGTCTACGTCACTAGTGTGTTGGTCCGCTGGTCTACGTCACTAGTGTGTTGGTCCGCTGGTCTACGTCACTTGTGTGTTGGTCCGCTGGTCTACGTCTCTTTTGTTGTGGCAGAGGGTGAACTATGACCAGTTTGCCGTTCACCTCAAACTCGTCCGTGTCTTAAATTTTGTCTCACAATTCAAGATTGAGGGCTGGAAGCCTAGATCAGTTGCGTGCACTTCAAGGTAGATCTGATCTGTGAGATGTGAAGTGTTCTGTTGATCTCACGTTAACAACTGGATGATCCGCTACTCTTCCCCAGCACGGTATATGTCAGAGAGATCATTACAAGGAAGGTGAACCCCTCTTGCTACCTCTGATGTGCTGCGATAGGTGGAGACACCAATGATAGGTGTCCCCACCTATTAAACACTTCTACAGGATCTTCTTTTGAACGACCCAGAAGACGGGGAGAGGGAGAGAGAGAGAGGGAGAGAGAGAGAGAGAGAGAGAGAGAGAGAGAGAGAGAGAGAGAGAGAGAGAGAGAGAGAGAGAGAGAGAGAGAGAGAGAGAGAGAGAGAGAGAGAGAGAAGGGGGGGGGGTTGGAAGATATTACTGGCAGATAAGCTGTTCCACCTGACACTAACATGAAGATACAGTTCACAGTTTGCTACAAGAGATCGCTAACACAAAGCAAATCGACCCGAAAGAGACGAATGTCGTCTATGTCTTCCTATGCCCACATGGGGACTGTCAGCCCCAACGATCTCAATATATAGGCAAGACAGTATATCTTTCAAGGCATCTGTCACTGCAAAAATCAGAAGGCATAAAAAAACATATAATTTATACACACAACCAGACCATCACTAGATATATCCAATCATAATATCATTGAAATTATCGACAAAGGAAAATAACTCCATATTAAACATTTTCATCCAATAATATAAACAGTCAGAAACACTCTTAATACTTTCTATCATACTCGGGAGCGAGACAATATCCAGCTGCTGCCACAGCTAACATCGACCAAGTTCCTGGTCCCCTTGACCTCATCCTAAATGGTCATATATATACTCTGCGAGATGGGGACTTTTAGTCTCAATGCTACCTTATTCACTCCTGTGTTGATGATATCCTCATCAACACAGATGAGGATATCATCTAGAATTCTGGGACAGACTCTGGGATTCGTCCCAGAGTCTGTCAGTGCAGACTGCTTATCACGTGTCTCTATATGACTATCCTGTGTGATGGGGATTTTTAGCATCACGTAGCTAGCTTTTTGACACCTGTACTCTCCTTCATGTAGTCTAGGGAAGCTGCACAAATGCACATGTACCTAATCTATATAAATAAAAATGTAAATGCTCGTTTGTTCCAAATCCGTAATCTCCGAAAGTTCTTCATCGATTGCACTGAAATTTTGTCTCGAAGTTCCATTCGCATCTGAGCGTGTTTTTATATACATACTATATAGATGTCACGTGACGGAAACAAAACTTTTTCATGTGAGGGAAATCTTCCAAACCTCTTAACCGATTGCTTTGAAATTTTGACATGACGTTGCATTCTAATAGGCGTGTGATTTTATATACCTGCTATATACATATCTCACCTGTGAATTTTTTTTTTCCTTAAAACAGCACCATCTGTTGCACGTAATAGCAACACATGCTATACTAAATATGTTACGATTCCATTTCAATGTTTGGGATTGCATTGATAAATTGAATTTTCATAGATTTCGATTTATTTTCATTTTGATTTTATTTTGTGCGAGACTGCAATGGAATTGAGCTGTGTTGTTTACAAAACCGTTCATTTCGTGAGTATAGTTTATTTTTAATTTTTTTCATTTTTTTCATTTCGTTTTTAACCGTTTTTCTTATAATTCAGTGATTGGAACATCAGATTATTTGATATTCAAATTTTCTGATGGGGAATATCAAATCATTTGGGAATGCATTGGATGAGGGAGTTGGGAATGGTGGGGAGGACGAGGGGATGGGAGTGGGGGGTGGTGGGGGGCACAAGGGGACAGGGGAGGGGGTAATGGTGGGGGAGAAGGGGACGAAGGAGTTGAGGATGATGGGGATGAGGGGACATGGGGAGTGGAAGATGGTGGGGAGGACGAGGGGATGGGGAAGAGGGGGGAATGGTGGGGAGGACTGGGAGAGAGGGGAAGGTTGCTGTGGCTCAGCAACGCACATGCGTTGCTGAGCATGTACGTTGTAATGGGACCCCAACACCAACCTCCCACAGTACCTCCCACAGGAAACCCCAACACCAACCTCCAACAGTACACCTCCCACAGGTAACCCCAGCACCAACCTCCCACAGTACACCTCCCACAGGTAACCCCAGCACCAACCTCCAACAGGTAACCCCAGCACCAACCTCCCACAGTACACCTCCCACAGGTAACCCCAACACCAACCTCCCACAGTACACCTCCCACAGGTAACCCCAGCACCAACCTCCCACAGTACCTCCCACAGGTAACCCCAGCACCAACCTCCCACAGTACCTCCCACAGGTAACCCCAGCACCAACCTCCCACAGTACACCTCCCACAGGTAACCCCAGCACCAACCTCCCACAGGTAACCCCAGCACCAACCTCCCACAGGTAACCCCAGCACCAACCTCCCACAGGTAACCCCAACACCAACCTCCCACAGGTAACCCCAACACCAACCTCCCACAGGTAACCCCAACACCAACCTCCCACAGGTAACCCCAACACCAACCTCCCACAGTACCTCCCACAGGTAACCCCAGCACCAACCTCCCACAGGTAACCCCAGCACCAACCTCCCACAGGTAACCCCAACACCAACCTCCCACAGGTAACCCCAACACCAACCTCCCACAGTACCTCCCACAGGTAACCCCAACACCAACCTCCCACAGGTAACCCCAACACCAACCTCCCACAGTACCTCCCACAGGTAACCCCAGCACCAACCTCCCACAGTACCTCCCACAGGTAACCCCAGCACCAACCTCCCACAGGTAACCCCAACACCAACCTCCCACAGGTAACCCCAGCACCAACCTCCCACAGGTAACCCCAGCACCAACCTCCCACAGGTAACCCCAACACCAACCTTCCACAGGTAACCCCAGCACCAACCTCCCACAGTACCTCCCACAGGTAACCCCAGCACCAACCTCCCACAGTACCTCCCACAGGTAACCCCAGCACCAACCTCCCACAGGTAACCCCAACACCAACCTCCCACAGGTAACCCCAACACCAACCTCCCACAGAACACCTTCCACAGGTAACACCAGCACCAACCTCCCACAGTACCTCCCACAGGTAACCCCAACACCAACCTCCCACAGTACACCTCTCACAGGTAACCCTCCCACAGTACACCTCCCACAGGTAACCCCAGCACCAACCTCCCACAGTACACCTCCCACAGGTAACCCCAACACCAACCTCCCACAGTACACCTCCCACAGGTAACCCCAGCACCAACCTCCCACAGTACACCTCCCACAGGTAACCCCAACACCAACCTCCCACAGGTAACCCCAACACCAACCTCCCACAGGTAACCCCAGCACCAACCTCCCACAGGTAACCCCAGCACCAACCTGCCACAGTACACCTCCCACAGGTAACCCCAACACCAACCTCCCACAGTACACCTCCCACAGGTAACCCCAGCACCAACCTCCCACAGTACACCTCCCACAGTACACCTCCCACAGGTAACCCCAGCACCAACCTCCCACAGTACACCTCCCACAGTACACCTCCCACTGGTAACCCCAGCACCAACCTCCCACTCATGCTAACTTCTTCACTATTCTATTAACTTCTTTAACGTCCCAACTTTCCCGACCTTACTGACTCATAACTTGAAGTTCCCGTGGCTCTTGTGCCCGAGACTACTCAGTCATTATCAAACATCAGAGGTGAGGAAAGCCTGGGTGGTGGGGACCCCTCACTGGTGTACCTTGTTAGTCATGGTGGGGACCCTTCACTGGTGTACCTTGTTAGTCATGGTGGGGACCCCTCACTGGTGTACCTTGTTAGTCATGGTGGGGACCCCTCACTAGTGTACCTTGTTAGTCATGGTGGGGACCCCTCACTGGTGTACCTTGTTAGTCATGGTGGGGACCCCTCACTAGTGTACCTTGTTAGTCATGGTGGGGACCCCTCACTAGTGTACCTTGTTAGTCATGGTGGGGACCCCTCACTAGTGTACCTTGTTAGTCATGGTGGGGACCTCTCACTAGTGTACCTTGTTAGTCATGGTGGGGACCCCTCACTGGTGTACCTTGTTAGTCATGGTGGGGACCCCTCACTGGTGTACCTTGTTAGTCATGGTGGGGACCCCTCACTGGTGTACCTTGTTAGTCATGGTGGGGACCTCTCACTAGTGTACCTTGTTAGTCATGGTGGGGACCCCTCACTGGTGTACCTTGTTAGTCATGGTGGGGACCCCTCACTAGTGTATCTTGTTAGTCATGGTGGGGACCCCTCACTGGTGTACCTTGTTAGTCATGGTGGGGACCCCTCACTGGTGTACCGTGTTAGTCATGGTGGGGACCCCTCACTGGTGTACCTTGTTAGTCATGGTGGGGACCCCTCACTGGTGTGCCTTGTTAGTCATGGTGGGGACCCTCACTGGTGTACCTTGTTAGTCATGGTGGGGACCCCTCACTGGTGTACCTTGTTAGTCATGGTGGGGACCCCTCACTGGTGTACCTTGTTAGTCATGGTGGGGACCCTCACTGGTGTACCTTGTTAGTCATGGTGGGGACCCCTCACTGGTGTACCTTGTTAGTCATGGTGGGGACCCCTCACTGGTGTACCTTGTTAGTCATGGTTGGGACCCCTCACTAGTGCACCTTGTTAGTCATGGTGGGGACCCCTCACTAGTGTACCTTGTTAGTCATGGTGGGGACCCCTCACTAGTGTACCTTGTTAGTCATGGTGGGGACCCCTCACTGGTGTACCATGTTAGTCATGGTGGGGACCCCTCACTGGTGTACCTTGTTAGTCATGGTGGGGACCCCTCACTAGTGCACCTTGTTAGTCATGGTGGGGACCCCTCACTAGTGTATCTTGTTAGTCATGGTGGGGACCCCTCACTGGTGTACCTTGTTAGTCATGGTGGGGACCCCTCACTAGTGCACCTTGTTAGTCATGGTGGGGACCCCTCACTAGTGTACCTTGTTAGTCATGGTGGGGACCCCTCACTAGTGTACCTTGTTAGTCATGGTGGGGACCCCTCACTGGTGTACCATGTTAGTCATGGTGGGGACCCCTCACTAGTGTACCTTGTTAGTCATGGTGGGGACCCCTCACTAGTGTACCTTGTTAGTCATGGTGGGGACCCCTCACTAGTGTACCTTGTTAGTCATGGTGGGGACCCCTCACTAGTGTACCTTGTTAGTCATGGTGGGGACCCCTCACTGGTGTACCATGTTAGTCATGGTGGGGACCCCTCACTGGTGTACCTTGTTAGTCATGGTGGGGACCCCTCACTAGTGCACCTTGTTAGTCATGGTGGGGACCCCTCACTAGTGTATCTTGTTAGTCATGGTGGGGACCCCTCACTGGTGTACCTTGTTAGTCATGGTGGGGACCCCTCACTAGTGCACCTTGTTAGTCATGGTGGGGACCCCTCACTAGTGTACCGTGTTAGTCATGGTGGGGACCCTCACTGGTGTACCTTATTAGTCATGGTGGGGACCCCTCACTGGTGTACCTTGTTAGTCATGGTGGGGACCTCTCACTAGTGTACCTTGTTAGTCATGGTGGGGACCCCTCACTGGTGCACCTTGTTAGTCATGGTGGGGACCTCTCACTAGTGTACCTTGTTAGTCATGGTGGGGACCCCTCACTAGTGCACCTTGTTAGTCATGGTGGGGACTCCTCACTAGTGCACCTTGTTAGTCATGGTGGGGACCCCTCACTAGTGCACCTTGTTAGTCATGGTGGGGATCCCTCACTAGTGCACCTTGTTAGTCATGGTGGGGACCCCTCACTAGTGTACCTTGTTAGTCATGGTGGGGACCCCTCACTGGTGTACCTTGTTAGTCATGGTGGGGACCCCTCACTAGTGTACCTTGTTAGTCATGGTGGGGACCCCTCACTAGTGTACCTTGTTAGTCATGGTGGGGATCTCTTACTGTTTCTCCATCAGATTCAAGACGTATAATAATTCTCCTATCTCCCTCTCCTTCCTTCACTTCTATACTTCCTACCATACCTCTGTAAACATGTATCCCTGTAAACATTTCCACCCACCACCTACTCCTCTCCCTCATGCAATGTGTGAGTGTGCTGAGACACCCAGGGGGCTGCTGAGACACCCAGGGGGCGGCTGAGACACCCAGGGGGGCTGCTGAGACACCCAGGGGGCTGCTGAGACACCCAGGGGGCTGCTGAGACACCCAGTTGGCTGGTCAGACACCTAGGGGGCTGCTCAGACACCCAGAGGGGGCGGCTCAGACACCCAGGGGGCTGCTCAGACCCCCAGGGGGGCTGCTCAGACACCCAGGGGGCTGCTCAGACACCCAAGGGGGCGGCTCAGACACCCAGGGGGCTGCTCAGACACCCAGGGGGGCTGCACAGACACCCCGGGGGCTGCTCAGACACCCAGAGGGCTGCTCAGACACCCAGGGGGGCTGCTTAGACACCCAGGGGGCTGGTCAGACACCCAGGGGGGCGGCTCAGACATCCAGGGGGCGGCTCAGACACCCAGGGGGCTGCTCAGACACCCAAGGGGCTGCTCAGACACCCAAGGGGCTGCTCAGACACCCATGGGGGCTGCTCAAACACCCAGGGGGCTGCTCAGACACCCAGGGGGCTGCTCAAACACCCAGGGGGCTGCTCAGACACCCAGGGGGCTGCTCAGACACCCGGGGACTGCTCAGACAACCATGGGGCTGCTCAGACTCCCATGGGGCTGCTCTGACACAAAGGGGGCTGCTCAGACACCCAGGGGGGGGGGCTCAGACACCCAGTGGGCTGCTCAGACACCCAGGGGGGCTGCTCAGACACCCAGGGGGGCTGCTCAGACACCCAGGGGGGGCTCAGACACCCAGGGGGCTGCTCAGACACCCAGGGGGGCTGCTCAGACACCCAGGGGGGCTGCTCAGACACCCAGGGGGGCTGCTCAGACACCCAGAGGGGCTGCTCAGACACCCAGGGGGGCTGCTCAGACCCCCAGGGGGGCTGCTCAGACACCCAGGGGGGCTGCTCAGACACCCAGGGGGGCTGCTCAGGCACCCAGGGGGGCTGCTCAGACACCCAGGGGGGCTGCTCAGACACCCAGGAGGGCTGCTCAGACACCCAGGGGGCTGCTCAGACACCCAGAGGGCTGTTCAGACACCCAGCGGGCTGCTCAGACACCCAGGGGGGGGCTGCTCAGACACCCAGGGGGCTGCTCAGACACCCAGGGGGCTGCTGAGACACCCAGGGGGCTGCTCAGACACCCAAGGGGCTGCTCAGACACCCAGGGGGCTGCTCAGACACCCAGGGGGCTGCTCAGACATCCATGGGGCTGCTCAGACACCCAGAGGCCTGCTCAGACACCCAGGGGGCTGCTCAGACACCCAAGGGGCTGCTCAGACACCCAGGGGGCTGCTCAGACACCCAGGGGGCTGCTCAGACACCCAAGGGGCTGCTCAGACACCCAGGGGGCTGCTCAGACACCCAGGGGGCTGCTCAGACACCCGGGGGCTGCTCAGACAACCATGGGGCTGCTCAGACTCCCATGGGGCTGCTCTGACACAAAGAGGGCTGCTCAGACACCCAGGGGGGGGCTCAGACACCCAGGGGGCTGCTCAGACACCCAGGGGGGCTGCTCAGACACCCAGGGGGCTGCTCAGACACCCAAGGGGCTGCTCAGACACCCAAGGGGCTGCTCAGACACCCAGGGGGCTGCTCAGACACCCAGGGGGCTGCTCAGACACCCAAGGGGCTGCTCAGACACCCAGGGGGCTGCTCAGACACCCACAATATCACCATAGTCACACTTGTCGAAGGCTTTCGCGAAAAATGTGTATATTAAATCAGCATTTTGTTTGTCTTCCAAGGCACCTAAGGCCATGTCATAGCAGTGTAACAGTTGTGATGGGTAGACCACCTGTTTTCAACCCATGTGAGATGTGCTGTCATATTTACTACATATCTTTCACACACATTCCCTGGATGCAGCCCATGGCAACTATCTAATTATCAGGTAGCTATTTATTGCTAGGTGAACAGGCCATCAGGTGAAAGAAACTCTGCCTCTGCCGGAAATCGCACTCAGATTTTTAGGACCACGGCTTGCGAGGTCTGGCCTGTGTGTGTGTGTGTGTGTGTGTGTGTGTGTGTGTGTGTGTGTGTGTGTGTGTGTGTGTGTGTGTGTATAGGAGTTTCATGATGTCATTAAAGATGATGGCCATCCTTGGACTGCCGCCAGCTATCGTTAGCGTTGAGAGGTTGAAATCACAATTCCAATTTAAGCGAGTGGTTCAGGTTTAATGATGAAGGTCCGGGAGATGCTTCAGGTGTCGCGCCGTGGGTGCGAGAAGGCTCTAAAACCTATTGAGAGCATGTACCTCACTTTACGTCACCGTATAACGGGGTGTATAACCTTGTATCAACCTCCCCAGACATTGCGCCCTGGAGAGGCCACTCCAGACCCACAACCAGAGCACAACTCCATAGTCTCCTGAGACTGATGGATGCCTACTACTACTATAACGGGGTTGGTTTCCTCTTTTCACCCCTTTTTGTGATTATGAAATGCCCCTTTTTACTTCACCAATGATTGACTCTTTTGACAACATTTTTATCATCGGTAGAGTTACACATGTAAAGATATCACTTAAATCTTAAAATCCTTTCAACTCCTTGTTCTCTATCAACTCTGCCATCATTCTCTTCTCGGTTGGGGACCATTATGATGTGTGGGTTTAGTTACGAACATTATCCACCGAGTCAGTGGTCTCGGTGACTTAATCACGTTCAAGTTAATTGAGATAATTAAATACAACCCAAAAAGATAGAGTAACTTAAGCTGCTCTTTGTTAGCCTGTATCATCTACTTCAAGTCCCTCAAGGGGTTCACAATTCTATACCTTAGTATTACATTTTTTGGGCCAAGAAAAAAAAATGACACAGACAAAAAAAAGTGGCTGATCTTCCTAAGAATTCTCTCCATCATACCAAGTCAAGATACTCTAAGAATATACTAACGTACATTCACCTCTCTCTTTTACAACCCGTTAATGTTCCAGGACATTATCTTCGCACCATATTTTTGTCCATGAAGAGTTTTCAAACCCCTAACTTTACCTTTCTTCTACAAATTTACTAAGAAGCAATAGCCCCTTAGAGACTCTCAACACTGTAACACAGCTCCTTGCTCTTTACTTACGCAGCTACTATAACATCAAAGGAGATTTTATTCTTAACTATATCCTTCACTCCTATTTTTCTAAACTGTTTTTCCTAACATTTTGCTACAGCATGTTCCACCACAAAGGGTTGAGCACTTCCCTCACCAGCGGATAGTTCACTTTCCTGAGACTCTCATCCGTGATACGCCATCCTCTGCCTTGATTTATTCCGCCTCCATTTCACTTCCCACTTTACTATGTCTACCTGCCATAGCTAACTTTTCTAGTGCTTCAATCTTCCTCTCTAGCTGTTTGAGATATTCCAAAACCTTTGTTCCACTCTCAGAGTTCACGAGATTGTTCTGCACCTCATCACCACGAGGGTACACTTTTCGGGCTTCATATCCTACTGCCACTAGGCTAGCATTAATCGTCGCGGTTCCTTCCTCCCAAATGTTGGTCACAGCGGCTACCGTTGTCTCTCTCCACTGTTTCTTCCTTGTTCCTGATGAACGATCGTGCCTCCCGTCGGGCCTCGTTTACCCTGCTTGTGGGTGCCGGCTCGGAATCTCTCCAATGGAACTTCATAGGAGATAGTGAAGACCCAGCATTGTGAATGCCGGGACAATTGCAGGCTGATGGCAAAAGTTTTTAAACCTTTTTTCATACTTGACTCCACACGGTCGCGAGTCGTTCTGCAGTACCGACATAGAGGGTCAAACTGGCATTTCCAAGCCATATGTCCCCAATGAAAACATTTCATGAATAGTGTGGGCATATATTTTGCACTTTCCTTCAAAAATTCAAAGTCCAGCTCCTTGCACCAAGAGTCTTTTTGGTTCCTTACACTTTAACAAGGTAATAATCTAGCTTTGTTTTTCCACCATGCGCAATGTTCTTCTCAACCCACAAAACACTTTCATTGCTGAAATGAAGAAATTCAAGATCCATGTATGTCAGATTCTTAAAAATTATAACTCTTGTGTAAATTATTCCTGCTTCACGAGTTACCAAAACAATATTCTTAAAACCGTCAGTCATTAGTTGTTCAACTAACTCTCCAAACTGTTATGTAGGGCCGGTGAACACCCCATAAATAATATTTCATTTTTACCAAATTCCTTGGCCAGCTGAACCGCCCACTCCAGCTTCTGAAGAAAGTTCTGTTGACATGTTGAAGGAAATAAGAACTTCTTAGTTCTATTAATGTACTCGCCTAGTTGTGCTTGTGAGGGTTGAGCTCTGGCTCTTTGGTCCCGCCTCTCAACTGTCAATGAACTGGTGTACAGGTTCCTGAGCCTATTGGGCTGTCATATCTACACTTGAAACTGTGTATGGAGTCAGCCTCCACCACCTCACTTCCTAATTCATTCCATTTGTCTACTACTCTGACACTGAAAAAGTTATTTCTAATGTCTCTGTGGCTCATTTGGGCACTCAACTTCCACCTGTGTCCCTTAGTGCGTGTGTCCCTTGTGTTAAATAGACTGTCTTTATCTACCCTATCAATTCCATTGAGAATCTTGTATGTGATCATTATGCCCTCCCCCCCCCTTCCCTAACTCTTCTGTATTCTCGCGACGCGAGGTTTAATTCCCGTAGTCTCTCCTCGTAGCTCATACCCCTCAGTTCGGGTACTAATCTGGTGGCAAATTTTTTAACCTTTTCCAGTTTAGTCTTATGCTTGACTAGATATGGACTCCATGCTGGAGCTGCATACTCCAGGACTGGTCTGACATATTTTATTCAAAGTTCTGAATGATTCCTTACACAAGTTTCTTAAGGCCGTTCTTTAGTTGGCCAACCTGGCATATGCCGATGATGTTATCCTCTTGATATGGGCTTCAGGGGACAGGTCTGGCGTGATATCAACCCAAGTCTCTCTCTCGAAGAAGAAGAAGAATTTTATCTCCTAAATGATATCTTGTATCTGGCCTCCTGCTCCCTATCTTCATTAGATTTGCTCGGGTTAAACTCTAACAACCATTCCTTCAGTTTCTCTAGGTCTTCTTGAATTGCAGTCTCCGTGGTGTAGTGGTAAGACACTCGCCTGGCGTTCCGCGAGCGCTATGTCATGGGTTCGTATCCTGGCCGGGGAGGATTTACTGGGCGCAATTCCTTAACTGTAGCCTCTGTTTAACGCAACAGTAAAATGTGTACCTGGATGAAAAAACGATTCTTCGCGGCAGGGGATCGTATTCCAGGGACCATAGGATTAAGGACTTGCCCGAAACGCTACGCGTACTAGTGGCTGTACAAGAATGTAACAACTCTTGTATATATCTCTCAAAAAAAAATTATTGTGTTTGTCTTCCCGTGTGTGGTCCTGTTGCGTCCGTCTGGTGAGTTTTTACTGTTGAGATTGTCTTGAAGTTTGAACCCTGGTCCCGTCTGGCGTTGATCACTTCACTTTTGTTTTTTTTTGAGATATATACAAGAGTTGTTACATTCTTGTACAGCCACTAGTACGCGTAGCGTTTCGGGCAGGTCCCTGGAATACGATCCCCGCCGCGAAGAATCGTTGTTACAACCAAGTACACATTTTACAGTTGAGTTAAACAGAGGCTACAGTTAAGGATTTGCGCCCAGTAAATCCTCCCCGGCCAGGATACGAACCCTTAACATGACTTCTTCGGCCGTTGTCCCTGTAACTCTGACTTTCACTTAACTGACTGTGCATATTCTTCTGTTATTTTTGTCCCTGTTACCTGAAGTGGCCTGGAATGCCTTGTCTGTCATCCTCACTCTCAGGCTCTGCGAACACAGCTCAACATCTCCTTTCACTTAGGAAGACCGCCTCTATCTTGTGGTTATCTTCAGATGATTTCGGGGCTTCGCTTCCCCGCGGCCCGGTCCTCGACCAGGCCTCCTTTTTGTTACACACCCCAGGAAGCAGCCCGTAGAAGCTGTGTGACTCACAGGTACCTATTTACTGCTTGGTGAACAGGGACATCAGAGTGAAAGAAACACTCTGCTCAATTTGTTTCCGCCTATACCGGGGATCGAACCCGGAACCTCAGGACTTCGAATCCGAAGCGCTGTCCACTCAGTTGTTAGGCGATCTGCCCATGACTTGATCTTAATCTGGCAGATGTTCTGGGGCCAGATTCACGAAGCAGTTACGCAAACACTTACGAACCTGTACATCTTTTCTCAATCTTTGGCGGCTTTGTTTCCAATAATTAAACAGTTAATGAGCTCCGAAGCACCAGGAGGCTGTTTATAACAATAACAACCGTTGATTGGTAAGTTTTCATGCTTGTAAACTGTTTAATAAATGTAACCAAAGCCGTCAAAGATTGAGGAAAGATGTACACGTTCGTAAGTACTTGCGTGAATCTGGCCCCAGGCTTGTAAACACCTGACCCGTGTACAAGGTCCTTCCCAGGAAGGTTGTGGAGGCAGGTTCTCACCTGGTCCTTGTGTACTCTTGAGTATGTTCACTACATCAGTGATACGAAGATGACTGCCTCGGGAAGAGTGATTTCGCATTTAAATTCGCCATGAAACAAAAGGATGATATAGCAATGACGGACTGACGTACTTAGTGAACAAGACAGGATTAAAACTAAAAAATCTCTGCATATAGTTCACTGACATCCAAAAATCCAAAGGAAAGTATGACTAATATGTCAATGGTATTTTAATAAAGAATAATTATTCACACTCACAGCCTAACCACTTGGGCTGGACGGTAGAGCGACGGTCTCGCTTCGTGCAGGTCGGCGTTCAATCCCCTACCGTCCACAAGTGGTTAGGCACCATTCCTTTTCCCCGTCCCATCCCAAATCCATATTCTGATCCCTTCCCAGTAGTATATAGTCGTGATGGCTTGGCGCTTTCCCCTGATAATTCCCTACCTCACACCATGTCTTCCCCCACCCCCCATACCCCTTGACCAATTGTAGCCTTGCCTTCCAGTGAATAGGCTTACCAACCAATTACAGAGCATGGTTTCTAGGCACGCCCCAACAATGGGGTATGTGGGAAAATCCTAGCAGGGAATTTTTCTTTTTATTCTATTTTTTTTTATTTTTTAGTTAACTGCAATATTATTTTGGATCTTAGTTAGTGGACTGTATAAATTGATTCAGCCTGTTAAAATATTTCTGCACACAGTTGGAGGGACAAAAGCCACTTGCACCACCTTGTAATGGATATGGTACAAGCAGTACTGGTTTACCTTATTATGCAAAATATAAATTATACCACATATGGTGGTCTAATCTACTAATATTCTTAAAGCTATTTTAACTATGAACACTACTACTCTATCTACAGTTTCAAAAATTATCTACTGTAAAACAAGTGTTTCTTAGCTGATACTGTAGGCGAGGCCTGCTAAGGCTGTGACTTTCTCCCAATATCTGCTAAGGGTGTGAGGCTACATGTGCTCAGGGTGCATAAAATGGCCGCCTGGGCAAGCTGGTGGCATGAAATACACAGTTATGTTGTGGGGTCAGCTGTAACCTTTCAGTAAACTTCACATCAAGGGTTTCTTGCCGAATGTTTAGAATTAGTGGTTGTACATTAACATATAAGGTACAGGTATGACATGGATATTAGTGTGTGTGTAGTAAATGCTGAGTAAACGTACTTGTTTCAGATTTAAATTCCACAGTATAACCGCCTATCTATGATATAAAATGGCCAAATTATACAATAGATATTTGGTAAGACGGATACTCACGTGTTCCTATTGTTGAGGTGTTGCTGTGGCAAGTTCACTGAGGAGTAAGGTGTCTATCGTTCGTGAAGCATGTCGCAATTCTCCTGAAGTCCCTCGCTTCGTGTCTTTGTTTACAAGTTGTTGTACGTGACGCCTGCCTTCCTCCTCAGCGCTTGGTTCCAACGTTTTTTTTTTTTTTTTTGAGATATATACAAGAGTTGTTACATTCTTGTAGAGCCACTAGTACGCGTAGCGTTTCGGGCAGGTCCCTGGAATACGATCCCCGCCGCGAAGAATCGTTCGAAGAATCGTTCGAAGAATCGTTATTTGTTGGTTCCATTTATATTTCCAGGAATAGAGAGTCAAGCTAATTTTGTGGTATATTTAATTATATTCAGTCCTAGTGAATACTATTTTATTAAGTATAAACACTAGACTGAAGTTTAAAAAGAGATGAGAGTTTAAAATATATGACGTTGTTGATGACGTCACGGAATAACCCATTCTGTTTTTCTTTTAAGGTAAATTATGTTATAATGTGTGTCGGATTTCCGACGAGGAAAGGGGAGGGGATAGGAGGTTGTTTTTGATGTCTCCTTTTCTCGCTTTCGGCCTCAATTACCTGAACTTTCTCACCTTTTCTAGCCTCCTGACATTGCCCCCCCCCCTCCGGCTGGTAGTGGGGGTGGGGCATCTGGAGTTCCTTCACAACAGATCATTAGTAACATCTTAGTGGGACTCCCAACCAGTCACTGCAGCTCTGCTTCAGGTCCCCCTTGTACTACCACAACTACATTCAATAACATTTTGAGAACGCTCAAGAACACACTAAGCTATTACAGCCACTACACCTGAAATGCATCTAACCAAATCCAACTTATAACCCAAGTTATCCTAACCTAACCTATGCCAAGCCAACCAGTGCTGACGAAAATCAGATTTAACAATTCTTTATATTATATAGTGTGTGCACGAGGTGTGTGACGTCTCTATGACCTCATAAATTTTCATATTGGTACAGATTTTAGACTCTTCCATGATTAATACAACTAGGAAGCTGGATAAAGACAATCCATCACAGTGCCATCAACACACAATATTGACAACAAGATTTTATCCTCCGAGTACATTGTCTAGAAAAAACACAAATATTCCGGATTGTCAGAGAGCTCACAGAGAGATGTTTCAGGGGAATGAAGCTGAAAGAAAAAGTAAAATTTTCCTGGAGGACGCTGCAGATCCACACGAGACTGGAGACTGTGTCCTTCAGGCTGGAGGCAACATAAGCAATATTGTGATATTGTGTGTGTGTGTGTGTGTGTGTGTGTGTGTGTGTGTGTGTGTGTGTGTGTGTGCCGGTAGGGGTGTTGGGCCGGTGTTTCGGGGTGTGAAACGAAATAGTAGAGGTGGACAGGACATAGAGAACAGAATACCTCATTCCTTCGAGGTTGCCTCTCAGGTTTGTGGGTATGGCGACATTACGTTGGTGTTTATGGTTACTGAGGACTCTGTTTTGTGCGTGCAAGGTGTCTTGCAGGAATTTGAGTTGGCCTCGGGTGTGGTAATAATTAAAAAGAAAACTTATATCTTGAGGCTGGAGAAAAGGTTCTTGGAGTGGGCCTTGGTTTACTGTCGTTCAGTTTGTTCAGATGGTGGGCATTATCTGGTTTAGACATTATGAGGAGATTTTAACTTAGAATTGGGGTGCAGTGTGCCGCTCGGTAGAGGTGGCGGAGGATATGTTATCGAAGAGGGTATTCTCTCTCTTTCCAGCTCGTCCTCCTAAGGTTTCACAACGTTAAGAAAACAGTTAAATTAAAGTGTCCTCTCCTAACCTACCAGACTAAGCCAGACGACCCAAAACAGAAAACCGGACAGTACGTTACTTTCGCGAGCCGCTTACATTTTCTAGTACGACAATTTTTGCCTTAGTAATGCATACGAGCAAACAGCGACGTTCTTAGTAGGAGGATAGATTGCTCATTCAGTGGGTGCTCATTGCCGAGTGTAAAGTCCTGTTACAATGGACCTTACTTTGGCCTGCAGTGTTCCCAGTGATTAGGAAAGTTCAGTTGGAGAAGTGCATCTTTCAGTATGTTTGGTGTGATAAATATCATCCGGTTCGGCGCTCCTCTTTGTGAGTGAGTAGGGCGGAGAGGGGACACCCGAACAATACTAATTACATAAACAAGGCCGGTCCAGGAGACCCAAAAACTGTGAAACAGCAGACCGTTCAAGAGACCGTCTCTTGAACGGTCTGCTGTTTAACAGTTTTTGGGTCTCCTGGACCGGCCTTGTTTATGTAATTAGTATTGTTCGGGTGTGAAGATGATAATGCAAGGTGATGCTGTGTGTGTTGGCGATTTTGTGCTGGCCTGTATTGCTCTGTTTTCTTACCTTGCCTCTGGGTCCAATTTACTGTGCTGATACACATTCTCGTTTGCTCGTGTGGCATTCATGTTTTATTCTGTATTTTCCTTTGATGGTTAAGTGTTTCTGGATCTGGTGGATGGCACTCCTCTGGGTCGACCTTTTAGGTATTTTCGTTGCCTTGCGTTGTTTACATGGCTGTGTCACGTTGGGTCCACGGGATGTACTTGCCTCTCGGTGTGTCGTTACCAGTGGTCAGTGAGTGTTACGTAATATGAGAAAATCAGTAGGAGCCATGAACGAGGATTCGAACCCGCGCACACTTGGAACACCGAAGCCCACGCTGATTGATACATCACGTTAATGTGATTTCATTTTCACCTAATACGTTTAAGTGCTTTTTGTGTTAGACATTTGTGCTATGTGCATGATGAGTGCTACCTTGTGGCAGCGGGGATTTTAGTTTTGAGAGTTGTCCTGTTTATATTGTGTGTCTGTGTTTGAGTTATATGTTTTTTTTCCATTTTCTACGTTGTTTCATGTTCGGTTTTGTCCTAATTCTTTGTGTTTTAGGTTTTATTTTGTTTCTTAATTACATTTTGTATGTTTTTATTGTATTATTTATATATGCTGGCAGGTTGTGTTACTGCTCCTGCATCATAGCTGTGTTCTTTCCCTGTTCTTGTCTTGGACATTGTGTTCTTTTCCTGTTTTTTTTGTGTTGTATATTGTATTCTTAGTATATGGACCCCATGATCCGGTCCCCGTGGACCGGCCCGCGGGGACGCTAAGCCCCGAAATCATCTCAAGATAACCTCAAAATGAAAATGGTGTGGACAATGTGTGGCTAATGAGTACATTATATACAAAAATTCCAATTGATTTATTTCAATTAATATTATTGTATTATATTACTAGCTGTACCCAGCCACACGTTGCTGAGCTACAGCAGCCTTCCCCTGTCCCACCGTCCTCCCCACCATTCCCCCCTCCCCCATACCCTCGTCACCCACTCCCCCATCCCCTCGTCCTCATCATCCCCCACTCCCCCATCCCCCCTCGTCCACCCTGAATGCGGCTGAAGGAGGCATTCGAGCAGAATTCTGTGTTGAGTTTCACGTACGAGATGGGGAATGATGGGAAGCTGCCCTTTCTAGATGTAACAGTCACGGAAAGGAACGGAGGCTTCCACACTCCAGTCTTCACTAAGGAAATAAATATAGGAATGTGCTTTAATGCCAATAGTGACTGCCCAGACAGGTACAAGAGGAGTGTTGTCAATGCTTGCGTCGACCGGGCTCTCAGCCACAGCTCTGGATGGAAGCAAGTCGATGAAGAACTCTGTAGGGTAAGGCAGATCCTAGTCAACAATAGCTTCTCTAACGGGTTTGTTAAACACGTTATAAAAAGAAAGGGGAAACACCATGCAACCTCTGAAGAGTCACCTAACACAACACTTGTACCCCCCTATTAGACTGTTTTACAGGAACTTCTTTTCAATGGCTCATAAAACGAAGGAAAGGGTCCTGAAAGACATCATTGATTGGAATGTAATCTTTACAGACAAAAATAAAAAAATACAATTGACAATTTACTACAAAAACAAAAAAAGGCCAACCTACTCATGAAAAAAAAAACAGACACCAAACAGAACGTTCTGAAGGAAACCAACGTCGTCTATGCCTTCAAATGCCCACTTGGGGACTGTAAGCCCAAAGAACTCAGTATATAGGCAAGACAACAACGTATCTTTCTAGGCGATTAACTATGCACAAACAACAGGGCTCCATCAAGGAACATATAATCTCTTCTAACAACCAGACCATCACCAGAGAAATCTTAACAAGCAACACAGAAATTATCGATAAATACAGCGATAGCAGGAGACTCGACATCAGCGAGGCCCTACACATAAAAAAGTCAACACCAGCAATCAACAGCCAATTAATGCTCAACTATATTCTACCTACTTCAAGACCCCGAACCAACATAAAAGCAGCAAGAGGAAGTATGGCTCAATAGGTCTTCTGCAGTTACTTCCATTTATATGTTTTCATACCCAATTTATACCCATTGTTTCGTGTTCTGGCATATGCTCTGTCACCTCACCCAAAACTTTTGTGCCTTATCAACTCACCCAAAACTAGTATAAGTATGATGGATTTTATGTGTAAACTAAGTCTTTGAAAATGTAATAAGCATTGCGTTTCGTAATGCTTATTAGATTTTCTGGTCTTTCAGGCGTCAGACCAGAAATAAAGAATGAATTTTGGAGAGTTAATTTATCAATTACCCTCGATAATGAAGAAGAACGTAAAAAATATTGAGAAGATTCGTGTTAGAATTAATCTTACCCTTTCGGTCATATTCAACAACATTAATTATATATATATATATATATATATATATATATATATATATATATATATATATATATATATATATATATATATATATCGGCAGTTTCTCCCACTCCATGTAATTTTATAGCTGGTAAAAAAAACTCTATCACTGTCATGCAGTGTTTATCACTGTTACCCACTATGTATCGGTGATATGCACTGCCAACTACTGTCATACACTGTCTACCGCTGTCATACATTAAGTGTAACTGTCATTCACTGTCTACCGCAGTTATACACTTTCAACTACTGTCATTCACTGTCTACCCCAGTTATACACTTTCAACTACTGTCATTCACTGTTATACACCATATATATCACTGTTATATAGTATCACTGTCATAAACTGAGTACAATTGTCATACACTGTCTACCACTGCCACTACCATACACTGTCTTCCCCCTGTCATACGCTTTCAATTTATACACTGTATCACTGTCGTACACTGTTTACCATTGTCATATATTTTCATACACTGTCTTTGTGTATTGCAGTTATACACTGTCTACCATTTTCACACACTGCCATTGTTATACATTGTCAACTACCCAGTGTCTTACAGAAAACAACAAGGAGATGTGCGAGGAACTGAACAAAAGATTCTAGGTCTTTACAATGGAATCAATGTGGAGACCAGAGATGAGTGATAAAAGGCCAGAAGAAACACTGGATGACATAACAGGCCGAGTGGAAGAGGTTAAAATCCACCCGAGAGAGAACTAGATGTAACAAAATCAATTGGGCCAGACTTTCTATCACCAAGGCTACTGACGGAGGCTATCTTGAGGTTATCTTGAAATGATTTCGGGGCTTTATTTTTAGTGTCCCTGCGGCCCGGTCCTCGACCAGGCCTCCACCCCCAGGAAGCAGACCGTGACAGCTGACTAATACCCAGGTACCTATTTTACTGCTAGGTAACAGGGACATAGGGTGAAAGAAACTCTGCCCATTGTTTCTCGCCGGCACCTGGGATCGAACCCAGGACCACAGGATCACAAGTCCAGCGTGCTGTCTGCTCGGCCGACCGGCTCCCTCAGAGGCTGCAGAGGTAATATACCACCTCACCAACTGAGGTTTTTAATAAAACACTTGAAACAGGAAATCTTCTAGAATTATGGAAAAAAGCAAATGAAGTCTCAGTATTCAAGAAAGGGGACAGAGAGGAGGTACTAACATTCACACCAGTGTGTCTGATAAGTATTTTTTTTTGTTTTTGAGATATATACGAGAGTTGTTACATTCTTGTACAGCCACTAGTACGCGAAGGGTTTCGGGCAGGTCCCTGGAATACGATCCCCGCCGCGAAGAATCGTTGTTACAACCAAGTACACATTTTACTGTTGAGTTAAACAGAGGCTACAGTTAAGGATTTGCGCCCAGTAAATCCTCCCCGGCCAGGATACATTCATTGTAAAGAGTAATCAGGTCGAGAATAGTGGAGCGTCTAGAGAGGATGAACTTTGTAATATAACGGCAGCGTGGATTTAGACAGGGAAAGTTACGTCTGACAAACTTGATCGAGTTCTAGGACAGAATTTTTTGAAATACGACAGGAAAGCGAAGGCTGGGTAGGTTGCATTTCCCTAGACTGTCAAAAGGCATTTGATACAGTTCGTCATGAAAGGCTGGTGTACAAGATGGAGGAGCAAGCTGGGATGATGAGAGACCACTAATATGGGGACGAGACTAGCTGAAGGACAGAAGACAAAGAGGTCTCAGGGGGGCTGAGGTCTCCATCTGGAGGGATGTAACAAGCGGAGCCCCTCAAGGATCGGTCCTGGGACCACTACTCTTCCTAATTTGTGTTAGTGATCTACCTGAGGAAAGTGACAATATGTCAATGTTTGTAGACAAAATCAAAATAATGAGGAATGTAAAAACAGCGGACTGCAGAATGTTACAAAATGCCCTTAACACACTCCACGAGTAGACAAATAAATGGTTATCTTGGTTATCTTGAGTTGCTGGAGTGGTTGCTGGAGTTCAGTCCTAATAAGTGTAAGGTAATGAACATGAGAAGGGGAGAAAGGAGACCAGAAGGTGTCTACACCATTAATGGCAGACAATTACAGAAATCTAAGATTTGGGAGTGGACATAATACCATTCCCAACACCAGAGGCACACACACACACAAGCAGGGTGTCATCAGCGGCATATGGGACGCTGGCAAACGTCGTTTAGAACCCTAAATCAGTACACATCCAAAACACAGTACACAATCTACACAGCTTTAGTTAGACCAGTACTGGAATACGCAGCACCTGCTTGGAACCCATAACTTGTGAAACTTAAAACAAATCTAAAAAGTGCAGAAGTTTGCTAGTAGATCAGTGCCAGAGCTTAGAGCGTTATCATGATAGGCCTTAGGAACTATATGACTCAACTCACAACCCTGGAGGACAGATGAAATAGGGGAGATATGATAACAACGTACAAGATACTGAGGGAGAATAGACAAGGTGGGCAAGGAAAGCCCCTTTAAGTTGAGAGAAAGTAGGGCAAGTGGGCGCAATAGTAAGCTGGAGTCTCCAATGAAGAGAAGAAATATAAGGAAATACTCGTACCCAGTACTGGTGGTCAACACGTAGAGTGTACTAGAGAGAAGAAGGTGTGGAAGCTACCTCTAGTCCCAACTTTAAGGTAAGGTTCGACAAGGGTAGCGATTGTTAGAATGTTGAAGCTTAAACGCAACGGGTACAACAAGGGCCAGGAGGCGGGGCACCAGGAGCTAGAACTCACTCCCCAGTAGTCACTGACAGGTAAGCACCACTGTCGTACACTATCTACAACTGTCATACACTGTTTACCACTGTCATATGCTGTCATACACTGTTTACCACTGTCATATACTGTCTACCACTGTTTACCACTGTCATACACTGTCTACCACTGTTTACCACTGTCATATACTGTCTACAACTGTCATATACTGTCTACCACTGTTTACCACTGTCATATACTGTTTCCCACTGTCATATACTGTTTACCACTGTTTACCACTGTCATATACTGTTTCCCACTGTCATATACTGTTTACCACTGTTTACCACTGTCATATACTGTTTACCACTGTCATATGCTGTCATACACTGTCTACCACTGTTTACCACTGTCATACACTGTTTACCACTGTCATACACTGCCTACCAAAGAATATGTCATACACTTTGGTATATACCCTGTCAACTACTGACAAGCCTTGTCTACCACTGCCATACACTATCTACCACCGCCATACACTGTAATACACCGCCATACAAATTCAATCACTTGCATACACTGTCTACCACCATACAGTATTCTACACTGCACACTACTCTCATTCACTGTTACCTTTGTACAGAAGAGAGCTCTAAGCCCAACACATGTTTATGTGAAGCTCACACACAACCATCAAGGATGATGATGGTCAAGTGGCCGTACGGGTGAGCCGCGAGTGGAATGCAATGAAAGAAGCATTGAAAGAAGCATTGAAAGAAGCATTGAAAGAAGCATTGAAAGAACCATTGAAAGAAGTTGTGGAAGCCAACTATATCCCCATCTTTACGACAAGACTCGACAATGAATTCTAACGTCAGAACAGTTAAGTTTCAAGACCCGGCGGGAACAACTGGGCCAGAAGGCGGGGTACCAGGAGCTTGACCTCACTTCCCCATAGTCACTGATAGGTAGATACTAGCGGCAGTGCCCAGGAACTTAAATACTCGTTGTTTATCAGTAAGTGTGGCGTGGGGAATGTATATACAATGTGGCATGCATAGTCAATGTGGCATGTATACTTAATGTGGCATGCATATTCAATGTGGCATGCATAGTCAATGTGGCATGCATAGTCAATGTGGCATGCATAGTTAATGTGGCATGCATAGTTAATGTGGCATGCATATTCAATGTGGCATACATATTCAATGTGACATGCATAGTCAATGTGGCATGCATAGTTAATGTGGCATACATATTCAATGTGGCATGCATAGTCAATGTGGCATGCATAGTCAATGTGGCATACATAGTCAATGTGGCATACATATTCAATGTGGCATACATATTCAATGTGGCATGCATAGTCAATGTGGCATGCATAGTTAATGTGGCATGCATATTCAATGTGGCATGCATAGTCAATGTGACATGCATAGTCAATGTGGCATGCATAGTTAATGTGGCATGCATATTCAATGTGGCATGCATAGTTAATGTGGCATGCATATTCAATGTGGCATGCATAGTTAATGTGGCATGCATATTCAATGTGGCATGCATAGTTAATGTGGCATGCATAGTTAATGTGGCATGCATATTCAATGTGGCATACATATTCAATGTGACATGCATATTCAATGTGGCATGCATAGTCAATGTGGCATGCATAGTCAATGTGGCATGCATAGTCAATGTGGCATGCATAGTCAATGTGGCATGCATAGTCAATGTGGCATACATATTCAATGTGGCATGCATAGTCAATGTGGCATGCATAGTCAATGTAGCATGCATAGTCAATGTGGCATGCATATTCGATGTGCCATGCATAGTCAATGTGGCATGCATATTCAATGAGGCATGCATAGTCAATGTGGCATGCATATTCAACGTGGCATACATATTCAATGTGGCATGCATATTCAATGTGGCATACATATTCAATGTGGCATACATATTCAATGTGGCATACATATTCAATGTGGCATACATATTCAATGTGGCATGCATATTCAATGTGGCATGCATATTCAATGTGGCATACTCAAAGTGGCATGCATTTTCAATGTTGCATACTCAAAGTGGCATGCATTTTCAATGTTGCATACTCAAAGTGGCATGCATTTTCAATGTGGCATACTCAAAGTGGCATGCATTTTCAATGTTGCATACTCAAAGTGGCATGCATTTTCAATGTGGCATACTCAAAGTGGCATGCATTTTCAATGTGGCATACTCAAAGTGGCATGCATTTTCAATGTGGCATACTCAAAGTGGCATGCATTTTCAATGTGGCATACTCAAAGTGGCATGCATTTTCAATGTGGCATACTCAAAGTGGCATGCATTTTCAATGAGCTATTCTTGGCAGGGTAGGTTTAATCTGAGCACTAGACCGTCCAAGGGTAGGGAGTTAGACTGAGACTTAGGTTGTAAGAAACCTAAAAAAAAACACCGCGATTACCTTTGCTAGACTAACTTAGCTAATTATAAGTTAGTTATAATTATATAAATACAGGAAGGTGGCCTTCAAGACGTTAATGCTAAACTTCTAAGGTTTAAAGTCAAACGAATGTAAGGCGGGAAATCTACCTGTGAGATTTATATGTATTTAATTTATATGATTTATATGGAACTTATATTTACGTTAATTTATATATTTCGATAACAATTTGTATGATGTTTAGCGGACTGTATTTCTGCATATTCTCACAAATCGACTCCTTTACACATGGGGGGGGGTTATATTGTTTATATATGCAATTTCCAGCCCGAAATGCTGCGCGTACTAGTGGCTTTACAAGATTGTAATTACTATGCTATGTATCCTCAATCTCAATGTAACTTCTTGTATATATATATAAATAAATAAATAAATGCAGTCAATGAAACTACAATATTAGACTATATATATTAGTAAATAAAATTTGGAGGCCTTATCCTTTATGGCCGATTTTGTCCTAGACATCCAGTAGGAGAACAAGTCAGTCTATACACCTGATGGGTGTGGCTGGGCTCCAACTCATGTACAGGATTACTAGGATTAATTCTGTCTTCCTCTTCAACTGTTCCTGTCAAAGGGCACATGCAATAATAGCAGGGATGCTTCAGGAGGCTGGGGTCGTTCAGGCCGTTGCTGGGGTGGTTCTTCTCCGGCCCCGACCACGACGGTCTCTGGGTTTAGAGTCCCTGTGAGTCTTTTACCAACTTTGAGGTCAACTCCGGAGCTGGAGCCCCCTAGAGTAGTTCGTTGTTATCTTCATCCTTATTCTGACAGTTCCTGTGACGGTACTAGAACCCATCGTATTGGCGTTTGTCTTTGCATTGGAGACTTTCGGCGCCGTGGAGAGGGGGAGACCTGCTGCATGGGTGACACCTTCTCCCCCGTATCAATCTATCCTGGCTTTGTGCCCTGGAGAGGCCACTCCAAACCGACAACCAGAGCACAACTCCATAGTCTCCTGAGACTGATGGATGCCACTACTACTACTACGAGGCTCCGTAAGGTTGTGAAGCACTACTGCAACACCAGCAGAGAGAATTGATCTGGCCAATGTTTGCCAAGTTAAGTGTGTAATAAAATACATGTTTGTGTATGTGTCTTGAATTCAAGCAAAATGCTTGTCAGTAAATGTGCCTGGAGGTCTTACCCAATGCCTATCTGTGCATATGATTTGCAGCCTTAGGATTTGCTAGAGTTGAGAGAGTATGTGGAATCCCGTATACCGTCTTTATGAGGCAGCTCCTGTTTATATCCAGTTAAATTCATTCACATTTATGTCTATCCTACGCTTGAAACAATCCATAAATCCCATGTTTATTGTGCTCGTGTTGATAATTAATGTATCAAATTACCCGCTATTTCCAAACCTGTACTTATCAGCTTCTTTTCATCAGCTTCATAAAGACAGAGACAGCTGTCATTATTCTCTCCTCCATCTCGAGACCCTCGATGGAGGAGACAAACAATAATATACTTAACAGCAACAACACAATATACTCAGCAGCAATAACAGCAACTCCAAAAGCTGTGGCAGCTTCAGACCCCAAGCAGTCACCTCAACAGCTGTGGCAGCTTCAGACCCCAAGCAGTCACCTCAACCTGACATCAACTTTACTGAAATGGAAAAGTTGCCGCCCCAAAAAATATAGCGCCCAGGGAGCCTTGATGCCTCAAAGTCTCAACACTCTGGATCCCAGTCAAGAAGGATTGCCAGTTGCGAGGAACAGGGAACACCAACTCCTCTGCAGCATCCGCCATCTATCTTGAGATGGTTATCTTTAGATGATTTCGGGGCTTTAGTGTCCCCGCGGCCCGGTCCTCGACCAGGCCTCCACCCCCAGGAAGCAGCCCGTGACAGCTGACTAACACCCAGGTACCTATTTTACTGCTAGGTAACAGGGGCATAGGGTGAAAGAAACTCTGCCCATTGTTTCTCGCCGGCGCTTGGGATCGAACCCGGGACCACAGGATCACAAGTCCAGTGTGCTGTACGCTCGGCCGACCGGCTCCCTTATACGATACGTCATCACTACCAAAGGTGCCACCACCTGTAAGCCGACGGCTCCAACAACCATTAAAGGTGTTGACACTAGTATGTGGTCGAAGGAGGGTTGCCTGAAGGTTTCATTTGCATAACCACGCATCATGCAGTCTTCTGCACCGAGTCCGAGTTCGAGTCCTAGCTCACCCATTATTACTGTGATGTCTTCAAAATGTGAAGACAAGGTCCTCTTACCTTTCCACAGTAAGAATGATAATCTTACATAAACCTAATAGTATCCTCTATTGATACGTCTGGTGTCTACAACTCTCCACGAGCACCTCAGGAGCACCTCCCTAGGAGCACAACAGAAGCACTACAGTAACACCCCAGGAGCACTACAGTAACACCCCAGGAGCACTCCAGTAACACCCCAGGAGCACTCCAGTAACACCCCAGGAGCACTCCAGTAACACCCCAGGAGCACTCCAGTAACACCCCAGGAGCACTCCAGTAACACTCCAGTAACACCCCAGGAGTACCCCAAGGAGCACTCCAGTAACACCCCAGGAGCACTCCAGTAACACCCCAGGAGCACTCCAGTAACACCCCAGGAGCACTCCAGTAACACCCCAGGAGCACTCCAGTAACACCCCAGGAGCACTCCAGGAACGCCCCAGGAGCACTCCAGGAACGCCCCAGGAGCACTCCAGGAACGCCCCAGGAGCACTCCAGGAACGCCCCAGGAGCACTCCAGGAACGCCCCAGGAGCACTCCAGGAACGCCCCAGGAGCACTCCAGGAACGCCCCAGGAGCACTCCAGGAACGCCCCAGGAGCACTCCAGGAACGCCCCAGGAGCACTCCAGGAACGCCCCAGGAGCACTCCAGGAACGCCCCAGGAGCACTCCAGGAACGCCCCAGGAGCACTCCAGGAACGCCCCAGGAGCACTCCAGTAACACCCCAGGAGCACTAGTAACACCCCAGGAGCACTCTAGTAACACCCCAGGAGCACCAGTAACACCGCAAGGAGCACTCCAGTAACACCCCAGGAGCACCAGTAACACCGCAAGGAGCACTCCAGTAACACCCCAGGAGCACTCTAGTAACACCCCAGGAGCACTAGGAACACTCCAGTAGCACTAGGAACACCCCAGGAACACCTGGCAACACCTCGTATTCCAGGAGTAAGGATTCACATCAAACGTGTGGGGCTCCAACTGAGCACACAACTGTCTTCACGTGTTCACAGTACGAGCCAATTACGCACAATTATAATAATTGGCCCATCATGCACCCCCACACCCTTTGCTCACTCCAAGTCTGCCCCTCCTTGCTATATAGACTGAGGTCACATAAAGAACACAATTCATGCTTTAAAACCATCCTCCAGGATCTGGGAACTCGGTCATACTAACCATTTAGCGCGCATACTAATCATTTAGCGCGCAGGACTCGTGATTCTGTGGCGCGGGTTCGATTCCCGCACGAGGCAGAAACAAATGGGCAAAGTTTCCTTCACCCTGAATGTCCCTGTTACCTAGCAGTAAATAGGTACCTGGGTGTTAGTCAGCTGTCACGGGCTGCTTCCTGGGGGTGGAGGCCTGGTCTAGGACCGGGCCGCGGGGACACTAAAGCCCCGAAATCATCTCAAGATAACCTCAAGATAACCATCCGGGGTGGTGAAGAGGGCGACGACACGCCCTCCAGGTCGACTTCGGGAATGAGGAAGGTCTTCACTATCTGAGCTGGGACCCGGCGCCCCTGATCTCTATGGGTGACAACTCTTAGGGCGCTACGAGGCTGTTTGGGCGGGGACACCCTGGAGCCCCTCGCTGACACCCCCACAGAAGAGCAGAGGTTATACGTCTTTCCTCATATACTGTTAGTTTTTTCTTGTTGCTCATCCCCTACCATACTCAGGGATCGGCTTGTTGGTTACCATGGTACAGCACCTACCATACTCAGAGAACACCTCGCCGGCCACAATGGTACATACAGTACCGTGCTGTACGTACCTTACAGAGGAGGTACCTCGCAGAGTCCTGGTTCACCCTCGGCCATGTCCACCTCCCTTACTCAACGAGGACTGAGCGAATAGCCTCTCAAGGTTCCCAAAGCTGACTTGAAGTGGCATAGTGCAGAACAACTGCATTGCAGAATCCGGAATTCTATCCTCGTGTGCTTCATATTGTATAAAACAAGTGCACAATGCCCGTCTCTGTTACTACTGGATAGAAACCAAGATTGTTTAGTGTCAAATGAGAGCCCATATTGCTATGGCCGTAATGGAGCTGCGATGGTAATCGTGTCCAGTAGGTATAAGCCAATGCCAGAGCAACAACCATCTTGGAAAGCTACAAATGTGAAGTTTCTGCCTTGGGCAATGGTGAATGATTATTATTAGGTGAGGACATAGTTAGCAGTCTACCCAGGATCTGTGACATAGCCATGATGTAACGATCCAAGTCACCTCAGAAGAGCATATAGCAGTATGCCTATAGCACCTATGACTTCATGCCACCAGGACTGCCAATCTGATTCGTCAGTCTTAGAAACAAAGGGTGAATGGTGCTTAGAGCACGGTACACGCACCAAGCCAGCATTGCCTGTCTAGAACCTGTACATAGTGGACAGGTGCTCTTTCTGTTAGCAGCCACTTATTGGATAATCCACTGTCAAAGTTCTTTTGCCGTCAGGGTAAATTTCATCATCCTTATTCGTTGTAAATATTCCGTGATCGCCCAGAATCACGTGTGCTTTTATTCTCGACAAATTAAGTGCAGTGACTGCAGAGATACCGCGAGGTACCTCCAGAAGCAACAGACTGTGAGAAAGTTTGCCGCTGTGATCGTGTTGTATCAAAGACATCTGTATATTTTAAGATACAGGAAAGTGTTTAGCAAACTGTGTGAATACCCAAGAAGCTTCTCCGCTGCCAAGATTCTCCATTGTCCGCTGCTAAGATTCTTAGGAGGAAGAACCAAGGGTGTAGCCACCACTGCCCTGTGTGTACCAGCCATCAGCTGCATCTGTGACAAAGTCCACTTGCCAGCATCAACAGCTGCCCGCCTGCCGCACCACGTGATGAAGGCATCGACTTGTACACCTCATGTGCCACTTACGTGATTGCTTCAAGGATGTCACTAAGTGTAGTTACAGGATGAGAGCTACGCTCGTGATGACTCGTCATCCCAGTACTCTTTGTCGTATAACGCTCTGAAACTACGGACGGTTTTGGCCTCACCACCGTCTCACTTAGCTTACTTCAACCGTCTATCTCTCTGTTTGCAAAAGTACAACACACTGTTTTGTTATTGTCATTCTGCGTGTGTGTGTGTGTGCGTATGTGTGGACCCCCATGATCAGCCAGAGTGACCTGCTTAGCACCTACAACACGTGTAGGTTCGAGTTCAGACAACGGTGAACATGTGATTATGTGAGTAACATCACGCGTTACAACTCTCTGATTCCCAGAATCACGTGAGAATAATAGCACACGTGATTCTGGGCGTTCACGGAATATTTACAACGAATAAGGATGATGAAATTGATCCTGAAGGCCAAAGAACTTTGACAGAGTTTTTACCAATTAGTGGCTGCTAACAGAAAGAGGACGAGAGGGTAGTAGAGGAGGAAAGAAGGACATTGGATGAGATAATAAAAAAGCAGAGACAGACTGATAAATGGGGAACAAGACCAGGCGAAACATTGTCTGAAGTAACAAAGAGCAGAGGGGAAGCAGATCACTGCAGCAGCAGTACTAAATGCTGTAATAAGCCAGCAGATGGAGAGGGAGAACACAGAAATAATCTCTACCATGCCAGAGCCAGAGGAGGACACGTGGCAAGGGAGAAAAGAAGGGCACAAGAGCGAGATTACAGGAGAAAATAGGCTAGTGAGGCAACCGGGGAAATTGAGCATTATTGTAAGCTTGCCATGTAACAAATAGGGAGGAATCGACCAATGAAAGCGGCCATTTTGAATATTGCTCCGGTGAAATATATACAGACCGAAACATGGAAACTATGGGACCAGTCTAGTCTAGAGACTAGACCAATAAATGCCCCTCCCCCCCCCCCCCCCTCCCCCACCAGAATTATCCATGGAACAACTGGAACCATCACACCTCGGGGAAAACCAAGACAGACCAGTAGAGATGGGAAGTATTAAAGACAAGTACACAAATGCAGATGGAATCACAAATAAAGAGGTCGAGTTACAGCAAAGGGAGGACAGACGAGCAGCCACACATTATTGCAATAACAGAAACACAACTGACAAGCGTTATAGGAAGTGACATATTACCATGTGGATATTAATTAATATGGAAAGACAGTGAAAAGAGGGTAGAGGTCGTGTATCTTACTGCTACAACTTCCTTCAGCTTTGAGAAAGTGAAATTCTCAGAGGAATCTGATCATCAAGAGTACATACTAGGAATAACAACATTTGGGGGACAAGAAGATAGTGATAGCAGTGATGTTCGATTCCCCACTAAAGAACAGAAGGCTTACGGGAAGAATAAGATAAATATAACGAGACTTGCCTAAAGGTAAATAACAAAATAGCGGCCACAGTAACAAAGGGAAGCGACAGCTAGGATTCTAGTATTTTGTTTTCAACCACAGATATTTATACGCAATATATACACTGAATATTCTACCGGGACTTGAAGGGTAGTACAGTCAGGTTCGTTCTCGACGCTCAATCGAGAATTCCGGGTTCGAATCCCTGGCGGGACAGAAATGGTTGGGCACATTTCCTTTCACCTAATGGCTCTGTTCACCTATCAGTAAGTAGCTACCTAGGAGTTAGTGAGCTTGTTGTGGGGTTGCATCCTGGGCAGCTTAAACAGAACATTACAGGACCAACAGGAGTAAGGGGAGATGACCCACCAGCAACACTACACTTGGTGTCTACCCAAAATGTGCAAGTTGTTGAGGAAGATAGAGTATGTGATGCCCGTAAGGGCTAGCGACCGCTGCATTATCCAGATTTACCACACAACTGATCTAAGGGAACTGTAAATAGTCCAAGGAACACGCTGAGGAAGATGAGAGGCTACACACGTGGGAACCTCAGCAAGCTGAGGAATTTTTGGAGTGAAGTTCAGTGGCAGGAGAGAACTGGAAGGGAAGACCAACAATCAGCGTCTTGGAAGTTATTGTCTAGAAATGTACAGATGTTACGAAGCTGTACATCCCACTCAGGAAGGAGGAGGTGGACGAGGAAGGCAAAGTAAACTCCGAGGTTAATAGGCAGGCAGACAAGCAATGGAAAGATCTAACAAATGCATGGAAAAGGCACAGAGAGAGAGAGCAAGACACAGAGGAAAATAGAGATGCAGTTAACAGTGTCAAATATGAATACATCAGAGTTAGGAGAGAAACCTAGACAATGCAGCTAAAACTAAGAGCCAGTCAAAGCTGTTGTATAACCATAAAAGGAGAAAAAAGGACAATACGAGACCGTGTAATAAGGTTAAAGAGACAAGAAGGTGTATGAGAAACTCAAGGAAAGATTTCATGAGATCTTAACGAAGACACCAATATAATGTAAAAACCAGAACCGAGTGATGAAAAGCCAAACTAGATGTAACAAAATCAATTGGGCCAGACTTAATATCACCTGGACGCTAAACCAACTGCAGAGGGGCTTTTGTCCCCCACCGGCTGATATTTTTCATAAAACACTCAAAACAGGAAATATCCTCAGCATTCTAGAAAAAAACAAATGTGGTCCCAATATTCAAGAAATGGAACAGACAGGAGGCACCAAATTACAGATCAATGTGAGTAATTAGGTTTAAAATAGTTTAACATAAGTTGAGTGTTCTGTTTGCTCCAGTCCCCCACGGCATAGCGGTAAGACGCTCGCTTGGCGGTTTCGCTAGCGCTTTGTCCTGGGTTCGTATTATGGCTGGGGGAGGATTTACTGGGGGCGCCTATCATTAACCGTAGCCTGTGTTAACACCCAACAGTAAAATGGATACCTAGTTGTTAAACGACTTGGTGGGGTCGTATTCCGGGGAATATTTGGATTAAGGTCTTGCTCGAAGCTCTATGCGTGCTATTACAAGAATGTAAGAACTCTTGTATATACAAAATAAATAAATTAAAATATAAACAATTCAAGAAAATGATGGTAAGCCAAGCGACTGGTGGCGGCGCCTGGTGACCAACGCTCCAACTACAGAACGTCAACAACTCGTGCTCAACAGCTGCTCGCAAATCGTCGCTAGTTTTTCATCGATTTTTCCCAAGATAAGTTTTAGCAATTACAAATCAATCAGTAGGTATTGTGAGTGCCTTATACACAAGTTGTTAATAAAAAGATGGAAATATTATGGATAATATAATTGATTTGGCAGTTTCTATTATGTTATATTATGACAGAATTGTCGTTCTTGTTGACAAAACAGAACAGGACAACAATCTACGGTACACTCTCGCCTTGTGTACATAGGTACCACGTTAGTTCCTCTATTTTATATTAAATAAACCTTCGTAAATCAGCGAAAACCAGCTATTATTTGCTTCAGGAAGTACTGACAAATGCAGTTAAGATTGTAAATTTGATCACGGGAAGCTCCTTAAAATGAAGAATATTTGAAATATTCTGCTCCGAGATTGGAACCCCATGTAGCTACTTAATGTATCTCACAGACGCTCCTTGGCTGTCACGAGACAAGTTACTTAAGCAGAGTGTATCAATTAAGAAATGAGATTCATATCTTTATGGTTGAAAGAAACAATTTTTTGATATTTTGGCTATCAAATTGGCTTATTTAATTAATATCCTAAGTATTCTGAACGATTTAAACTTAAAACCTCAAAGGGGAAAAGCCAGTAATATATTCCAAAATATTGAATATACTGAAGGATTTCATAAGATGTTAAGGCTATGGCAAGGAAGAATTAGAAGTGATCAACAAACCTATTGTGTTTCCAACATTGTTACAACACTCTCCAGAGAACATTGTTAAAGAGGATATAATAAAAGGATTAAAACTCGAGATATTCTCACATCTCACTTCTCTGTCTCAAAGCTTTAATAACTATTTTATTTATTTATTTATTTATTTATATACAAGAAGGTACATTGGGTTAGAGGGAATACATAGCATAGTATTTATAATCCTGTAAAGCAAACTATGTCTCAGTGCAGACATTTGAAACATTAAAGAAAAGCCTTCGAATAAAAAGTCAATTTAATTTTCAACACCCTGAGTCTATAATTGATTTATACTTTGAAATGCTTTAATTGATTGCATACTGTTAGTTCATTTACACTGAAGATTGATTTTGATCAATTAAATTTGTCATCATTTTGGATTAAGAGTAAAGGAGAATTTACACTTTTAAGTAAAAAAGACAGTCTTAATACTATAAACTTTCACTACTATGTGTGTGCTCTACAATTTTCCACCTAAACTCAATTACAAACGAACGACTGAAACCAGCTCAACAATACACCAGATATGCATATACCACTGTCTTCCTGAGTTATAAATTGGAATCAATTATTTACTAACAAGCTCATCCTTCTCATTAAATGACAGCTTTATTTTTGTTATATTATTGTTAACTATGTCCTTTTTGCTAGAATTCCGTGTAGAGAGACGGTCTCGCTTCATGCAGGTCGGCGTTCAATCCCCGACCGTCCAAGTGGTTGGGCACCATTCCTTCCCTCCCTCGTCCCATTCCAAATCCTTATCATGATTGATTGGTGAAGATTATGCCTGAAGGTGGCACGGGCATGAATAGCCCGTAACCTTATCCTAATCCCTTCCAAGTGCTATATAGTCGTTATGGCTTGGCGCTTTTCCCTGATAATTCCCTCCCCCAATCCCTAAAAATAAAAATCTGTAATTTTATTGAATAGGTTCCCTCCATAAATATGCATTTATCATGCGCCAATAACAAATACTGGAACCTTATTCATGGAGTTTGTGTGATAAATTACACAGACCTACTGGGTCCCGACACAAAATGCAAGTCTTACTGTGGGTCCCGACACAAAATACAGGTCTTACTGTGGGTCCCGACACAAAATGCAAATCTTACTGTGGGTCCCGACACAAAATACAGGTCTTACTGTGGGTCCCGACACAAAATGCAGGTCTTACTGTGGGTCGCAACACAAAATGCAGGTCTTACTGTGGGTCCCGACACAAAATGCAAGTCTTACTGTGGGTCCCGACACAAAATACAGGTCTTACTGTGGGTCCCGACACAAAATGCAGGTCTTACTGTGGGTCGCGACACAAAATGCAAGTCTTACTGTGGGTCCCGACACAAAATACAGGTCTTACTGTGGGTCGCGACACAAAATGCAGGTCTTACTGTGGGTCGCGACACAAAATGCAAGTCTTACTGTGGGTCGCGACACAAAATACAGGTCTTACTGTGGGTCCCGACACAAAATACAGGTCTTACTGTGGGTCCCGACACAAAATACAGGTCTTACTGTGGGTCCCGACACAAAATACAGGTCTTACTGTGGGTCCCGACACAAAATGCAGGTCTTACTGTGGGTCGCGACACTAAATGCAGGTCTTACTGTGGGTCGCGACACAAAATGCAGGTCTTACTGTGGGTCGCGACACAAAATGCAGGTCTTACTGTGGGTCGCGACACAAAATGCAGGTCTTACTGTGGGTTGCGACACAAAATGCAGGTCTTACTGTGGGTCGCGACACAAAATGCAGGTCTTACTGTGGGTCGCGACACAAAATACAGGTCTTACTGTGGGTCGCGACACTAAATGCAGGTCTTACTGTGGGTCGCGACACTAAATGCAGGTCTTACTGTGGGTCCCGACACAAAATGCAGGTCTTACTGTGGGTCGCGACACTAAATGCAGGTCTTACTGTGGGTCCCGACACAAAATACAGGTCTTACTGTGGGTCCCGACACAAAATACAGGTCTTACTGTGGGTCGCGACACAAAATACAGGTCTTACTGTGGGTCGAGACACTAAATGCAGGTCTTACTGTGGGTCGCGACACTAAATGCAGGTCTTACTGTGGGTCCCGACACAAAATACAGGTCTTACTGTGGGTCGCGACACAAAATACAGGTCTTACTGTGGGTCGCGACACAAAATACAGGTCTTACTGTGGGTCGCGACACAAAATACAGGTCTTACTGTGGGTCGCGACACAAAATACAGGTCTTACTGTGGGTCGCGACACAAAATACAGGTCTTACTGTGGGTCGCGACACAAAATACAGGTCTTACTGTGGGTCGCGACACAAAATACAGGTCTTACTGTGGGTCGCGACACATTTAATGAACGCTGCTATAGGTAATAACTCTCCTATATATTCGTACTAACCGTGTGAACTGTTATTATAAGCATCCTTATCCCTTCGTTATTTACACCGTAACGAAAAACTACAATCTTAAATTAAAGTACGATTTACGATATCACGATTTGCATACGTTAAAAACAAAACAAAAATTGTACAAGTAAATAAAACTACCAAATTAGAAATTTCTTTGCAACTTGTTTGCATAAATACGAAGACCTTGAAGATGACGCAAGCGTCACCGGGACTCCCTTACGCTATATAGAGTTGAAACATCACCACAACCAATCTACGGGCTCACCATAGTCCGTGCTACTGGAACTTATTGTTCTGAGTAGCGAATCTTAAACAACAACAACCAACTCAGAACACAATTCTCGTTACTTGATACATCAAACTATGATTGGTGTTCCTCAATACACGATGTCTGTGAGTAAACAAGCTCCAAAATATACAACGAGTGAGGAGTGGTTGAACCCACATGACTATTGTACGAGACCTCAATGCCTCCAAGATCAAGGAAGGCGGCCCCCTATTGCCTCCAAGACCAAGATAGGTGGCTGTGGTGCCTCCAAGACCAAGGTAGGTGGCTGTAGTGCCTCCAAGACCAAGGTAGGTGGCCGTAGTGCCTCCAAGACCAAGGTAGGTGGCTGTAGTACCTCCAAGACCAAGGTAGGTGGCAGTAGTGCCTCCAAACACCAAGGTAGGTGGCAGTAGTGCCTCCAAGACCAAAATAGGTGGCTGTAGTGCCTCCAAGACCAAGGTAGGTGGCTGTAGTACCTCCAAGACCAAGGTAGGTGGCTGTAGTACCTCCAAGACCAAGGTAGGTGGCAGTAGTGCCTCCAAACACCAAGGTAGGTGGCTATAGTGCCTCCAAGAACAAAGTGGATGGCTTGGTGACTCCCCTTTAACCAGTGAACGAGACCTTGATCAATTTTGATAAATTATTTGATAAATAAAAATAAGTTCTCATATTAACGCTGCTCTGTAATTGTAGAAAAACAAATATACTAGAAAAACAGAAGGAAATCGGAACGTACCTTTAATTGGCAGATTTCTGTCACAGGATGAGCTGTTATCATCACTTACCTGTAATGATAATACAGATTTTAACAAGTTTTAGCCAGATGCCTGTGTGTATATTTAGCCAGATGCCTGTGTGTATATTTAGCCAGATGGCTGTGTGTATATTTAGCCAGATGCCTGTGTGTATATTTAGCCAGATGCCTGTGTGTATGTTTAGCCAGATGCCTGTGTGTATATTTAGCCGGATGGTTGTGTGTATATTTCAGTCATCATACACTACAAATATTATCACAATCTCTATACACCTGTTGCTTTCTTAGATTTTAATCAATATATAAGTAACGCATATTAAGTTAGCACTTGAGGCTCGAGGTGTTGCTTACCTTGAAGGACGAGGTCACTGTGGTCCTCGAAGGACGAGGGCACTGTGGTCCTCGAAGGACGAGGGCACTGTGGTCCTTGAAGGGCGAGGGCACTGTGGTCCTTGAAGGACGAGGTCACTGTGGTCCTTGAAGGACGAGGTCACTGTGGTCCTTGAAGGAAGGGCACTGTGGTCCTTGAAGGACGAGGTCACTGTGGTCCTTGAAGGACGAGGGCACTGTGGTCCTTGAAGGACGAGGTCACTGTGGTCCTTGAAGGACGAGGGCACTGTGGTCCTTGAAGGACGAGGTCACTGTGGTCCTTGAAGGACGAGGTCACTGTGGTCCTTGAAGGACGAGGGCACTGTGGTCCTTGAAGGACGAGGTCACTGTGGTCCTTGAAGGACGAGGTCACTGTGGTCCTTGAAGGACGAGGGCACTGTGGTCCTTGAAGGACGAGGGCACTGTGGTCCTTGAAGGACGAGGGCACTGTGGTCCTTGAAGGACGAGGGCACTGTGGTCCTTGAAGGACGAGGGCACTGTGGACCTTGGCCAGGCGAGGTCAGGCTGGAGGAGGATGTAACAGCCAGTCTTCACTTGGATTACCTTCAAAAAGTCTGATTTTCCCGAGTCAGTCTTTATATAGTCACGTCTGAAGTAGTTGGAGGACTTCTTGTCTTATAGTTTCTTGCCTGTTCTTACTGATAACCACAAAGCACTGTTTGGACCATGGAAGACCACCGGCGAACAGTAATAGTAAGAGTGATCAACACTGCTGATTTAGACACTCGGGATAACAGGGCGTTTACCGTTACAACGACCAGTTCAAATATCATGACGGTATATGACATGACAGTGTCAGACAAGGGTCATGACGGTATATGACATGACAGTGTCAGACAAGGGTCATGACGGTATATGACACTGACCAATCACACGCATTTTTCTGTTTTCTTATTCGGTAGTTGGAGAATATTTTCACTCTCACTCTAGTCGTGTCGGTCTGACAACGTCACCACATCTTAATGACCTCACCCGTCCTCGACTGAAGTCCATTACATCCAGCGATCGACCCCACAGACGCATTCGTAAATTTTTCACATGCTGTTCATTTAAAACGGGAATTTTCTCAAAAGTTAAATTTATATTATAATATACAGGCATATTGTGCATATATAGGCATAGGTTAGGTTAGGTGTTTAGGTTCTGTTGGCGATTACTTGTATTTGTAGTACGTGGGTGAAGCATTTACAGCGTTGTGGTTCGAACAAAAGTCGTCAGTGAAGCACTTGTTCCGGAAGTGTTCGGACGTCATCAGTGAAGCACTTGTTCCGGAAGTGTTCGGACCTAATCAGTTGTGCAGCCCGTCCTCCAAACAAAGATCCAAAAGTGATTCCATGCACCCGCCAAACCCCCTGTTTATGAATGAAAACGATTTACACACGACTCACAACTGCTGACGTTCGAACATATCCGGAACAAGTGCTTCACTGACGAATTTTGTTCGAATCACAACGCTATAAATGCTTCACCCACGTACTACAAATACAAATAATCGCCAACAGAACCTAAACACCTAACCTATCCTATCCTATGCCTATATATACACAATATGCTAATATATTATAATATTAATTTATTCTTGAGAAAATTCCCGTTTTGAATGAACAGCATGTAAAAAATTTATGAATGCGTCTGTGGGGTCGACCACTGAATGTAATGGACTTGAATCGAGGACGGGTTGAGTTGTGAGTCGTGTGTAAACCGTTTTTCATTCATTAACAGCGGGTTTGGTGGGTGCATGGAATGGACTTTGGTCTTGCTTTGGTATGAGGATGGGCTAACTCACAATTGATGACGTTCAAAAATTTCTCGAACAATGCTTCGCTGACCACATCTGTTCGAATCATAATGCTGTAAATGTTTCACCCACCTACTTCAAATACAATTAATCGCCAACAGAACCTAAACACTTAACATACTTAGTAGGCATCCTTCAGTCTCGGGAGACTATGGAGTTGCGCTCTGGTTGTCAATCCTGGAGCAGCGTCTGGTGTGACTGATGAGGCCAATCCGAGAGTGGCAGTCCATCCCACACCGAGCACAAACAGTCTCATTCTGGTCTGTCTTCTGGCTACCGGCTTTCCTTCAGTCTCTTTACCTCCGAGTTCTTGGCAAGTGACTCCTCGAACTTGGAGAGGCCTCTCTGAACCAGCCCGTCCTCCAAACAAAGACCCAAAAGGGATTCCATGCACCCCGCCAAACGCCCTGTTTATGAATGAAAAGCGGTTTACACACAACCCGTCCTCGACTCAAGTCCATTACATTCAGCGGTCAACCCCACAGACGCATTCATAAATTTTAACATACCGTTCATTCAAAACGGGAATTTTCTCAAGTATAAATTAATATTATAATATATTAGCATATTGTGTATATATAGGTTAGGTTGATAGGTTAGGTTAGGTGTTTAGGTTCTGTTGGCGATTATTTGTATTTGTAGTACGTGGGTGAAGCATTTATAGCGTTGTGATTCGAACAAAATTCGTCAGAGAAGCACTTGTTCCGGATATGTTCGAATGTCAGCAGTTGTGAGTCGTGAGTAAACCGCTTTTCATTCATAAACAGGGGGTTTGGCGGGTGCATGGAATCACTTTTGGAACTTTGTTTGGAGGACGGGCTGTTACACACGACTCAAAACTGATGACGTCCGAACACTTCCGGAAGAAGTGCTTCACTGATGACGTCCGAACACTTCCAGAACAAGTGCTTCACTGACGACTTTTGCTCGAACCACAACGCAGTAAGCAGCCCGTCCTCCAAACAAAGATCCAAAAGTGATTCCATGCACCCGCCAAACCCCCTGTTTATGAATGAAAAGCGGTTTACACACGACTCACAACTGCTGACGTTCGAACATATCCGGAACAAGTGCTTCACTGACGAATTTTGTTCGAACCACAACGCTGTAAATGCTTCACCCACGTACTACAAATACAAATAATCGTCAACAGAACCTAAACACCTAACCTAACCTATGCCTATATATACACAATATGCTAATATATAATAATATAAATTTATATTTGAGAAAATTCCCGTTTTGAATGAACAGCATGTGAAAAATTTAGGAATGCGTCTGTGGGGTCGATCGCTGGATGTAATGGATTTCAGTCGAGGACGGGTGAGGTCATTAAGACGTGGTGACGTTGTCAGACCGACACGACTAGAGTGAGAGTGAAAATATTCTCCAACTACCGAATAAGAAAACAGAAAAATGCGTGTGATTGGTCAGTCTCCATATACCGTCATGACCCTTGTCTGACACTGTCATGTCATATACCGTCATGACCCTTGTCTGACACTGTCATGTCATATACCGTCATGACCCTTGTCTGACACTGTCATGTCATATACCGTCATGACCCTTGTCTGACACTGTCATGTCATATACCGTCATGACCCTTGTCTGACACTGTCATGTCATATACCGTCATGATATATGAACTGGTCGTTGTAACGGTAAACGCCCTGTTATCCCGAGTGTCTAAATCAGCAGTGTTGATCACTCTTACTATTACTGTTCGCCGGTGGTCTTCCATGGTCCAAACAGTGCTTTGTGGTTATCAGTAAGAACAGGCAAGAAACTATAAGACAAGAAGTCCTCCAACTACTTCAGACGTGACTATATAAAGACTGACTCGGGAATATCAGACTTTTTGTAGGTAATCCAAGTGAAGACTGGCTGTTACATCCTCCTCCAGCCTGACCTCGCCTGGCCAAGGTCCACAGTGCCCTCGTCCTTCAAGGACCACAGTGCCCTCGTCCTTCAAGGACCACAGTGCCCTCGTCCTTCAAGGACCACAGTGACCTCGTCCTTCAAGGACCACAGTGCCCTCGTCCTTCAAGGACCACAGTGACCTCGTCCTTCGAGGACCACAGTGACCTCGTCCTTCGAGGACCACAGTGACCTCGTCCTTCGAGGACCACAGTGACCTCGTTCTTCGAGGACAACAGTGACCTCGTTCTTCAAGGACCACAGTGACCTCGTCCTTCGAGGACCACAGTGACCTCGTCCTTCAAGGACCACAGTGACCTCGTCCTTCAAGGACCACAGTGACCTCGTCCTTCAAGGACCACAGTGACCTCGTCCTTCAAGGACCACAGTGACCTCGTCCTTCGAGGACCACAGTGACCTCGTCCTTCAAGGTAAGCAACACCTCGAGCCTCAAGAGCTAACTTAATATGCGTTACTTATATATTGATTAAAATCTAAGAAAACAACAGGTATATAGAGATTGTGATAATATTTGTAGTGTATGATGACTGAAATATACACACTCCCATCCGGCTAAATATACACACAGGCATCTGGCTAAATATACACACAGGCATCAGGCTAAATATACACACAGGCATCTGGCTAAATATACACACAGCCATCTGGCTAAATATACACACAGGCATCTGGCTAAATATACACACAGGCATCTGGCTAAATATACACACAGGCATCAGGCTAAATACACACACAGGCATCTGGCTAAATATACACACAGGCATCAGGCTAAATATACACACAGGCATCAGGCTAAATATACACACAGGCATCAGGCTAAATATACACACAGGCATCAGGCTAAATATACACACAGGCATCAGGCTAAATATACACACAGGCATCAGGCTAAATATACACACAGGCATCTGGCTAAATATACACACAGGCATCAGGCTAAATATACACACAGGCATCAGGCTAAATATACACACAGGCATCAGGCTAAATATACACACAGGCATCAGGCTAAATATACACACAGCCATCTGGCTAAATACACACACAGGCATCTGGCTAAATATACACACAGGCATCTGGCTAAATATACACACAGCCATCTGGCTAAATATACACACAGGCATCTGGCTAAATATACACACAGGCATCTGGCTAAAACTTGTTAAAATCTGTATTATCATTACAGGTAAGTGATGATAACAGCTCATCCTGTGACAGAAATCTGCCAATTAAAGGTACGTTCCGATTTCCTTCTGTTTTTCTAGCATATTTGTTTTTCTACAATTACAGAGCAGCGTTAATATGAGAACTTATTTTTATTTATCAAATAATTTATCAAAATTGATCAGTCTCGTTCACTGGTTAAAGGGGAGTCCCCAAGCCACCCACTTTGGTCTTGGAGGCACTACAGCCACCTACATTTGTCTTGGAGGCACTATAGCCACGTACCTTGGTCTTGGAGGCACTATAGCCACGTACCTTGGTCTTGGAGGCACCACAGCCACCTATATTGGTCTTGGAGTCACTACTGTTACCTACCATGGTCGTGGAGGCACTACTGCCACCTACCTTGGTCTTGGAGGCACTACAGCCACCTACCTTGGTCTTGGAGGCACTACAGCCACCTACCTTGGTGTTTGGAGGCACTACGGCCACCTACCTTGGTCTTGGAGGCACTACAGCCACCTACCCTGGTCTTGGAGGCACTACAGCCACCTACCTTGGTCTTGGAGGCACTACAGCCACCTACCTTGGTCTTGGAGGCACTACAGCCACCTACCTTGGTCTTGGAGGCACTACAGCCACCTACCTTGGTCTTGGAGGCACTACAGCCACCTGCCTTGGTCTTGAAGGCACTACAGCCACCTACCTTGGTCTTGGAGGCACTACAGCCACCTACCTTGGTCTTGGAGGCACTACAGCCACCTACCTTGGTCTTGGAGGCACTACAGCCACCTACCTTGGTCTTGGAGGCACTACAGCCACCTACCTTGGTCTTGGAGGCACTAATGCCACCTATATTGGTCTTGGAGGCACTACGGCCACCTATCTTGGTCTTGAAGGCACTACAGCCACCTACCTTGGTCTTGGAGGCACTACAGCCACCTACCTTGGTCTTGGAGGCACTAATGCCACCTATATTGGTCTTGGAGGCAATACAGCCACTTACCTTGGTCTTGAAGGCACTACAACCACCTACCTTGGTCTTGGAGGCACTAATGCCACCTATATTGGTCTTGGAGGCACTACAGCCACCTACCTTGGTCTTGAAGGCACAACAGCCACCTACCTTGGTCTTGGAGGCACTACGGCCACCTATCTTGGTCTTGGAGGCACTACTACTGAGATCATTTCTATATCTTGCTTGCCATAGCCTTAACATCTTCTGAAACCCTTCAGTATATTCAATATGTTGAAATATATTACCGCTTCCCCCCCCCCCCCTCTTTTAGTTTTAAGTTTAAATCGTCCAGAATACTGAAGATATTAGTTAAGTAATTAGTCTCTGTTTAAGTAACTTGTCTCGTGACAGCCAAGGAGCGTCTGTGAGATACATTAAGTAGCTACATGGGGTTCCAGTCTCTGAGCAGAATATTTCAAATATTCTTCAATTTAAGGAGCTTTCCATGATCAAATTTACAATCTTAACTGTATTTGTCAGTACTTCCTGAAGCAAATAATAGCTGGTTTTCACTGATTTACGAAGGTTTATTTAATATAAAATAGGGGAACTAACGTGGTACCTATGTACTAGTGGCTTTACAAGATTGTAATTACTATGCTGTGTCCTCAATCCCAATGTACCTTCTTGTATATATATAAATAAATAGATAAATAAATACTCAAGGCGAGAGTGTACCGTAGATTGTTGTCCTGTTCTGTTTTGTCAACAAGAACGACAATTCTGTCATAATATAACATAATAGAAACTGCCAAACCAATTATATTATCCATAAACATTTCCCATTTTCATTAACAACTTGTGTATAAGGCACTCAAAATAACAACTAATTGATTTTAATTGCTAAAACCTACCAATTTATGGGAAAAATCGCAACCCGTCCTCGACTCGAGTCCATTACATCCAGCGGTCGACCCCCACAGACGCATTCATAAACTTTAACATGCTGTTCATTCAAAGCAGGAATTTTCTAAAATATAAATTAATATTATAAAATATTAGCATATTGTTCGTAAATAGGCATAGGTTAGGTTAGGTTAGGTGTTTAGGTTCTGTTGGCGATTATTTGTATTTGTAATACGTCAACCCGTCCTCGACTCAAGTCCATTACATCCAGCGGTCGACCCCACAGACGCATTCATAAATTTTAATATGCTGTTCATTCAAAGCAGGAATTTTCTCAAGTATAAATTAATATTATAATATATTAACATATTGTGTATATATAGGCATAGGTTAGGTTAGGTTAGGTGTTTAGGTTCTATTGGCGATTATTTGTATTTGTAGTACGTGGGTGAAGCATTTATAGCGTTGTGGTTCGAACAAAATTCGTCAGTGAAGCACTTGTTCCGGAAGTGTTCTAAATTCATCAGTTGTGAATCGTGTGTAAACCGTTTTTCATTCATAAACAGGGAGATTGGCAGGTGCACGGATTCACTTTTGGGTGTTTGTTTGGAGGACAGGCTGAAAAATTGATGAAAAACTTGCGACGATTTGCGAGCAGCTGTGGAACTCAAGAGGTGTTGACGTTCTGTAATCTGTAGTTCGCGCGTTGGTCACCAGGCGCCGCCACCAGTCGCTTGGCAACGCGCTTACCATAATAATAATAATAATAATAATAATAATAATAAATAAATGTTTATTTAGGTAAGGTACATACATACAAGAGATTTTACAAAGTTTGTTGGATTAATAGATAGAGCTAGTACATACAATGCCTAAAGCCACTATTGCGCAAAGCGTTTCGGGCAAACCATCATTTTTTTTATTTGCAATGATTAGTGAGGGCAAATGAGTGTCTCTTTCACTTGCTTATTTTTTGTGGATTTTTTTTTTTTTTGTTTGTGGCGACCAATTTTATTTATTTTCCGACTTGGCAGGGGTCCACAGTTTAAACAACCCTGCACTAGACTCCGCCCGTCCTCAAAACAATGACCCAAAAGTGATTCCATGCACACGCCAAACCCACTGTTTACGAATGAAAAACGGTTTACACACGATTCACAACTGCTGATGTTCCGAACACTTCCTGAACAAGTGCTTCACTGACGAATTTTATTCAACCCACAACGCGCTAAATGTTCAGCCCGTCCTCCAAACAAAGATCCAAAAGTGATTCCATGTATCCGCCAAACCCCCTGTTTATGAATGAAAAACGGTTTACACACAACTCACAACTGATTTCGTTCGAACACTTCCGGAACAAGTGCTTCACTGACGAGTTTTGTTCGAACCACTTTGCTATAAATGTTTCACCCACGTACTACAAATGCAAATAATCGCCAACAGAACCTAAACACCTAACCTAACCTATGCCTATATATGCACAATATGCTAATATATTATAATATTAATTTATATTTGAGAAAATTCCCGTTTTGATTGAACAGCATGTTAAAATTTATGAATGCGTCTGTGGGGTTGACTGGTGGATGTAATGAACTTGAGTCAAGGAATGATTGCTAGACTGTGCTTGCAAGCAGTCAAGCTGGCCCAGGTCTCTCCATCTACCAGCCAACCTGTTTCAATAAATTTTGAACTTTCTTTTCTAATCGGTATTTCATCCGGTTAGTTCTAAATCTAAACTTCACCAATTTACATCCACTATTTCGTGTTCTATGATTCGGCCACCAGAGGTCGTCGGGCGAGGGTGTGTTTTGTGTGCGCTCTCAGTGTTGACCCGGCTGTTGGTGTGTCCGGACCGGGGTCGTGGCCCTCCGGCTGTTTGTTTTAGGTCATGGGAACCTCCCCTTTTCCCTATCCGCCGTTCGGAGACGGTTGGCCTGGAGTTCTCTGGCAGGGCGTCGTTCCTTGCCGTGGAAGTAGTTATGTTGGATATGTTCCATGTTCAGGTGTCGGATGTGTTTGGTGTGCAGCTCCTCGCGAACTACCGGGCATTGGTTAAGTTCCATTCACCGGCTGTTTATAAAGACTTCAAGCCCCGTTATGATGGGCGTTCGTTTACCTTCCCTGATGAAGGTGGTACCCTCTCTGTCTCCGACCGCTGCTGCTCACTCACATGTAGCGCTGCATGGGGTCCCTTGTGAATTCTCGGTAGACCTGCTTTGGCCATATTTTGGAAACTATGGAATCGTGATGTCACTCCGGTTGAATACCATCTCTTCCGGCAGGTGGAGGTGGGTTTCATGAGGTACCAGGACCCCTCGCCCTGCATCTCACGTCTCCTGTTCCGTCAACTGTCACGTTGATGGGCTATACTATGCGCGCCTTCTACTTAGGGCAGCCCAGGTCATGTTTTCGATGTGGACTTGAGGGGCACCAGGCGGCGGCTGTGCCAGTGAATTTGTTTTGGAAGGAGGATTTTCACCCTTCGGACCTGTCGCCTTGTGATGGTGTGGTGGGGGGGGGGCTTACCTACCGTCTGCTGCACCAGTGATGTTACCGGGTTCCTCGGTTTGTGTGCCCGTGAGTGCGGTTGGTGGTGTGAGTGTACAGGTGATGGTTTGTGAGGACCCGCCCCCGCAGTTGGCTTTCACGCCTCGCCCGACTCCTTCACCTCTGCAGGCTCCCTCACCTCAGCTGGCTCCTTTGCCGCTGCAGGCACCTTCTGCATGCTCTGCGTCTCCACAAGTTCCCTCCCCTGTACTGGTCCCTTTGCTTTGGCCAGCTCTATTTGCCCTGTCTCCAGTTCCGGTGTCACCTGTGGGGGTGTGGCCTTGTGCCCCCTGTCATCGTGGCTGCTGTGCTTCAGGGTCGGGCTTCCACCGTCGTGGGGCGGCCGGTCGAAGGCTCACCTCGAGTGCCTCCTGCTGGTGGCGACAGTTCCGATGATCAGCGACTTGTGTCAAAACGTTCTCAGACGGCTAGGAGTGTGTCGCCCCCTCGTGATTGGCCCTGCAGAATGTGATGTTGAGAACTCTGAGGGCTCTTCCTCTGTGGAGTGCGAGGTTGGTGTGTAGGGGGCTGGTATGGTTCCAGCGGGTGGTGTGGGCCCTGGTGTAGACCCTGTTGTAAGGGTGGGGACCGGTGCGGAGACCTTGGTTCCTGTTTCGGAGGCCTTGCCCGCGTCCGTTTGTTCCGGTTCCCCCTGTCAAGGATGTTGGTGAGCGTCGTGGGTTCGTGTTGGTCCTGAAGAAGGATGCTTGCCCAGTGGGTTCCGTGCCCCCCTGCCCCTCCGTCGGCGGCAGTGGTGCCGCCTCTCCAGTTTCTGCCTTTGTTTTCTTTGTCCTCTGCTCGGGAGGCGACTGCCTCTGCCCGGGTTTCTGCCTGATATAGTGGTTCCGGAGTTCATGAGGCGCCCGCGGCGTCGTGGGGGATGTTCGCCCTACCGAACGGGAGTGGATGACTTGGAATGCTTATGTTAAGATGTATCCGCAGCTGGATTACCCTGAGAAATATGTGGATTATTATTATTAGTAAATTTGTTCCTGTTGCACCCGATTTCTGTGTGTCTCGGTGTTTTGTTTGTGTCTATGTGTAGCTGTGGAGTTGGTGGTTGCAAGTGTGTGTGGCTGTGGTTTGTTTTTCCGATTCCTGCTCGTTCCGGTGTTTGTTCTGGTGTATGTCCGTGTGTGGCTGTGGGATTTTCTTCTTTACTGAGTCATGTATTTTCTCCTTGTATTTCTTGTGGTTCATTTTATGCCAAAGTTCTGTTTTTCCGCCTCCCGGTTCCTGTGTGCTCCAGTTCTGTGTTTGTATCCATTGATTTTTATGTGGCCCTTCTGGCTTCTTTTGTTGTACGTGTTTCCTTATTCATTGTTATGTTATTTTTATGTGTCTTCGGTTGTAGTGGTGTGAGTGTTTGTTATTCCCTGTTTTGTGTCTACTTTTTTGTGTTTCTTTTGTTTCTTACTGTTTTAGGGTTTATGTACCTTGTTTGGTGTTCCTTGTGTGTGATTTGTTGCCCGAGTGTGGGTGTTGTTTTTGTTCGTCGTATGACGTGATTTCATATTGTCTTTATTGTGCTTCTTTTATAAATAAAAAAATAACATTTCATGTTCTATTTAGTGTTGGTATATTTAACGCATTATTAACGTCATCGGTAACTCTGTGCTTGAGCCCGGAGGCGTTTGGGCCAAGATTCATCAAACGAAACCTGTACATCTTGCCTTAATCAGTTTTGTTTTATGAGCTCTGAAGGGCTACGAGGGTGTTTATAGGCAATAATAACTTTGGGTTGTGAAGATCTAAAGTTCGTAAACTGTTTAATAAATGTAAACAAGAAAAAGAAAGCCATGATCTAGGAAAGATGAACAGATTTCGAAAGTCGTTGTGGACTTGTTTGATGAATCCTGGACTTGGTTACCACCGCCAATGGTACCAATATTGGTACACAATTAAGTAACGTTGGGCGAGTTAGCACATTGATAATTACTTTATCGTCGATGTTGGGCTTAACGAGCGATCTCGGAAAGTCTTCAGGTGTGACCTTGGATGTATGGACCTTGGATGGGCCTTAGAAGGTCGTCAGGCAGAGGCTTGACAATTGACCTGAAAGGTCAAATGGCCAGGGTGACCTCTTTAAGGGTAGCCTCATGGCCATACCAGCAGTTCATCGAGCAAAGAGAGCACTCAACTTATGCTCAACTATTTTCAACCTAATTACATCTCTCCGTCACTTTACATGGCATACTTGTCACTCACACTGGTCTGTAATTTAGTGCCTCCTGTCTGTCCTCTTTCTTGAATATTGGGACCACATATGCTTTTTTCTAGAATGCTGAGGATATTTCCTGTTTTGAGTGTTTTATTGAAAACATCAGTTAACTGGTGACAAAGCCCCTCTGCAGTTGGTTTAGCGTCCAGGTGATGTTAAGTCTGGCCTAATTGATATTGTTGCATCTAGTTTGGCTTTTCATCACGCAGTTCTGGTTTTTATAGTATATTGGTGCCATCGTAAACATCTCCTGAAATCTTTCGATGAGTTTCTCTTACACTTTCTTGTCGCTTTAATCTTATTACACGGTCTCTCTAACCGGTTTTTTTCTCCTTTAATGGCTATACAACAGCTTTGGTTGGTTCTTAGTTTTAGCTGTATTGTCATTTTCAAATTGTCTCTAGTCTTCTCTCTTGACTCTGATGACTCATTTCTGACACTCTTAACTGCATCTAAATTTTCCTCTGTGTCTTGTGCTCTCTGTGCCTTTTCCATGCATTTTTTTTTTAGTACTTTCCATTGCTTGTCTGCCTGCCTATTAACCTCGGAGTTTACTTTGCCTTCCTCGTCCACCTCCTCCTTCCTGAGTGGGATGTACAGCTCCGTAACATCTGTACATTTCTAGACAATAACTTCCAAGACGCTGATTGTTGGTCTTCCCTTCCAGTTCTCTCCTGCCACTGAACTTCACTCCAAAAATGCCTCAGCTTGCTGTGGTTCCCGCGCGTGTAGCCTCTCATCTTCCTCAGCGTGTTCCTTGGACTATTTACAGTTCCCTTAGATCAGTTGTGTGGTAAATCTGGATAATGCAGCGGTCGCTAGCCCTTACGGGCATCACATACTCTATCTTCCTCAACAACTTGCACGTTTTGGGTAGACACCAAGTGTAGTGTTGCTGGTGGGTCATCTCCCCTTACTCCTGTTGGTCCTGTAATGTTCTGTTTAAGCTTGTTTGCTCTGGCTAACAGTTTTGTTCTCCGTGTCTCTTCACCTCCGTGGGGGGTCCTTATTTGATAATATTAATTAATAATTCATTGTGTCGGGTGACAGGAAGCCAGAGTGTATTCATACACGGTTGGCGTTTATCGAGGTTGTAGCAGTAAGATGCACGACCTCTACCCCCTTTTCACTGTCTTTCTATAGTAATTAATATTCACATGGGAAAAGTCACTTCCTATAACACTTGTCAATTTTGTTTCTGTTATTGCAATAATGTGTGGCTGCTCGTCTGTCCTCCCTTTGCTGTAACTCGACCTCTTTATTTGTGATTCCATCTGCATTTGTGTACTTGACTTTAATACTTCCCATCTCTACTGGTCTGTCTTGGTTTTTCCCGAGGTGTGATGGTTCCAGTTGTTCCATGGATAATTCTGGTGGGTGGGGGGGGGGAGGGGCATTTATTGGTCTAGTCTCTAGACTAGACTGGTCCCACACTTTCCATGTTTCGGTCTGTATATATTTCACCAGAGCAATATTCAAAATGGCCGCTTTCATTGGTCGATTCCTCCCTATTACATGGCAAGCTTACAATAATGCTCAATTTCCCCGGTTGCCTCACTAGCCTATTTTCTCCTGTAATCTCGCTCTTGTGCTCTTCTTTTCTCCCTTGCCACGTGTCTCCCTCTGGCTCTGGCATGGTAGAGATTATTTCTGTGTTCTCCCTCTCCATCTGCTGGCTTATTACAGCATTTAGTACTGCTGCTGCTGCAGTGATCTGCTTCCCCTCTGCTCTTTGTTACTTCAGACAATGTTTCGTCTGGTCTTGTTCCCCATTTATCAGTCTGTCTCTGCTTTTTTATTATCTCATCCAATGTCCTTCTTTCCTCCTCTACTACCCTCTCGTCCTCTTTCTGAACACAGAGTTGCACTCTGACAGATGCAACACTCGTGATGTTACTCACATAATCATGTGTTCACCGTTGTCTGAACTCGAACCTACACCTGTTGCAGGTGTTAAGCAGGTCACTCTGGCTGATCATGGGACACACACACACACACACACACACACACACACACACACACACACACACACACACACACATACACACACACACACACACACGCAGAATGACAATAACATAACAACACTGTGTGTTGTACTTTTCTTTAGCAAACAGAGAGATAGACGGTTGGAACAAGCTAAGTGAGACGGTGGCGAGGCCAAAACCGTCAGTAGTTTCAGAGACAGAGATACGACAAAGAGTACTGGGATGACGGATCATCACGAGCGTAGCTCTCATCCTGTAACTACACTTAGTGACATCCTTGAAGTAATCACCTAAGTGGCACATGAGGTGTACAAGTCGATGCCTTCATAACGTGGTGCGGCAGGCGGGCAGCTGTTGTTGCTGACAAGTGGACTTTGTCACAGATGCAGCTGATGGCTGGTACACAGAGGGCAGTGGTGGCTACACCCTTGGTTCTTCCTCATAAGAACCTTAGCAGCGGACAATGGAGAATCTTGGCAGCGGAGAAGCTTCTTGGGTTACCTTGAGGTTACCTTGAGGTGCTTCCGGGGCTTAGCGTCCCCGCGGCCCGGTCGTCGACCAGGCCTCAAATATACACACAGTTTGCTAAACACTTTCCTTCCTCTTAAAACATACAGATGTCTTTGATACAACACGATCACAGCGGCAGACTTTCTCACAGTCTCTTGCTTCTGGAGGTACCTCGCGGTATCTCTACAGTCACTGCACTTAATTTGTCGAGAATAAAAGCACACGTGATTCTGGGCGTTCACTGAATATTTACAACGAATAAGGATGATGAAATTTACCCTGACGGCCAAAGAACTTTGACAGTGGATTATCCAATAAGTGGCTGCTAACAGAAAGAGCACCTGTCCACTATGTACAGGTTCTAGACAGGCAATGGTGGCTTGGTGCGTGTACCGTGCTCTAAACACCATTCACCCTTTGTTTCTAGATGTTAAGTATGTTTGTTCAAATCCCCTTGTACCTGGCTTGTTGAACCTCCCTTCTTGTACCTGGCTTGTTGAACCTGCCTTGTTGTACCTGGCTTGTTGTACGTGCCTTGTTGTACCTGGCTTGTTGAACCTGCCTTGTTGTACCTGGCTTGTTGAACCTGCCTTGTTGTACCTGGCTTGTTGAACCTGCCTTGTTGTACCTGGCTTGTTGAACCTGCCTTGTTGTACCTGGCTTGTTGAACCTGCCTTGTTGTACCTGGCTTGTTGTATAACCTGTAACAATTGAAAAACAATGGCCAGTAGGCGGGGCACCAGGAGCTAGACCTCACTTCCCTCAGTCGTCACTGACAGGTAAGTATCATCACTACCACCACCACGACTACCACCACCACCACCACCACCACCAGTACCACCACCACCACCACGACTACCACCACCACCACCACCCACCACCACCACCACCAGTACCACCACCACCACCACGACTGCCACCACCACCACCACCACGACTGCCACCACCACCACCACCACCACCACCACCACCAGTACCACCACCACCACCACGACTGCCACCACCACCACCAGTACCACCACCACCACCACCAGTACCACCACCACCACCACCACCACCACCACCACCACAGGTCCTTCCACAGCCCTTGTCCACTTGACGATTCTGGGAAATCCTTAATTGGAAAATGCTTTTTTGAGGTGTGAAGTTACGGTCTTCAGGAGTGAGTGGTGGCAGCCTTGGACCCCGGAGTGTTCGCCAGGCGTCAGAGCCAACACCCTGGCGCTGGTTCGCCAGGCGTCAGAGCCAACACCCTGGCGCTGGTTCGCCAGGCGTCAGAGCCAACACCCTGGCGCTGGTTCGCCAGGCGTCAGAGCCAACACCCTGGCGCTGGTTCGCCAGGCGTCAGAGCCAACACCCTGGCGTTGGTTCGCCAGGCGTCAGAGCCAACACCCTGGCGCTGGTTCGCCAGGCGTCACCACAGTGAGTGTTACCAAGTGTTAAAACAATTATCTTTAAGATCTGGACAGAGAGAAGCAACACACATTTTCATTCCTGTCAAAGGGCGCTGGTAAATCAAATATTAAATATGTACATTAAGAGGTAATATCCATTCATTTTCATTGACAGAATTATGTCAATGAAATTATATATATATATGTTGTTCACTTGGGCACTAGGAGACTCGAATCGCTGATGTGAGGCGGAAGCTCCTTCACTTAGCTATGAGGGGGTCATAATAGGAAAGAAAGGCGGTTCCAGTCTCCCAGTGCGTAAGTGATGAAATGAATGAAATGTTTATTTCCACGGTAGTGTGGTTGAGATATATATTATATATATTATATATATATATATATATATATATATATATATATATATATATATATATAATATATAATATATATGTGTGTGTGTATGTGTGTGTGTGTGTGTGTGTGTGTGTGTGTGTGTGTGGTAGAATGGGGGTGGTAGGAGAAGATAATATTAGTGTTGAGTGAGGAAACCACAAAGTCTTCTCTGTGTACTTTTTATTTTCTTCTCCGAGGCTATGGGTCCCAACATTGGCACCAGAGGTGGTACCCTCACAAACTTTTATATTATATTATATTATATTATATAATATTATATTATATAATATATATATATATATATATGCGAACAAGCCTGAATGGTCCCCAGGACAATATGCAACTGAAAACTCACACCCCAGAAGTGACTCGAACCCATACTCCCAGATGCCACGCAACTGGTATGTACAAGACGCCTTAATCCACTTGACCATCACGACCGGACAAAATGAGGTGATAGCCGAGGCTATTTGAACCACCCCACCGCCGGCACTCGGATAGTAATCTTGGGCATAGCATTTTACCAAATAGCCTCGGCTATCACCTCATTTTGTCCGGTCGTGATGGTCAAGTGGATTAAGGCGTCTTGTACATACCAGTTGCGTGGCATCTGGGAGTATGGGTTCGAGTCACTTCTGGGGTGTGAGTTTTCAGTTATATATATATATATATATATATATATATATATATAATATGACATTGTCAGACCACGAAGGAAAATTGAAACAGGAATTTCGTTAAGTACTTTCATATATTTCTTTCGTACTTTCGTAGTACTTTCGTACTCCTTCTGAAGATGTATTAATATACGAAAGTACTTGAGGAAATTCCTAATTCAATTTTCCTCCGTGGTCTGACACTGTCACTTTTTAATCACGTGTTTATTTTCGTGATATACACACACACATTATATATATATATATATATATATATATATATATATATATATATATATATATATATATATATATATATATATATATATATATATATATATATATATATATATATAATATAAAGCAGAAAGCAGACCCTAAACAGAAAGTGAGACCCGTAATTGGTTGGATCTCATATCCGCGACCAATTTCCTGGTCGAAAGATGTGCACGAACTTTAGTGACATTTAATTATGGAACTGAACGAGATCGGAACTTGTGAAAAAAAAACCGAAGTCGCTGGCAATATTTTTTTTTTTTAGTCCAGGAGAGGGGGGTCCCCCCTCTCTCCCCCCCCCCCCCCCCCCCGCAAAAAAATTTACAATTGGTTCCTCTTCGTTTCGAGCGGGAAGGGAAGAAGAGTTTGACAGGAGAGTTAGACACTCGACCGGCTGAGTGACAGCGCTTCGGATTCGCAGTCCAGAGGTTCCGGGTTCGATCCCCGGTGGAGGCGGAAACAAATGGGCAGAGTTTATTTCACCCTGATGCTATTGTTCACCTGGAAGTAGATAGATACCTGGGAGTTAGCCGTGGATACTCTCAGGGGACAGCAGGAGGCCTTGTTCGAGGCCAAGCCGCTAGGACATCATCGGAAGATATTCAAGGAAGCCTGGGGTCAGGATGAAACAAACATTGACGCATCTACTTGCGAACCTGGGGACCAGATTCACGAAGCTGTTACGCAAGTACTTACGAACGTGTACGTCTTTTGTCAATCTTTGACGGCTTTGGTTACATTTATCAAACAGTTTACAAGCATGAAAACTTTCCAATCAACTGTTGTTATTGTTATAAACAGCCTCCTGGTGCTTCGGAGCTCATTAACTGTTTAATATTTGTAAACAAAGCCGCCAAAGATTGAGAAAATATGTACAGCTTCGCAAAGTAGATGCGTAAATGCGACTTGAATCTTGACGCAGCTCATCGCATGAGTTCACGGGCTGAGGGTATGGATAACTCTCCATTCCCCAAGAGAAAACTCACGCCCCCCCCCCACCCGCCCCTAACTTTCGTCAACAACCATAACATTATAACGTGTAGGCAGCACAAACACCTCGGAGTTGGTATTAACATTGACATTGTAAACGATCTACACCGAAGGTTAAAAGAACTACTTAAAATCACTAAAAACCCCTACTGGTAAGAATATTGGTGTCAATATTAAATATGATAGATTATTCTATATGATGTTTGTTAGATCTCTAGTTGGTTATCATGCTTTGCACTTAATAAACTTCCCCGCTTCTGTGTTGGACAAACTTGAAGTACAGAATGAAGGCATGAGGATAATTCTTGGTGCCCCGAGATGCACAGGCATCATCAACATGAGGGAAGAACTGAAGCTTCCAACCATACTAGAGCGAACAAATCAACACGACCTTTTGCCTAAAAGTCATGAGAGACCCAAAATCTCCTGGATTGCGCAGAGACAAACTATTCAGTGCTATTAACACCCTATTGACTGATGCCAACATACCAATTCACTCCTTTTATGATAAATGGCTGAGTAAAAATGCTTACAATCTCATCAAATCACTATTTAAGCATCATACACACCCGTCACAAAGAAAGGTAATAAGAATCTTGCTCTTCTCAAAGCTGTCACACTCGAAACAATTGCCTCCTCCATCCAGAATTTAAGATCTCACGAGCACTGTGTCTACACCGACGGCTCAGTCCAATCCTCTACTGGAAGGACTGCAGCAGCATGTAGGTTTTATACATGGCTACATTTTATACATGGTTATATATATATATATATATATATATATATATATATATATATATATATATATATATATATATATATATATATATATATATATATATATATATAACATATTATAATATAAATATATATTGAAGACTCGCACATAAATATAACCCATCATAATGACACAGACATTGCAGCCAAATTAGCGTGTAACAAAGATGAAGTTGAATTACACCTAGGTATCCCAATCTCTGCTGTCAAGACTAGATCCAAGTGTTTGGAAATGAATGTGATCAGTAGTCTGTACTGGCAAACTCTGGGTGCATTACTGACTCCTAACGACCTGAAAGCACCAGTATAAAAAGCTGTGATTTGTTCAGATCTGAAACCTATGTTTATGGGCAGCACAAAACGTCCACCAGACTGTGCGACACAGTGGTTGCCAGGATCAGGTTGGGTTACCGTTACCTGTGGCAGGTGGCTGCAGGTGACGGACCTCCCAATCCTGAGCACTCCAGGTGCAAACTCTGTGAGCAAAAACTGCGGCATGATCTCCGACACTACATCACCGAATGTCCAGTTATCAGACCATTCAGAATCGTTGGCACGAGGTACCTGGAGCTTTGTAATTACTTTATTAACTCTCGAGTTCTTGAAGCTATCCTCATAATGCACCCAGAGTTTGCCAGTACAGACTACTGATCACGTGCCTCTTGTGTGACTAACCAATCTGTGTGACGGGATTTTAGCATCACGTAGCTAGTTTTTGGACACTCTGTACTCCCCTTAATATAATCTAGAGTAGCTTCACACATGCACATGTGCCTAAATGTGTTATTACAAAAAAATGGGTTTCCGCAAATTTGAGGGAAAAGCCTAACCCGCCATATGTCAGGCGTGGCGAAATTTTCCCGGCCAGAGAGCAGAGCGAGGGTCAAGACGCCTGCATGTGAGAACGAGACATGACTGTCAACACGTTGCATAAACCTGCTCATCATAGTGTGACCCCGGGGTCACGTGATAGGCGAGAGCTAGGAGATACGAGGCTGTGCTCATTGACCCGAATCGCGTCACTGCTGCCGTATACATACATATATATACGGCATACATACATGCATACATTACTGCATGTGGAGGCTCCCGCAAAATATTCTGGCTATTAATAAACATTCACTGGGTCCAAGCTGGTGACACTACGCACCTCCACAGTGCACACTTACCTCCAGCGCCGTCTACTTGACGTCACCGCTGTCAGTGGCTGCCAAAGGTGCACACTACACTCTTCATAATTCTATTTCTTTCCTTATTGTGCACCCCATACCCATCCCGTGGACGGTGGTGTAAAGGATTACAGAGGCACATAATCGGTTCAGGAACTGAACCCTCTAGTTCGTTTAGCTAAGCTAATAACAATCTTTTGACGCTCGTTACACAATTATTAATGTTACATATACATGTACATATATATACATATACATATATACACATACACATACATATTCAATCACCTACACAAATACACACATCAATAATCTTTTGTATCACAAGTGATTCAACAAGAGGTTCACAACAGTCACTATACAAGGCACTTTACATCTATGGTGAGTCACACAGTTACTAGTCTTGCTCCACACCCACCCAACTGGGCGGCAGCTTTACAGTCATGTGCTTCACACTTACCTAACTGGGCGGCAGCTTTACAGTCATGTGCTCCACACCCACCCAACAGGGCGGCAGCTTTACAGTCATGTGCTCCACACCCACCCAACAGGGCGGCAGCTTTACAGTCATGTGCTCCACACCCACCCAACAGGGCGGCAGCTTTACAGTCATGTGCTCCACACCCACCCAACTGGGCGGCAGCTTTACAGTCATGTGCTCCACACCCACCCAACAGGGCGGCAGCTTTACAGTCATGTGCTTCACACTTACCTAACTGGGCGGCAGCTTTACAGTCATGTGCTCCACACCCACCCAACAGGGCGGCAGCTTTACAGTCATGTGCTTCACACTTACCTAACTGGGCGGCAGCTTTACAGTCATGTGCTCCACACCCACCCAACTGGGTGGCAGCTTTACAGTCATGTGCTCCACACTTACCTAACTGGGCGGCAGCTTTACAGTCATGTGCTCCACACGCACCCAACTGGGCGGCAGCTTTACAGTCATGTGCTCCACACCCACCCAACAGGGCGGCAGCTTTACAGTCATGTGCTCCACACTTACCTAACTGGGCGGCAGCTTTACAGTCATGTGCTCCACACCCACCCAACTGGGCGGCAGCTTTACAGTCATGTGCTCCACACCCACCCAACAGGGCGGCAGCTTTACAGTCATGTGCATGCATTACCTACAGAAAGCAAATTTTGGATACCTCGCTAAGATTTCGGGCAGCACATCATTATGAATGAAGTACTTACACATTTCTTGGACTACATTGATGGTGTTATCTCTGAATTCCGCAATTTTTTAACATTCCATTATATAATGATGCAAAGTATGCGAATAGTTCTGCTGACAGAGTTTACATTTAGTCAAGTCTACATCAGCAGATGTTACAAACTGCCAGAGGTACTTGTAGCCGAGCCTAAGCCTAGCAGTGGTAACATCTAGAAGTCTGCTAACATTATTGGATGACCCATAGACGTGCGGCACTTCCTGCATAATGTTGTTGTTGTTGTTAAAGATTTGGTACCTAGAACAAAAAGTTCCAAGTAGCACGGGCTATGGTGAGCTCGTAGTGCCCTTATGTAGGGGGAATGATGATAGATGGAGGAACTGGTGTGAATTTCACTTTGCCTCAAGTCTCCGAAATTTAGTTGATGTTCTCATCATAACCGCCTCCCACACTCACATCCCCCCCCCCCCCCCCCCGGCCAGGCTCCGTTGCCAATCACTATGCAGGTTCATGGATATAATAATATCCACTGACCTTCCCTAATCATTAACACTCATGGTTATTGGGTCATAATAGCTTGGTCGACTCTTACCTTGACTGGAGTGTGCGGGTTGGTCGCCTGTTGATAAAATCTCTCTCAACCAGTGGTAATTACCCACTCTAATGGTTGTCTTCGTCCATACAACTGCGACCCCAGGTGGCGGACTTTAAATACTCAGGTGTCCTCCTCACTATATATAACTAGTCAAAATGTGGATCCAAATTGGGTACTCCCAGTAGCGCCCTTACTCCGCTTTCCCCAATACTTCTTGACTTGTACGGCACCCTGGAGTGCCCTACGGTACGGCGTCTCTTCCTCCTCTCCTCCTAGCTTGGCTATAATTCCTCGTCATATAACGAGCCGACTAGCACTAGTGGTGAGCCAAACTAACCAGGGGTCAATTCCAGAAACTCGAAAACGATGCTTCCTAACACCGCCTCCACCACCCTGAGTGACTTACCAGACCAATCATAGAGCTCTATCTCGATCCACGTCATGTTCCAACCTCTCCTGATTGGCTGCCAGTGACGTCATCCCTCTATTTCTTCCTCAGTAATTTCTCCTTCATTGTGATTTTTATTTTTTATTTTGAATATACTCCTGTACCACAATACCTCAAACATGTATGTTCTCCCTAATATAACATCTGCTTTGCCTTAAAACATAAACATATCTTTTGTGCTGGTCCAGATTTTACAATTATTCGTATTTGCAGTACGTGGATGAGGTTTTTAGAGAGTATGAGAAATGTACATATGTTGTGCGTAAAGTGTTTTTCTTAAAAAAAAAACAAAAAAAAAAAACAGGGGATTGACTGGTGGCTTAATGACCATTTGGCATTTGATGATGAGACAGGTTGAATTTTCTAGCCGACTGTGATGCTCTACTGAGCAAAACTAAGTTCTGATCCTATCCAGTTTAATGTAGCCTAGCGGACCAGTTGCACGCTAGGCATATATTTTTGTTAAGTGGAGTCTCTTAATAATATTCCGTGTCGAACATTATTTTGAATAATTGTGATTGCATGAAGTGCTTCCATTTCTCCTCTCTGCACTTTATTATTTCTTCACTCATTATCCAGCTGAATTTACACTATGCAAATAGTGTACACACTGTGGTAATGTGTGCATCTGAGGGCTAGGCTAGAGACTGTATAATCCCTAGTTTACATGTGAGGAAGTAACTTTACTCTGGCTATATGTCCTAACACCGGACACCTGGCCTATTTCCAGAGTGTTTGCTGACACCCACAGAACCACTGCCGTTGTAGTGCCAAAGCAGAGTGTCACAGTATATTTAAAAAGAGTGTTTAAGGATACCTAGACTCCCCATTGTTTTCAATGGCTGTAAAGCCCCGAGTGTGAGGTGTTGTTATATGATGATCACTTATGTGGGAGCTCCTTTGCCCCCCACTTATTAAGAATTGTTGCTGATCTCTTACTTGGGTCCGCAGTGTTTGAGACCAGAGGCTGACGAGACCTGGGTCTGCAGACCAATAAAGGCATTACGAAGAGTTCTTCCCTCTACTTCAGTGCGTTTAGGGATGGTAGTGGAGTCCTCCAGGATGGTAGTGGAGTCCTCCAGGATGGTAGTGGAGTCCTTCAGGATATCACTGGAGTCCCTTCGGCTGTGATTTACAAAAGGTAAACATGCATCAACTTTGCAGGCCGGATCACTCAGACCGTCAGTAAAGAAAGAGTCACACGCAGTTCTTACTCAGTCTGTGACTAAAGTTTTGTCACACTTACCAACAATTGTCACGGAAGGAGCAAGCCACAAGGTCTACCTTCATGAGAACCCACAGAGACTACCCAAGATCAAAAGAGAAACTTACGAGTTACTTCACTGATCCATACAGGCAAGTTGTGTGCTGGATGACGTCCTCTCTCTACCCCTACCTCACACAACCTTGGCAGTGTGTTGCTTTCTTGTTTATGATCTTCCGTCACAGCTAGCAAGCAGGCGCCGGTGTGTGTGTGTGTGTGTGTGTGTGTGTGTGTGTGTGTGTGTGTGTGTGTGTGTGTGTGCGTGTGTGTGTGCGTGTGCGTGTGTGTGTGTGTGCGTGTGTGTGGGGGGGGGGGTGGCTATTCCCATTTTTGATAGTGGACGAAGACACAAATATTGTCTGATAAAACATCGAGCACTCCAATCTGCTCTATTTTCGTACACATCCCCTTCACTACCCCCCCCCACTCCCACCCTACCCCCCTCCCCACCACCACCATGCTCGTCACACACACAGGTCCTCGAGGACGAGTGGACAGCGCTTGGGAATCGTAGTCATAAGGGCCCTGGTTCGTTTCTCAGACGAGACAGAAACAAATGGGAAGAGTTCGTTTCAACCGACATTCCTGTTCACCAAGCAGTAAATAGGTACCTGGGAATTAGACAGCTGCTACGGGCTACGTTCTGGGAATATATAATGTAATATATATATATTGTGACGGTAAAGCATTTTTGTTTGGCTGTTTCAAAAGCTGGGGGCAAGGCCTCGTCACATCACAAAAAAAAATACACATCCTGTGAGCGGTAGCGCAAAAAGCATTACAGAGGGCACAAAAGGTCTTTATCAGACCTCATCTTAGATTATTACATAAACAATTTCATCTATCCTTCCCACCTTATAATTACAATGTCATCTAGTTACAGAGAATGTTCTATTTCATGAGCTATATATTTACAGTAAGTCATTATACATTAATGGAAGGTCTTATCGCTAATACACAATTGTTTGAGTAATGGAGATATTAGTCATAGGGGAGCTGCTGTTAATTATTAGTCTTCACAATACACTACTTGTTTCTTAATCTCATATGTCGTTTATCTATTGGAAGCGAAATATGGATACAGTGTAAGGATTTCAGGTATTTTATCCTTAGTAATAAGATGGTTTGCCATATCATTCAGCGTGAGTTTAGATTTATCTCTAAATGGCTCAATTTTACTACAATCCAAGATATAGTGTTCGAGTGTGTGTCCCTGTCTTTGTCCACACACTTTACTTCATCTAGATCCCTATACAAGCCGAACTGCCAGAGATACTTGTAGCCAAGTCTTATACAAGCTGTGACAACATCTGTTAGTCTACTGACTTTGTTACTTGCCCCATACACATGTTTTACTTCACACATTTCATTGTGATCAACAATGGACCTGTTAGTTCCAATTTGCACTGTTCTACTTCAAATTCATCCAGGAGTTCTCGTCTAATGACACTTTTAAGGGACCTAATTTATAACTCAAGATTCCGTCCAATACTGTCTTTATTTACTGCAGCCTTAACAAGGGCGTTAACTTTATCATGTTCCTGCAGGCCAATGTGAGAAGAAATCCACAACATTTTTATATTATTAACCCCTCTTGTTAAGTATGCTTATATATCTATGTCTGGCTTCTGAATCAAGCACGTTATTACTTGATTACAAACTATTTATTGCTCGTAGTGAGGAAAGGGAGTCGGAAATAATTAAGCTGTCTACTTCAGTGTTGTCATTAATTTCTAGTGCTACCCGCATTGCTACCAACTCAGCTTGCATTGTGGATGCCCAGTTACTAACTCTTATATTCCTTTTAATTTTGCTGCCGTCGGGCTGATGAGCAATAACAGCACTTCCTGCCCTCCCTGTAGCTGTATTGAGTGATCCGTCAGTGTATATGGTCTGTGCTATGTTGTTTTTAGTTTGTATATTGTGCATGTGTTCTATGGTGCTTAATTTAGCAGCAAGCGGAGCATGAGGGTTGTTTGTGATTAGTTTCTTGGTGGGGTATGCAGGGGTCAGGATGTCAAAAGGTACTATCTGCCAGGGTGGAAGGAAGGGCTGTACTCTTTCATCTGTATATACATCGTGCACAGAAGTTGAATTCCTGGCATGGGGAAAATTTTTATCCCGTATGGCAACTTGGATTTTTACAAGAATGAAATGACAATCCAGGTGGACTATGGCGAGCGGGTAAGGTGTGGTTGCAGTGAGGTCGGTGATGAGGACAGTTTCTCCCGTGTAGATGACTTTGGGTGCAGCGACTTTCAGTAGAACACCTTGTAGAGACGCTGTGTCCCTCAAGATGCTCACTTGGACCTTCCCATCAGAATCTCTATGGTTGGCAGAGACAGTTCCTGGATACACATGTCTCTTAAATAAAGAAAGATCAGAAGCTGTATCATTGGTATGCATTACAGGCTTATTAGGCTTAGGAGGTTGATATTTAGGCTTAGGTGAATCGTTCCTAGTTTTTTTCACTGGGGATTGGTACATTTCTCGATGGTGTGTCCATAGGTTTACAATACCTGCAGTAGAGTGCATAGTTAACATCTGTATGACTTGCTTCACTTACTTGCTGGACCAAGATGGTTTACTGGAATAGGAATCATATGATTTGTGAATTAAACTATAAGTATCAGTCAACTGTGCACACCTAATGAAGTTTGTCTCTCCTTTATCTGAAAGGTAAAGAAGTGTGAGGTTAGGTACACAGCGCATAAATTCTTCCTGGAGTATGAGGTTAATTAATCCTGAAAAAGTGTTAATCTGGGCCGACTCTAGCCACTTCATCTAATACCTTGTCTTTGTCTGTACATACTCCACAATGGTGGTGGCACTGGCTTTAATAAAATCTCTGAAACGTCGTTTATAACTTTCTGTGGATAATAGATAGGCATCTAGAACTTCTTGCATCAGTATCTGGTAATCAGTCTCGGTGGCAAGAGTACTGAAGGTCAAGGCAACACTTCCTGTATGATGAGCTCTGAGAAGTACCGACCATTGGTTCTGAGGGCAACTGAGTTGAGTAGCTTAAGCCTCAAATGAGGTAAAGAATGAATCCACTTCTGTTTAGAAAAGACGGCGTCGTTTTGATACACTGAGTGGGATTAAAACGTAGCGGGAGGTTGGCTTCTGCTTCCTGGCGGTGTGGGTAGTTTCAACTTCAAGCTCCTGACGTCGGAGCTCAATCGCGGCGGCAGCTTTCTCTTGCTCTAAGCGGAGCGCGATGGCAGATTCTTGTTCTTGGAGGTTTAATTCTTTGTTCGTGGAGCTGGAATTGTTCTCATTCGCGTTGACGTTCTAGTTCTGCTCTTTGTTCCAGGAGTTGTAGTTGTTCCCTCTCGTGTTCACGTTGGAGGGTAGCTTCGTGTTGTCGTTCACGTTGGCGGGCAGCTTCTTGTTCTTGAAGCCGTAGTTGCTCTTTTTCTCTTTCTCGTTGAAGGGCAGCTTCTTCTTCTTGTCGTTGACATTACAGGTCAACTTCTTGTTCTCTCATCTCTCGTTATCGTTCAGTAGCCTCTGCTGCAATGCGGGCTAATTTGATCTTAGGTTTCAGGACGACGAGTGCAGTTTTAACGGCAATTTGATGATGTTCCTGCATCTTTTTTTTTTAGATATATACAAGAGTTGTTACATTCTTGTACAGCCACTAGTACGCGTAGCGTTTCGGGCAGGTCCCTGGAATACGATCCCCACCGCGAAGAATCGTTGTTACAACCAAGTACACATTTTACTGTTGAGTTAAACAGAGGCTACAGTTAAGGATTTGCGCCCAGTAAATCCTCCCCGGCCAGGATACGAACCCATGACAAAGCGCTCACGGAACGCTAGGCGAGTGTCTTACCACTACACCACGGACTGATCTCTGAAGTAATAAGATCCTTATGAACCAAATAATCTAATGTCATATTATGAAGATCGATGTTGTTGGCTGCATGGGGAGGTGAGAGATGATATTCTGTGTTAGTGTCAGTAGTTGTGCTTTGGCAGCACGAATTGGGTGAGCAACTTCATCCTCCGGGAAGGAACGGAAGGCGGGTAAGCGTAATGAGGATTAAAGTATAAAAATTGGAATTAACTATCGTGTGTGGGAAAAACCTGCTGGGATTGATATAAGAGGAGACTACCAGGGACTTGTACTGAACTAAATTAAAAAATTACTGTCTGCAAATTAATTCAACTAGAATCTCTAGCTAGGGTTGTAAATCCTAGCTCCTCTTTTCCTAATGACAGATTGTGGGCTGTAAGGGACAGGTGGGGTGAATGACTTAGTTGATAGAAGTTCTAGTCCACCTGTAGACAGGGATCTCACATCAGCTTGTATTTTATACAAGGATAAGATTTAATAAATTCAGTTATATGACTGAACACTGGCTCTGTTTAAATCAGGGATTTAAACATACATAGTCTAACCTAGCACCATAACTATTAACAGCCAATATGTACTTATACTATAAACAACAAATTAAATTGTAAAAGTATAATAAATGACTTTAAATGTAGTCTAAATACTGTTAACTAAGTACTAGAAATCATTCAATTAAATGAACTTATATGATAACTTAAAAAATAACTAAGCAAACAATTGATAACTTAATTTATATATTCAAGTATATATGCAATGTATTCAATTTATGATTAGGTACAGTCAGCTTGACTGAATCTCTTCCAACACAATGGACACTTAAGAGGTTATTTACTTATTGCGGCTGAATTCTTTTCTGACACAATGGACACTCATGAGTCTAGTGCTGGATAAGATTCACAGCTACACTACAATTTTAATAAACTTACTGAAATGTGAGGCTTTGCCTCACTTTTTAACCAACAGACAGATTTATAGGATATTAAAGTCACACAAGCATACAATTGGCCAATCATATACCAAAATAACCTTCAATATACTTCTCTGCCAGTTGGGGTGCCTGTCTGACAAGGTGCCAGACTGATTAACTCTCTCTTGTTGAGTTTAGGCACGATATTTTGTCACAGCGTTGCTGTATGATGATCTAGTAGCGTTGCTGCGTGATTGTCCCTGCAGTTGCATAAGAATGATAGTTGATAAAGATTAGGAATGAAGGTGGTGGAAACCGTGTCACTGTGATCTCCACTATACACTCTTATTTTACATAAATGTTCTAGGATTTTCCTTGTAGATATTGTCCAGGTACTCCCCCAGTTCTAGAGAGTGTTCACTGGTGATAAAGATATTAGATAAGGTGTCCTTGAGCTGGTAATGTTCGCTAAGGATCCGTCACTTGTTCACTCGGTTGTAAACAAACACGAAGTGCCCCGGGGTGTGTTGGTGGGCGTTTTACTCCCAGCCATCGCCCTGCCATGCTCCCTGAGCACGGTAGCCTTCTATGAATATTGATTGATTATTTTTACAGTCTAGACTTATGATTGAGATAAGATGTGATTATAATATAATTAGATATAGGATATAAAGATTACTAGTAGTACTTGATAGTACCACTGATTCTTATTAAGGATTCGATTTTATCCCTACCGGATATTGAATAAATGTTCCAATTGTTTTTTAATTAACAAATCCTTCTCGAAGCTTCTGGATCCTTGAGAGATCATGCACAAAGTCACGTAGGCATCAATAGGGCCCTGTAGCGTACGTGATCATAGTGACATTGTCATCTAGGATCAAGCTGTATAATGAATCTATTATGATTCTAATATGATTTTGATACGATTTAGATATGATATAGAAATTATACATTTCTTAGATGATTATTAGATATGGTGGGTAAAAATTTCCCACATCGTGTATGGCAATAATAAATTTACAAGTTACTGAAACATATATGATTAATCGAAATATAACTAAGTCTTAGACTTTAGTAAGGACTTGGAGAAACCAAAATGAATGTTTCGCGGTAGTACAAGATAGTTTAGGGAGATCTATAGCCGGTACTCGATTAATGACGAGGATAAGAGCAAGATTAAGACAGCCACTGTATCTTGAGGTTATCTTGAGATGATTTCGGGACTTTTAGTATCCCCGCGGCCCAGTCCTCGACCAGGCCTCCACCCCCAGGAAGCAGCCCGTGACAGCTGACTAACACCCAGGTACCTATTTAACTGCTAGGTAACAGGAGCATAGGGTGAAAGAAACTCTGCCCTTTGTTTCTCGCCGGCGCCTGGGATCAAACCCAGGACCACAGGATCACAAGTCCAGCGTGCTGTCCGCTCAGCCGACCGGCTGTAGTGCCAATATGCAAAACAGGAACGGTCAGAGAGTAACAAACTACAGCCACACATCATACAAAAGAGAGGAAAACGATTAAGAGGATAAATCCCGCCTCGTCAACTTGATAGACTCCTACAAAAGGTTGATCAAAGAAGTCAAGAGAAGAGCAAGCTGACTGCATATTTCTGGACTGGCACAAAGCACTTGACACAGTTCCCAACGTCAGATAAGCACACAAGAAACAGGCAGAAGTGACAGGCAAGTGCCTCAGATATATTATGGCACATTAAGCAAGAGACGACCGAGAGTGAGAGTGAGGTGAGAGGCAGGGGGGGGAGGTAAGATGATACAGGGAAGGGGGGGAGTGGGGTTCCGCTGGGGTTGGTCCGAATGCCTAACTTGTTCTTGATATAAGTGCATGCGGTGCACGAGGAGGGACTCCCTGGCCCTCTGTGTTGTGCATGAGGCAGCGGTGTGAGGGGGCGGTGTGAGGGGACGGTGTGAGGGGGGGGGGTGTGAGGAGACGGTGTGAGGGGACGGTGTGAGGGGGCTGCCAACCGAGGGTGTGGCCACTGTAAACACCAGGTACACTGAGTTTACTGTACACCCTCACCATCATCCCTTCTACCATTACTGCCATCATTACCATTACCCCCCCCCTACAGTCATTATCACAATCACCACCACTATCATAACTACTACCATCACCACCACTACCAAGCAATGAGCCTTCGCCTTGTATTAACTTTATACGACTAATCATAAGTTACAAATACTTAAATTGAGTTATTATGAAGATTATTTCTCATATTAAAATATGAAATTATATGTTGTTGTTAAAGATTCGTTACTTGGAACAATCAGTTCCAAGTAGCACGGGCTATGGTGAGCCCGTAGGTACTATTTTAATAATATTGTTACTAGGCTGACGTAACATCTGCGACGTCATCCAGGTCCGCTACACCTCTGATGATTGAGTAATTGAACTGCCTTTCTGAAGCCTCGTTAATGATCTTAGGCGTAGAGATCACATCCAACACATTATATATTAAACGAATTAATATATTTAATTCGGATTAAGTAATAATTCGAATTATCCAGCCCAACTGCCAATTTAATGACTGTTGACACTCGCCTGAACGAGAGTGTGAGCGGGAGAAGCCCCGCCATGTTATGGGGGACTGATCTGGCCCAACCATACACACACACACACACATTGTGTGTGTTGATTGACGGTTGAGAGGCGGGACCAAAGAGCCAGAGCTCAACCCCCGCAAGCACAATTAGGTGAGTACACACACACACCACTAGACTAGTCCCAGAACTGAGAGGCATGAGTTACGAGGAAAGGATGCGGGAAATGCACCTTTCAACACTGGATGACAGAAGAGTAAAGGGAGACATGATCACTACCTATAAAATCCTCAGGAGAATTGACAGTGTAGACAAGGATAAACTTATCCTATTCAACACTGGTGGTACACAGGTGGAAACTGAGTACCCAAATGAGCCACAGGGACGTTAGAAAGAACTTCTTCAGTGTCAGAGTAGTTAACAGGTGGAATGCACTAGGCAGTGATGTGGTGGAGGCTGACTCCATACACAGTTTCAAATATAGATATGATAGAGCCCAGTAGGCTCAGGAACCTGTACACCAGTTGATTGACAGTTGAGAGGCGGGACCAAAGAGCCAAAGCTCAACCCCCCCCCCCACCTATTTGTACTCACAACTAGGTGAGTACAAATAGGTGAGTACAGGGGCTTGCTGGCTTAGTGGAAGGGGCTTGCTGGCTTAGTGGAAGGAGCTTGCTGCCTGAATGGACAGCGCTCTGGACTCGTGGACCTAGGGACCGGGGTTCTATCCTTGTAGTCGGCGGAAAAACAAATGGGCAGAATCTCCTTCACCCTGATGCCCCTGTTACCTAGCAGTAAATAGCTACCTGGGAGATAGCTTCTACGGGCTGCTTCCTGGGTGTGTGTGTGTGAAGAAAAAATAGCTAGTAGTTAGTAACAGTTGATTGATTGACAGTTGAGAGGCGGGCCGAAAGAGCAGAGCTCAACCCCCTCAAGCACAACTAGGTGAAGACTCTCTCTCTCTCTCTCTCTGAGATATACACAAGTTGGCAGAATACACCAACGACAGTTCCCGACTCAGGCTAAGTATCACCTCCCATTTCTTAGTAGTTGGATTCAATTATAGATATCTGGAGTGAGACACAAATACTGGCACCGGCTATGACCATGACGACCCCCAAAACACCAGTAAGCACACAGCATAAATTAACGAGAACAGTGCGACTGTTAACATAAGCTGTGAACATCTCGCTAATATTAATTACACCTTGCCAGCAGGTGAAGTATACCCAGTTGAGACGTTCTTGAGGCGTGGCCATTAACCTCGAGACTACTCAAGTCACAGTCATTTGCTGGGGTGTTGATGACTAAGCTTGCTACCACAGTTTAATGAATCATTTAATTACCCGCTGAGAACGTAGTAGTACTACTAATGCCAACTCAGTCCAGGGAGTTTAATAATTTAATTCATTAACTCAGTTTACATTAACCTTTAATATAATTTTAATGAATCATTCTTGTGAGAGGATGCCTTTTGACTTGACACTTTCTTATCCCCAGAGTGGGTACGGGGGGCCAGATTCACTAAGCAGTTACGCAAGCACTTACGAATCTGGCCATCTTTTCTCAATTTTTGGCGGTTTTGTTTACAAATATTAAACTGTTAATGAGCTCTGAAGCACCAGGAGGCTGTTTATAACAATAACAACAGTTGATTGGGAAGTTTTCATATTTGTAAACTGTTTAATAAATGTAACCAAAGCCGTCAAAGATTGAGGAAAGACGTACACGTTCGTAAGTACTTACGTAACTGCTTCGTGAATCTGGCCCCTGATCTGAAGGGAAGGGAGCTATCAGGGGGAAAGCGCCACGTCATTATGACTATATAGCACTGGGAAGGGGTCAGGATAAGGATTTGGGATGGGATGGGGGGGGGGGAAGGAATGGAAATCTTCCTATTTAATTTACAGAATTCACCTTCTTAGCCCCAGAGTGGGAACCCAGATGTGAAAATATCTTACTAGGAAGGCGAGAGCAAACGCCGAGGTCCAACTAGCTGATCCACCAATCACTGGGTCGTTAGCTCCTCAAGTGAATAATCAATCAAGAGGGAAACAAATGGGTTCTCACACCAAATTTAGTATTAAATTAAGTTTTTGAAGCTGTGGGCTTGATCCCAGAGCTTAAATTTGTTAAATTCGAGACATGAGCAGTAGCCGCAGCAGAGCAACATAGCGGAGCAGGACTCATCAAAGGTGGTTGACGAACAGTCACTTTTGCAACAATAACAACAATGTATTCAACAAACTTACTTACGGCGATAACAAAGTTACGTTACATTAATTCCTGAGTGTCACTCCAACAACTAGAACCAACCACTTGGGCTGGACGGTAGAGCGAGGGTCTCACTTCATGCAGGTCGGCGTCCAATCCTCGATCGTCCAAGTGGTTGGATACCATTCCTTATCCCCCCATTCCTTCCCAAATCCTTATCCTGGCCCTGTGCTATATAGTCGTGATGGCTTGGCGCTTTCCCCTGTCAACAGCTAAATAGTACCACCTACACTGTCCTCCTGGTACTAAACAGTACCAGGAGGACAGTGCCCAGCACTCTGCCTGGTAGTCGCCTAACCTAGTCTCAAGCACTTTGGCTGGGGCAGTAGGAACAAAGTGAACTGAACACTTGGACTCAAATACACTCAACTGAAGAGAGGTGCACTTTCCACTACCACATCCGCTACCACCACCTTCACTATCACCACCCTCACCACCACCACCCTCACTATCACCACCCCCCTCACTACCACCACCACCCTCACTACCACCACCCCCTCACTACCACCACCCCCTCACTACCACCACCCCCTCACTACCACCACCCCCTCACTACCACCACCACCACCCTCACTACCACCACCACCCCCTCACAACCACCACCACAACTACCACCACCACCAACATCACCACCACCACAACCATCACTTCCACATCCACCATCACCACCACAACTACCACCACCACTATCAACACCACAACCACCACTATCAACACCACATCCACCACCATCAATACCACCACCACCACCACTAACACTATCACCACTACTACCACTATCACCATCACCACTACTACCACAACCTTAACTCGCTTTTACCTTAAAAAAATTGCTAATAACTTATACTAGATGATAAAACTAGTTTTGTCAATAATGCTGATAAATTAGACCTAATTTAAAGCCAGCTCTCAGTATGGGTGCCAGGGAAGTGTGCTTGGTACGTCAGTGGTGGAGGTGGTGGGGTGGTGGGGGTGGGGGTGTGGGGGTGGGGTGGTGGTGGGGGTGGTGGTGGGGGTGGTGGTGGTGTGGGGGTGTGGGGGTGGGGGTGGGGGTGTGGTGGTGGGGTGGTGGTGGGGGTGGTGGTGGGGGTGTGGGGGTGGGGGTGGTGGTGGGGGAATGGTGGTGGGGGTTGTGGTGGTGGGGGTGGGGGTGGTGGTGGGGTGGGTGGTGGTGGTGTAGGTGGTGGTGGTGGTGGTGGTGGGGGTGATGGTGTTTAGTGGCGGTAGTGGTGGTGGTGTTTGGGGGTGGGAGTGGTGGTGATGGTGGTGTGTGGTGGTGATGTTTGGTGGTGGTGGTGTTGTACTCACCTATTTGTGCTTGCGGGGGTTGAGCTCTGGCTTTTTGGTCCCGCCTCTCAATTGTCAATCAACTGGTGTACAGGTTCCTGAGCCTATTGGGCTCTACACTTGAAACTGTGTATGGAGTCAGCCTCCACCACATCACAGCCTAATGTATTCCATTTGTCAACTACTCTGACACTAAAAAAATTCTTTCTAATATCTCTGTGGCTCATTTTTTTTTTTTTTTTTTTTTTTTTTTTTTGAGATATATACAAGAGTTGTTACATTCTTGTACAGCCACTAGTACGCGTAGCGTTTCGGGCAAGTCCCTGGAATACGATCCCCTGCCGCGAAGAATCGTTTTTTCATCCAAGTACACATTTTACTGTTGCGTTAAACAGAGGCTACAGTTAAGGAATTGCGCCCAGTAAATCCTCCCCGGCCAGGATACGAACTCATGACATAGCGCTCGCGGAACGCCAGGCGAATGTCTTACCACTACACCACGGAGACTTCTTACCACTACACCACGGAGACTTGGGCACTCAGTTTCCACCTGTGTCCCCTAGTGCGTGTGCTCCTTGTGTTAAATAGCCCGTCTTTATCTACCCTGTCAATTCCTCTGAGAATCTTGTACGTGGTGATCATATCCCCCTAACTCTTCTGTCTTCTAGCGACGTGAGGTTTAATTCCCGTAGACTCTCCTCGTAGCTCATACCTCTCAGCCCACGGGTCTCCCAATCCTGAGCACTCCAGTTGCAAACTCTGTGAGCAGGAACTACGGCATGATCTCCCGCACTACATCACTGAATGCCCAGTTATTAGACCTTTCAGACCAGTTGGCATGAGGTACCTGGAGCTTTGCAATTACTTTATTCACTCTCGTATTTTTGAAGATATCCTCACAGTATACCCAAAATTTGCCAGTGCAGGCTATTAAACACATGGCTCTGTATGACTAACCATCCTGCGAGATGGGGACTTGTATTACCACTGCTACCTTATTCAATCTTGTGTTGTTGATATCCTCAAAATGCATCCGGAGTCTGCCAGTGCAGACCGCTTATCATATGCCTCTGTATGACTAACCATCCTGTGTGATGGGGATTTTATAGCATCACCTAGTTAGCTTTTTTGACACACTGTACTCCACTTCATATAGTCTAGGGCAGCTGCACTAATGCAGATGTACCTCATAACTTAATAAAAAAAAATCAGCCCGGGTACTAGTCTGGTGGCAAACCTTTGAACTTTTTCCAGTTTGGTCTTATGCTTGACTAGATATGGACTCCATGCTGGGGCTGCATACTCCAAGATTAGTCTGACATAGGTGGTATACAAAGTTCTGAATGATTCCTTGCGCAAGTGTCTAAAGACCATTCTTATGTTAGCCAACCTGGCATATGCCACTGATGTTATCCTCTTGATATAGGCTTCAGGGGACAGGTCTGGCGTGATATCAACCCCCCAGGTCTGTCTCTCTGACTCGTGTAGAATTTCATCTCCCAAATGATACCTTGTAACTGGCCTCCTGCTCCCTACACCTATCTTCATTACATTACCCTCAGATTCATTACATTACATTTGCTTGGGTTAAACTCTAACAACCATTTGTTTGACCATTCCTTTAGTTTGTCTAGGTCTTCTTGAAGCCTCAAGCAGTTCTCCTCTGTCTTGATCCTTCTCATAATTTTGGCATCGTCAGCAAACATTGAGAGGAATGTGTCTATACCTTCCGGGAGATTGTTCACATATATGAGAAACAGGATAGGACCGAGTACAGAGCCCTGTGGGACTCCACTGGTGACTTCACGCCAATCTGAGGTCTCACCCGTCACTGTAACTCTTTGCTTCCTATTGCTTAGGTACTCCCTTATCCACTGGAGCACCCTACCAGTTACTCCTGCCTGTCTCTCCAGCCTCATATAGGGGATTACATGGTGTGTGATGGTGGGGGTGGTGGTGGTGGTGGAGGTGGTGGTGGTGGTGGTGGTGGTGTGTGGTGGTGGTAGGGGTGGTGGTGGCGGTGGTGTTTGGTGGTGGTGGTAGTAGTTTAGATATAAATATATAATAAAATCTGTTTTTATTTGGAGAAAGTCGAGGGTGACATTGCTTTGGGAGTGGGTGGACCACCGGAGTGAACTTGGTGAAGTTCAGTGTTCCTCTCCTGGATGACTGGAAGTTCAGTCTGTGAATATATTTTATTTTGTTGTTGTTGTTATGAATTGTGTGCCTCCTGCTCTAGGGGGCACACGTGGATGGCTAATTAAGAGCCAAGGAATTTTACTGACAGATTAGGGATATTTTTTTTAAGTTATATCAGTCAGGTGTAGGATGTTTTGTTTCCAGTGTACTGGATAAGTGCTGGGCTGACAGTCGAGATGAAGGCTGAATTGGTAATTTTTGTGTTTATGATTTTTGCTGAACACTCTGATGTTTATCATTTATTATATAGGATTAACTTTTTAGATAGAGGCATGGGATGTATCTATTGTATACAATAAGGGTTTGGATACTAAACCTCATTTTTTATGGTATTAAAAAACAAGATTTATTAAATTGCTTGTGCAGAGGGGTTGTAACAAATTAAGGTTGTTTTCTTAGAAATTATAAGTTCTCAGATCATAGACATATTTGAGACCACGTGGTCTCACACAAGCTGGAGAGAAGAGAGAGTTTAAAGAAATACAGTAATAACCCATCTGGATTAAATATGTATGCTAGGCTAACATGTATGTAGATTGAAAGATCAGGGCCCGTATACCGTCAAAAAGAGTGACCTCCGTTCAGTAAGGGGTCTAATTTCGGAAGAGTAGCCTCGTGACCTCCCTGGGTCAAGGGGTCACGCGGCTGACGTGACCATAGCTTCCCATATTATTTAATTCACCAAGTATAAATACAGGTCACTAGTCAATGTTGTAATTGGAAATAACCTTTCCCTAAGACGCTTAACAGAATTACCATCAGACTCAATATCAATTCAACCATCTGGGTTGGCCAGGATATGAGGTTAGTTGGTTCAATTTAAACCCCTGCTTTTGATAGCCAGGCGGAGGGATGCTACCTATCCTCAGTCTGTATACAGGCAGAGGTCGGGCAGTGTGGAGTGAACAGTTGGGAGGTCGCCATCTCACCTCCAGAAGCCGGAACACCATCGGCTGGTGTCTAAGATCACGGTAAAGTACTAGGAGTTTGGTACAGTTAAATCATTCATATCTGCCTCTTAGGGAATATTTCAGTTAGGGAGTGTTCAGCTTAGGAAGTGTTCCTATTTACACCTTTGATAATTTTGCTCAATAAACTTTTAGTATTTTTGAGTTTTCCGATTTATATGTGAACGTCTTTTGCCGTGGTCTTCACGAGACTGGGTTTATGGGGTTAAGTCGATATTTATATTGCAAGCAAGCCTAATCTCTCTTATTGTCAGAGATATTCCCTTGTTTTGTTTAAATTCCCCACTTAACGTAAACTTTTACCTCTCTTTCCACTTTATTGGGGGAGATAACTCACCCCAAGGGTTTAATGCTAATTGTCCCAAACCCCGATGAAACTGACTTCGTCTTTGGTTTGGGCAGCACGTAAAGGTCCTTGAGATGTCCATCATCCCAGACGCTTACCTAAGTTAGGTACAACTTCTGGTTTCAACTCTTTTCACCATGTCGTAGCTTAGTCGATTAAGGCAGCGTCTGGGATGATCTCGGACGTAGGTTCGAATCCTCGTCACGGCCCTTGTGGATTTGTTCATTTGATACATCACGCTATTGTGATTTCTGTCTGTAATGACGTAAGGGCGAGAAGGTAGAACGCGCTATTGACATAGCGCGAGTGCATGGGGGAATTGTGTAAAACCCTGGTTTGTGTCTCGGAGAGGCTGCAGGATCCAAGTAAGTTAGGTACAACTTATGGTTTCAACTCTTTTGACCATGTCGTAGCTCAGTCGATTAAGGCAGCGTCTGGGATGATCTCGGACGTAGGTTCGAATCCTCGTCACGGCCCTTGTGGATTTGTTCACTTAATGATATATTGGACTTGTACCCAAGATTGACCATGTAATGTATCAATTTTACAATGTATGTATGTGATGTAACTATATAACCTGAGCTTGTGAAAGCACCTTAATCACCTTCAGTGGTTAAGTGCTTAATTACACACTAGTTTTTCTATCAGCTATCTCACCCTGGCTGAGGAAAAGAGGCAAATGTATGTTTATGTGTGTGTGTGTGTATATATGTATGCATATGTATGTATATATGTATATGTATGTATATATGTATATGTATGTATATGTGTATATGTATGTATATGTGTGTGTATGTATGTGTATAAAGTATATGTGGAAGCTGATCAGAATTACATTTAACCTTCGTAAATGCACCTTAATGACACTATGTAAAAGACACATCGAACACTTTATGTAAAACACGTAAAGTGATTGTAAATCTGTGTATCTATGTATTTACGAATGTAGGTTAGCTTAGCATAATAAATGGTACTACAATCACCTTCTGTGGTTGAGTGTTCAATAAACCCCTGAACTATATGTCTAACAAATCTCTAACCCTGTCCATGGAGGACAGAAGAAAATGTATATATGCTGGTTAGCATTGTAAATGTGTGGCCACGTCTGTGGTAGAAAATAATAATAATAATAATAATAATAATAAAAAGCGCCATCCTGTACTGTAGTCACCTCATATATACCCCCGCCCCCCCAAGTGTTATATAGTCATACTGGCTTATAACTTTCCTCTGGTGCTTCCTGTCTATCTGTCCTATACGTACTTCCACACCCAGTGTAGTGTCTTCCCAGTTATCCCACGCCTGCTGCTCCTTCCTGTGCGCCTGTCTGTCTGTCTGTCTCTCACCAGGAACAGTGTCAAATGCTTCTCAACAGTCTAGGCAAATACCGTCCAAACAGCCTATACTCTCTCCTGTCATTTGATGGTGCTACATAACCTACCCAGTTTGGTGCCTTCTTTTGATAATTAATTACTTACTTTCTCCTGTCGGATTTTGGTAAACGTGTCATATAAATCGATCAAGTTTTTTAAGCACAAACGTTCCCATCAAAATCCACGTTGTCTTACTCTTACAAATGTTATCATCTCCAGGTGTTTCATGATTTTCAACTATATTTCTGTCTCCAGAAACATGCAGGGTCAAAACCTCTCAGTGAAACAGGTCTGGAATTTAGTGAATTATGTCTATCCATTCTTTATTTTTATTATTAAGTTTTGGGACTACGCGCGACTTGTGTTGGTAATGAGTGCGTTCATGTCTCACAATATGGAGAGGCTGCCGTTGTCCACCTGGCCTGTTTATACCTGTGTATTTTGTGGGGTTGTAATATGATAATTCCCCCTGATAATTCCCTCCTCTTCAGTTTCTTTCTCCGGGATTGTGTATTTAATTCTCTTGATTAATAAAGGTAGTGTTGGTGATGGTGGCAGCAGAGGTGGTGGTGGTGGCAGCAGAGGTGGTGGTGGTGGCAGAGGTGGTGGTGGTGGCAGAAGTGGTGGTGGCAGCAGTGGTGGTGGCAGCAGAGGTGGTGGTGGCGGCAGAGGTGGTGGTGGTGGCAGCAGAGGTGACGGTGGTGGCAGCAGAGGTGGTGGTGGTGGCAGAGGTGGTGGTGGTGGCAGAGGTGGTGGTGGCGGCAGCAGAGGTGACGGTGGCAGCAGAGGTGGTGGTGGCAGCAGAGGTGGTGGTGGCGGCAGAGGTGGTGGTGGTGGCAGAGGTGGTGGTGGCGGCAGCAGAGGTGACGGTGGCAGCAGAGGTGGTGGTGGCAGCAGAGGTGGTGGTGGCGGCAGAGGTGGTGGTGGTGGCAGAGGTGTTGGTGGCGGCAGCAGAGGTGACGGTGGCAGCAGAGGTGGTGGTGGCAGCAGAGGTGGTGGTGGCGGCAGAGGTGGTGGTGGTGGCAGCAGAGGTGACGGTGGCAGCAGAGGTGGTGGTGGCAGCAGAGGTGGTGGTGGCGGCAGAGGTGGTGGTGGCGGCAGAGGTGGTGGAGGCGGCAGAGGTGGTGGTGGTGGCAGAGGTGGTGGTGGCAGCAGAGGTGGTGGTGGTGGCAGAGGTGGTGGTGGCAGCAGAGGTGGTGGTGGCAGCAGAGGTGGTGGTGGTGGCGGCAGAGGTGGTGGTGGTGGCAGAGGTGGTGGTGGTGGCAGAGGTGGTGGTGGCAGCAGAGGTGGTGGTGGTGGCAGAGGTGGTGGTGGCAGCAGAGGTGGTGGTGGTGGCAGCAGAGGTGGTGGTGGTGGCAGCAGAGGTGGTGGTGGTGGCAGCAGAGGTGGTGGTGGTGGCAGCAGAGGTGGTGGTGGTGGCAGCAGAGGTGGTGGTGGTGGCAGCAGAGGTGGTGGTGGTGGCAGCAGAGGTGGTGGTGGTGGCAGCAGAGGTGGTGGTGGTGGCAGCAGAGGTGGTGGTGGTGGCAGCAGAGGTGGTGGTGGTGGCAGCAGAGGTGGTGGTGGTGGCAGCAGAGGTGGTGGTGGTGGCAGCAGAGGAGGTGGTGGTGGCGGCAGAGGTGGTGGTGGTGGCGGCAGAGGTGGTGGTGGTGGCAGCAGAGGTGGTGGTGGAGACAGCAGAGGTGGTGGTGGAGACAGCAGAGTTGGTGGTGGTGGCAGCAGAGGTGGTGGTGGTGGCAGCAGAGGTGGTGGTGGTGGCAGCAGAGGTAGTGGTGGTGGCAGAGGTGGTGGTGGTGGCAGAGGTGGTGGTGGTGGCAGCAGAGGTGGTGGTGGTGGCAGCCGAGACGTTGATGAAGCACCTAAGCATCTTCCCGTCACACAGATGTGCACCATATCCCCCCCTCCCTCGCGCACAGCTCCCAGGAGGGCACCAGGAGCCAACCCTCCACCAGCTATTTACACACGCAGGTGCTCCGGCTTACCAGCAAATACGTAAATCACCTGTCCACGCCAGTCGTCCATAACTCACGAGGCCTCACAGGTGAGATGATGGGAGACACGCGCCAAGATCCCTATCTCAACCCCAGCCACAGTGACCTCCTCTCTCTGTGGCGCTGTCGGCTGCGTCGAGGCCGCCGCTCCAGGAGTTACCTGGTTGTCGCTTGGCCAAGTAATCCCCCCCCCCCTCATAGGTCTGGCCCCTCATAGGCCAGACCTATATCATCTAGCGGTAAATAGGTACTGGGCGTTTAAGGAAGCTGTGGTGGGTCGCATCTTAGTGCAGCTCAGTCGTTGGCTTCACGGGGAACTCGACAAATCCTAACAGGCTTTCTGTCCCAGATATTGGGAAACCAATAGACACAAACGCATGCCAACTCGCAAAACAAATCCTGAGATAAGTTAAGCAAGTTTCTAAGTCATTATCACTCGTAGTCACGCCATTATAAATTCCTTAACTATAAAATTATCTCCTAGAAATACTTTTTGCATGGTGGTGGGTGTAGTAGTGGACGCCCTCTGACTCCTGCCAGCACACTGACAGCTTCTCATCTCCATAGTTCATGGTCAGCCTTAACTAGTCCCTCCCCCCCCCTGGAACACAACCCGCCAGTCCTATTTACTTCTAGGTCACCAATTGTTGATGGATGTGCATGGGAGAAGAGTTATGGATTGGTTCCCTGTCAATCCTCCCCGAGTTTATCACAGGGTCTGCCCCTTCCGTGTCTGGACTCCACACACACAGTTTGTGGAGTGGTGGAGGCAGACTCCCGTGCTGTGGAAAGGTGGAGGCGACCGCTCTACCCCGACATCAATGTAAACATCATAAAAGCTGAGGATTAGGAGCACAACAGACTACAGATTAGGAGAAGTACAAGAGCTAAAGCCCAACTCCCTCACATGGAACCCATGAACACAATCACTCTACACCCCCCCCCCCTTCTCCACCTCCACCCCAATCCTCTCTCTCACCACACAAACAAAGGAAAAATCACCAAGACAAAGCCCCCAGCAAACAGCTCAGATTCCTCGGCGCCAGTCCCCTATTGCTGGTCTCGAACCCAAGACCTCGAGGGCGCTGAAAAGCAAAACCCTTGTTAGTCCCATCTGTAAACATGACGCTCAGCCTCCTGGGTAGGAGGAGGACGACAGGAGGAGGCCGGGCAGCAGCGGAGGGCAGGGAGTTGTAGGAAGATAAGAGGAAGAGAAAAAGAGATGAAGAGGAGTAGCACGAGGAATAGGAAGTGTAGCACAAGAAAGAGGAGGAGGTCCTCGTAAAGCAGGATGATCTGGGCTAGACGAGACTTAAGTGATATTAAATTCGTGAAGGGTGTTCTTAAACAATTTTCTCACTGGTGAAATTAGTTCCACAATTACTTTAAGAGAAAATTTGTGTCTATCTGTCCAAGGATAGAGGCTAAAGGCTCGGGGCTAGGCTCTTCCTACGTTGGCAGAAGAATGGTCTGAGGTATGGGACGAACATGGGCTAGTTGGGGTCGGCCAAAGTTAAATACTTTATGAAATATTAGTATTTGTCAAGACCCCCATGCGGTCTTGATAATGGTCCAGGACAGACCGAAACATCATCGTTTCTCCCTCTTCTGGTATGTGGTCTGGTCATCATATCTTCAGCCACATTATTGTGACTCATCGTCTGCACTTGACTGCAAGAGTCGAGTCTTAGATGTCGCTGTTTGCCGAGGATGCGAAACTGATGAGGACGGTTGAGACAAATGAGGATTCTCAGAGATGAATTAAACAAGCTGCAGAGCTGGTCTGAAAAATGGCTGCTAGAGTTCAACACTAGCAAGTGTAAGGTGATAGAAATGGGACCAGGAACCAGGAGAGCGAAAAGCTAATGCACGATGGAGAGAAACTACCGTCCTATAACGATAGAGAATAAAACCTGGGAGTGGACATAACTCCAAGCCTAACCCTAGAGGCTCTGTAAATAGAATAACGTCAGCCGCATACTCTACTCTGGCAAAAGTCAGAATATCCATCAGAAGCTTGAATAAGTAAGCTTATAGGTTATTGTATACCGCCTATGTGAGGCCAGTCTTAGAGTACGCCGCCCCGTCGTGGAGCCCCCATCTTAAAAACACATAAGGAAGCTCAAAAAGGTGCAGAAGTTTGCAACGAGACTCGCCCCAGAGCTGCGAGGGATGAGGTACGAAGACAGACTGAAGGAGCTAAACCTGACCACGATAGAAAGGAGGAGGGAGAGGGGGGGGGGGAATGATACAGACGTAAAATACTTCAGGGGATTAACAAAGTAGAAAAGGAAGAAATGTTTGCAATGAATACCAATAGACAAGGTGGCCTAGATGAAAGCTTGAGACTCCGATGTACCATAGAGGTGCTAGAAAGTTTTCTTTTGGCATAATAGTAGTGTGCCTGGCGTAGCCCAACAACTGGAGTACTTCGGGATTGGAACTTTTTATATTTGTTATTATTTTCAACCACAAACGTGGCCACACACTTACAGTGCTAACCACATATATACATTTTCTTTTGTCTTCCATAGACAGAGTTGTATAGTGGGAGGAGAGGAAAGGCGAAGGGGGAGATTAAGAAGAGAGACTGGAGGAAAGTGAAGGAAGAGTGGTGGAAAGTGAGAGTAAAAGCTAAAGGAGAAGGTGAGGGGTAGAAGGTAAGTGGAAAGTGAGGGGTAGAAGTTAAAGGGGATAGTGAGGGGTAATGGTTAGCATTCTAAATGTGTGGCCACGTTTGTGGTAGACAATAATAATAATATAAAAAACAACAACAAAACAAAAAAAAAAGATCTGACCTTCGTTCGTTTGGAGAGCTTGAAGCTCTCCACATAGTGACGGGTAGAGGCTAATAGTTTATGTGTTGTGACATAAACACTGTGCATATTTAGCAAGAGATAATTTACTTAGTCTTTCTAGCATATGAGTAAGAGTGAATGACTAGCAGTGTGAGCTTCAAGCTGTGAAGACATCAACGGTGGTTCAAGAAATTGAACGAACGTCAAATCTCTTGGGGGGGGGGGGTATGTGTGAGGATGACACCAAGTTGGCAAGGCACCTGGCCTCAGGTAAAGACCTTTGTGAAGATGTTAAGGGACCTCAAGTTGAAACAACCAAGTTCCAGTTGTCTTGGCTACAATGCATGCAGCAGTTCAGGGTGTGGCTGAGGTATGCAGTGTTCATGACAGAAATGGTTTGAGGAGTTGCCATGCTTGAGGGAATCATGATACGGGCACACGAAGCAGACGAGGACAAGGGACTCTTCCATCGTTACGGCGTCCCGTTGAGTTGGTAAGAGCCGAGTCTTCCCGCGTATACTGTAACAGCCTACACACTTTTACAATGCTATAATGCGCCACAAAGTCAAGATCACCATCCTGAACGACCAGCATACACCAAGAGCGACCTTCTGAAGGTGTCTAATCCGTCGCCAACGTGACACCATGGGACGAGAAGGAATGGGAATCGCGCGCTCTCCTTCTCGTATATGGAAGACTTCAGGAAGCCTTTGAGGCGCTGCCCAAAGCACACTTCTGTCTAGACTTCCCACGTCGGTACCTTACTGCACGAACCGTCTCTATCAGCAGGACCAGCCTTTGATCGCGAACCAAGACATGGATGATGTGATATCCAACATTAAGAAACAAAACCCGCTCATGAAGGTATACCTAACTGGGATCATCTGCCGGGCCGAAAGCAACTGCCCAACCACGAAACTAACCTTCACCACCTTAGAGGGGGTGCAACCAGGCTACCACACAAGGAATCAACTGCTTTGGCATCAACATCCCACCCTACCGAGTGAAGAAGGAACGCTTCTACGAGATACAACAGTGCTTCAAGCGTTATGAGTACACCCATCACACCAACAAGTGCCAGCAACCCGTCGCTAAGTGCAGCATCTGCACACTGGAGCACCACTACACACTCTGCAAGTCAGCCAACCGATGCTACCTGCTTTGCAATGGCGATCACTCCTTGATTTCCCATCGCTGCCCACGCAGAATAGAAGTCATCGAGCAGCTGGTTAAAGCAATGAAGTCCAAACCTTCCACCGCCGCCGTCAGCTCCATCTGCACTGACACCTCAGCTTCCACCAACCAACCAGAAGCCTTTCCCGCCTTACCAAACCATGGCACGGCCCTCCAGTCATCCCGGCCTCCACACTGAGGAACCAACAACCAATCAGCGCCTACACAATCCCTGGCTTCACATGAGGAAATCATCCCTGGTCACATTCGTCTAGCAGTGAGGATCGCATGACCAGACACCCACCAGTTCGTCACTGAACTCGATGCTTAGTACATTGCCAACGGCCTAGATTCCATCATTGCCCCAGAGGTCATGTTCACTGCCTCTACTGCTTCTGCAAAGAGGACCTGAACACAAACTCCAGCACCATCCGCAGCCTGTCTGTACAAGCAGAAGCATTCTCCACAGCCCAGGCTGTATAAGAAGAAGCACCCTCCACACCTGCTACCAACGCTCCTACACTCACCATTTCAGCTGACGTGCTCGCCGATGTACGGTCCAGGTCCACGCCTGCTAGCGGTACCACCAACGCTCCTGCGGTAGCTGCAAGCCCCACTCCACGACCCCAAAACCTAGCCCCGACTGTACGACCGAAGACTAACCCACCGGCTCTAGATGAATATTCGGCCGATAAAATCTCAGTAAGAGAAACATCTCCACACCATCGATTAAATACCTACAACCTGCAAGACTTCCTCATGGAGGCCTCCTCACCAAGTTCAAACGACAGCACAACCATGTCAACAAGAAGCAAGGCACAGACGAGAAAGAAACAGAGGACCAAGAAGACCGAGAAGACCTAGATCACATGGACTCCACCTGCAGCAAAAGACAGAAGCCTGAAGAAAGATGCCAGATGACAAACGAAGACTGAGATGTATCCATCCAACGCCTACACATCATGCTACTCTCCACCTCACCTCCAGCCCTGGCACAGACCTTTCAAGCCCACCAAGCTTATGGCACCGCTCAAAAACAAGTCCGAAGAACAAATTCAAGATCAAGATCTAAACAAAATATCCACTGCCAATACGTTGTGGACAGGCCACAGAACTGTTTAGCCTCCCCGTTCCCCCGCCCTTTCCAAGCCCTCTCGGACATCTCTTACATGTTTGAGAATGTGAAGAAGGAGATGTGACCGGTCGTTCAGGAAACATGGGGGTGGAGCTATGAAGTTCCAGACTGCGGCTTGGGCCTTTGGAACGGGGAGTTGAGACGGAGAGAGTACCGAGTTCTGGGATCTTGAGGAGACAACGCTTCCTGAGCTGAGTATGGGTCAGCTCTGTCATGTGTATGTCGAACTGTTGTGGTGCGTATGATTGATGAGTGATTCATCCAGGGATGACTTAAGTGAATTCTCAGATAGGGAAAGGATGTTATTGTTCAGTTATCTGGACCAGTTAGGCTCCATTGTGTGGACCAGGTTGGGTCCAGATATAGACTTGTTAGAGTCCAGGTATGGACAAATTAGAGTCCAGGTATGGACAAATTAGAGTCCATGTATGGACCAGTTAAAGTCCAGGCAGTAGACTGGTATGGTCTGGAAGGTGCTTAGCAGTAACCTGGTTTGGTAGTCAGCCAAGCTATGATACCCTAAATATTGAGTGATAAAAGCTATTAATGTAATTAATAACCTCTTCCATTGTAAATTCATAAATGTTCGTTATAAACCTATTGGTAGGTCTATGAGACTAGTGTGTGGGATAGTGTTTTGTAGTGGAATATTTCTAGATAATAATTGTTATACAGTGATATAAACTGTTACAAACACAACAAATCTGGTGTCAGCGTTCACAACAAATTTGGTGGCAGCGGTGGGACCAACTTATCACAAGTTGAGCCTGACCCCAGGCTCGCAGAGCAGAACTCCCGAAACCCTCTCAAGGTATGCTCCTGGTCACTGATAGTCTGATCAACGACTTAAACATTTGGTTTCTCCTAATAGCACTCCTGCCAGTAACGTTGAGATCCTCCTGGAAGACATCCCCAAAATACAAAGAGCTGGGAGCAAATTTACAGTAGCTCTCATTCTTAATGCCTCAAAGTCTGAGATAGTCTCCTCTAACTCACACATTACTGAGGAAGTAAAAGAAGTCCTACTATATATCCACATAATTGACAGTGGACTGTGTCCTTCTAGGTGTCCCCTCCCTTGGGGAGGGAGGACCTGGACCTTGGTTTGTATGAAATTGAGCTCCTAGATGCAAAATATCACTGTCGTAAGACGGTGTATACATCATATGTATGACATACATCACATGTCCTGTATGCAGGACAGGCTTGACATAATCGCTGCCCATGATGCTTCTATCCTTCTCACAAGATGCTTAGCTCTACCTAAGCTAATGTACTCTCTGAGAAGCTTTCTGTCTCACAGCTGTGTAAACCTAAGAGAGTATGACACCCTTTTAAAGTCCAATTTAGAAGATTCCTCAACCTTCCCCGCTTGATGATTTATAGTAAAAAAAAAATCAACTCTTCCCATCATAACTCGAGTCCTTGGTGTCCGCACAGCCTCTCAGATTGTCTTGCCAGCCTTCCTTTCCTCCTCCTCCTCTGTGTCGAACAATCTTGTACTAGTAGCAGTAGGCATCCATCAGTCTCAGGAGACTATGGAGTTGCGCTCTGGTTGTCGGTCTGAAGTGGCCTCTCCAGGGCACAATGCCAGGGTTGGTTGATACGGAGGGGGGGAGGGGAAAAGCTGTCACCCATGCAGCAGGTCCCCCCCCCCTCTCCACGGCGCTCAAGGTCCCCAATGGAAAGGTAAACGCCAATACGATTGGTTCCAGTGCTGTCGCAGGAACTGTCAGAACGAGGTTGAAGGCAACAACGAACTGCCCTAAGAGCCCCAACTATTACAAGGGCTCTTGTACTAGTAATCCTCCCAGAACACCCCCCCCCCTAGGTGACTCCTCAGGGATACATGATCCTGCCTTCATGGATCAGTGTGACCCTCAGGCAGCTCTCACACCCAGAACACACTCCAATAAAATAGCAAACAGTCCAACTCTCCAGCCCATCGCTGGAGAGAAAAGGTAAGGCCTTGCCCCCATGCTGCACTCTCATCAAAGGAGATAGCTCGCCTTTAAGCTCTTAAGCCCCCCCCCCCCATGCAGGGGGGAGTGCACAACAGCTTATACGTCTAGATCCAGAGACCCTTCACCTTGCGGTGGCCCTCTCCCTTTATTGCCCAAATTATCACTTGTAAAAGTGTATTTGCAACAGGGTAGAAGCAAACATATATGCCTGCATGGTCTACACTGCAACACTTCCAAGGGATGGCATGTTGGACACACTGAAGTTAACATGTCACCAAGTGGAGGCTTGTCACAGCCCAGTGCCCGCCAGTGGAAGAACTTTGTTTTATAATGTCCCAAACCCCTAAGAATCCTGGGCTTTTCCAGAATAGTATCACAATGTTCCACTGGAAGAATGAGAAACAGCTGGTGTAGGACTCCACGGGCGTCTCCACCTTGGCTGACACCTATATATACATATATATATATATATATATATATATATATATATATATATATATATATATATATATATATATATATATATATATATATATAAGGTCTGGTGATACATGTGGTATGACCAAGGATACGGAAACAGTACAGTCAAACAAGTACAAGCAACTGGAAAATCTAAACATATTTGTTTTCATAATCTCTGAGAGGCTATGTGACCCCTGGGGCAAGGGTGACTTGAGCTTTTCAAGGAATTGGGGTCTAGGCTCATTGACAATACCAGATATCCTAGAGTTGCTAGAGACTGGGCCGTGGGGGACGTTGATCCTCGGAACGAACGCAAGATGTGATGATCCAGAGGGTAAACATCTGCTGTGTCCTCTGTTTCTACCCACGCCAAGAAAGTCACAACTTTTAACTTTTCATTACACTCGCCAACTTGTAACTTTTACACATGTCAAAAAATGGCGGGAGAATGGAATATGGAACCTGCATTGGTTCCCTATTCCTCTCTAATGCGTCGTATATACCTTTGTTGGAGGCAATTGAGCACCTTTCCAGCCAAAGGTACCAGCTATTGGTTGCAAAGGGTGATGTGTGAGTGTGTTTATTATCCTGCAAGAAACAACTTGTGATGAATAATGTGCAAATGAAACAAGAAATGACTTGAGCACTTTCGTGTCTGTTTCACACGTCCTCTGAAGTAATTAATTACTTTCTCCCTCTGACCCAACACCATCTTCCCTCTCTGATCTCCCTCACCCTTCCCTCTAGTTCTCCCTGCCTAGAGGGAAGAAGCAGCAGCAGCAGCCCTCTGTGGCTCTGGGAGTTAGCGAGGACCATCTACAGAGGTCTGCTTATATCTTGGTGTGTGTGTGTGTGTGTGTGTGTGTGTCAACAATATAGTGAGCTCTCTGCGTTCCCCTCTGCTAAGATTGCCTGTGTTTGCTCGTTCTCAAACAAGGTATAATTTCTATATTATTTTGCAAACAAGTTGATAAACGTTTGTTGGAAAGTGTCGTGGATGTCATCAATTACAGTCCTCTCACATCTAAGGCGCCTTAATGTAATCGTGAGAGGGACAGGAAGGTGGTTGAGATGAGAGAAAGTAAGGGAGAAAGTGAGTGATAATAGAAAGTGAGGCGGGGGTCAGGGTACAGTTTGGAGTGAGTGAATGAACACAAGGAAGTGAGAAGTCATTGCAGTTGGCTCACTGAGGTCTGTGTCCACCCACTAAGCAGGCGATGAGACACAGTAACGTGGCTGAAAAAAATGTTGACCACACCACAGCGCAGAAGATGGAGAAGCGACGACGTTTCGGTCCGTCTTTGACCCTCGTCAAGTCGTATCACACGACATCAACATCATCTGTCATCATCTGAGCCTCTAGCTACCACCATCTTCCCAAACTAAGATCTTCACCATCTCCTTCCCCAAGTCTGAGATTCTTCAGCGTATAGCCATTGTTACGGGGTCTGATAGACTCAAGACCTTGTCTATGTCTCCCCTTGCTGACGCCGTCATCCACTTGCTGACGTCGTCATCCACTTGCTGACGCCCGTCATCCACTTGCTGACGCCGTCATCCCATTGCTGACGCCCGTCATCCACTTGCTGACGCCCGTCATCCCCTTGCTGACGCCGTCATCCACTTGCTGACGCCCGTCATCCACTTGCTGACGCCGTCATCCCCTTGCTGACGCCCGTCATCCACTTGCTGACGCCCGTCATCCACTTGCTGACGCCCGTCATCCACTTGCTGACGCCCGTCATCCACTTGCTGACGCCGTCATCCCCTTGCTGACGCCGTCATCCACTTGCTGACGCCCGTCATCCACTTGCTGACGCCCGTCATCCACTTGCTGACGCCCGTCATCCACTTGCTGACGCCCGTCATCCACTTGCTGACGCCGTCATCCCCTTGCTGACGCCGTCATCCCCTTGCTGACGCCGTCATCCACTTGCTGACGCCCGACATCCACTTGTTGACGCCGTCATCCACTTGCTGACGCCCGTCATCCCCTTGCTGACGCCGTCATCCCCTTGCTGACGCCGTCATCCCCTTGCTGACGCCGTCATCCACTTGCTGACGCCCGACATCCACTTGTTGACGCCGTCATCCACTTGCTGACGCCCGTCATCCCCTTGCTGACGCCCGTCATCCACTTGTTGACGCCGTCATCCCCTTGCTGACGCCCGTCATCCCCTTGCTGACGCCGTCATCCCCTTGCTGACGTCGTCATCCACTTGCTGACGCCGTCATCCACTTGCTGACGCCGTCATCCACTTGCTGACGCCGTCATCCACTACCTGGACGAGGGAGGCCAAGAGTTGGCCCTCATTCCTAAGGGTGATTTGGCCCTGGCCCTAGTAAGGGTCAGCTCTAATTTGACCCTCACTAGGGTCAGCTCTAATTTGACCCTCACTAGGGTCAGCTCTAATTTGACCCTCACTAGGGTCAGCTCTAATTGACCCTCACTAGGGTCAGCTCTAATTGACCCTCACTAGGGTCAGCTCTAATTGGTCCTCACTAGGGTCAGCTCTAATTGACCCTCACTAGGGTCAGCTCTAATTTGACCCTCACTAGGGTCAGCTCTAATTGACCCTCACTAGGGTCAGCTCTAATTTGACCCTCACTAGGGTCAGCTCTAATTGACCCTCACTAGGGTCAGCTCTAATTGGTCCTCACTAGGGTCAGCTCTAATTTGACCCTCACTAGGGTCAGCTCTAATTTGACCCTCACTAGGGTCAGCTCTAATTGACCCTCACTAGGGTCAGCTCTAATTTGACCCTCACTAGGGTCAGCTCTAATTTGACCCTCACTAGGGTCAGCTCTAATTTGACCCTCACTAGGGTCAGCTCTAATTGACCCTCACTAGGGTCAGCTCTAATTTGACCTAACCTTGAGGCTTAATTCTGCACACTTCTGGCAAGAGTGAGAGTATAGGGTGAGAGGACAGAGTGAATGAAGAGAGTAGGAATAGAGGGTAAAGGGAATGATAAACAGGGAAGAGAGAGAGAGAGAGAGAGAGAGAGAGAGAGAGAGAGAGAGAGAGAGAGAGAGAGAGAGAGAGAGAGAGAGAGAGAGAGAGAGAGAGAAAGAAGAGCGAAGGGAGAGTGAGAGATTGAGACGGCATGGAAAGTGAGAGGAGAGGGTGAGGGAAGAGGGTGAGTGAGAGAGCAGAGTGAGAGAAGAGAGTGAGGGGAGAGTGAGGGTGTTATTGCTGGCAGCCACAGCTCAGGTGTCAGGTATGGGCTCGCTATATTTGCTCCTGATCGACTTAGCTGCCAAGATATATGTAGTAAGTGGTGAGCCAGGGGTGTGACGGGTGAGCGAGGGGTGTGACGGGTGAGCCAGGGGTGTGACGGGTGAGCCAGGGGTGTGACGGGTGAGCCAGGGGTGTGACGGGTGAGCCAGGGGTGTGACGGGTGAGCCAGGGGTGTGACGGGTGAGCCAGTAGTGACTCACCCTTGTAACCAAACAGGACACTCAGAAGACAGCTTCACCCTTGTAACCAAACAGGACACTCAGAAGACAGCTTCACCCTTGTAACCAAACAGGACACTCAGAAGACAGCTTCACCCTTGTAACCAAACAGGACACTCAGAAGACAGCTTCACCCTTGTAACCAAACAGGACACTCAGAAGACAGCTTCACCCTTGTAACCAAACAGGACACTCAGAAGACAGCTTCACCCTTGTAACCAAACAGGACGCTCAGAAGACAGCTTCACCCTTGTAACCAAACAGGACGCTCAGAAGACAGCTTCACCCTGGTAACCAAACAGGACGCTCAGAAGACAGCTTCACCCTGGTAACCAAACAGGACGCTCAGAAGACAGCTTCACCCTTGTAACCAAACAGGACGCTCAGAAGACAGCTTCACCCTTGTAACCAAACAGGACGCTCAGAAGACAGCTTCACCCTTGTAACCAAACAGGACGCTCAGAAGACAGCTTCACCCTTGCAACCAAACAGGACGCTCAGAAGACAGCTTCACCCTGGTAACCAAACAGGACGCTCAGAAGACAGCTTCACCCTGGTAACCAAACAGGACACTCAGAAGACAGCTTCACCCTGGTAACCAAACAGGACACTCAGAAGACAGCTTCACCCTTGTAACCAAACAGGACACTCAGAAGACAGCTTCACCCTTGTAACCAAACAGGACACTCAGAAGACAGCTTCACCCTGGTAACCAAACAGGACACTCAGAAGACAGCTTCACCCTGGTAACCAAACAGGACGCTCAGAAGACAGCTTCACCCTCATAATGCACTACTCATCAATACATATAAAGTCAATACGAGTCGTCTGTCTCTCACACTATGATAAGTGTTTCACAGGTGTGGAGCGCTGACAGGTGTGGGGCGCTGACAGGTGCGCGAGCGGGCAGCTGTGGCACTTGAGCTGTGCAGGTATGCACAGGTGTCGACACACACATGTGGCTGCATAATGACACTTGTTGGGGAATGTGTTTGGTTCTTACACCTGGTCTGGTGGTGTACAGGTGTGTGTATGTACTCACTTAGTTGTACCCACCTAGTTGTGCTTGCGGGGGTTGAGCTCTGGCTCTTTAGTCCCGCCTCTCAACTGTCAATCAACTGGTGTACAGATTCCTGAGCCTACTGGGCTCTATCATATCTACACTTGAAACTGTGTATGGAGTCAGCCTCCACCACATCACTGCCTAATGCATTCCATCTGTTAACTACTCTGACACTGAAAAAGTTTCAGTGTCAGAGTACTCAGTTTCCACCTGTGTCCCCGTGTTCGCGTACCAGGGTGAAGGAAACTCTACCCATCTATCTTCGCCAGGTGAGGGTGATCGAACCCCGATCCCTAGGTCCACGAGTCCAGAGCGCTGTCCACTCGGCCACCCAGCCCCCATAGTGTGTGTGTGTGTGTGTGTGTACTCACCTAGTTGTACTCACCTATTCGTGCTTGCGGGGGTTGAGCTCTGGCTCTTTAGTCCCGCCTCTCAACCGTCAATCAACAGATGTACAGGTTCCTGAGCCTATTGGACTCTATCATATCTACACTTGAAACTGTGTATGGAGTCTGTCTCCATACACAGTTTCCACCCACGTTTCCAACAAACTTGGAAACTCCACAACCAATATATATCATTGTTATAAACAACCACTTATAGCGCTTCTGAGCGCATAATCTCATTAATAAATACAAACTCATTCACCAAGATTGAGAACAGATGTACAGGTTTCGTAAGTAGGTTGCGTCAATGCTTGAATAATCCTTGCCCGGTGGTCTAAAAATACACCGCTCGACCCTCTGGTCTGGACTCACTTGGCAGACCTTAACGGGGCGGAGAGTGTAGGGAACGTCCCTAGCCCACTCTGCTAAAGTAAAAGTACTTATATTAACTATGTGGGTGGAAAGTACCAATAGGTGGATGGACCACCAGGAAGTGTTGTCCTCACTTTGAACAGTACCAAGATGTTCCTGGGATTACAGGATTAATCCCAGGAATTACTAGTAATCTACTGGGATTACTAGTAATCTACTGGGATTACTAGTAATCTACTGGGATTACTAGTAATCTACTGGGATTACTAGTAATCTACTGGGATTACTAGTAATCTACTGGGATTACTAGTAATCTACTGGGATTACTAGTAATCTACTGGGATTACTAGTAATTTACTGGGATTACTAGTAATCTACTGGGATTACTAGTAATCTACTGGGATTACTAGTAATCTACTGGGATTACTAGTAATCTACTAGTTTTGTTATATTTACGTGGATAATAAAACTGAACCTATCCTAATCTAACGAGCTTAGGCCTAACCCACGCTATCTGTAGGCCTAATATATAGTACATATATGTGCTATATTATGCCTAGGAATGTTAAAGTCTGTTTATCTTAGCTTCAAAATCAAAATAGGGGGCTGGGGGCAGAAATAGGAGGCTGGGGGGCATAAATAGGAGGCTGGGGGCAAAAATAGGAGGCTGGGGGGCAGAAATAGGAGGCTTGGAGGCAGAAATAGGGGGCTGGGGGCAGAAATAGGAGGTTGGGGGCAGAAATAGGAGGCTTGGAGGCAGAAATAGGGGGCTGGGGGCAGAAATAGGTGGCTGGGGCAGAAATAGGTGGCTGGGGGCAGAAATAGGAGGCTTGGAGGCAGAAATAGGGGGCTGGGGGCAGAAATAGGAGGTTGGGGGCAGAAATAGGAGGCTGGGGGCAGAAATAGGAGGCTGGGGGGCAGAAATAGAAGGCTGGGGGCAAAAATAGGAGGCTGGGGGCAGAAATAGGAGGCTGGAAGGCAGAAATAGGTGGCTGGGGGCAGAAATAGGAGGCTGGAAGGCAGAAATAGGTGGTTGGGGCAGAAATAGGAAGCTTGGAGGCAGAAATAGGGGGCTGGGGGCAGAAATAGGAGGTTGGGGGCAGAAATAGGAGGCTGGGGGCAGAAATAGGAGGCTGGGGGGCAGAAATAGGAAGCTGGGGGCAAAAATAGGAGGCTGGGGGGCAGAAATAGGAGGCTTGGAGGCAGAAATAGGGGGCTGGGGGCAGAAATAGGAGGTTGGGGGCAGAAATAAGGGGCTGGGGGCAGAAATAGGTGGCTGGGGCAGAAATAGGGGGCTGGGGGCAGAAATAGGAGGCTTGGAGGCAAAAATAGGGGGCTGGGGGCAGAAATAGGAGGTTGGGGGCAGAAATAGGGGGCTGGGGGCAGAAATAAGGGGCTATGGGGCAGAAATAGGAGGCTGGGGGCAGAAATAGGAGGCTGGGGGCAGAAATAGGGGGCTGCGGGCAGAAATAGGAGGCTGGGGGCAGAAATAGGTGGCTGGGGGCAGAAATAGGAGGCTGGGGGGCAGAAATAGGAGGCTGGGGGGGCAAAAATAGGAGGCTGGGGGCAGAAATAGGAAGCTGGGGGGCAGAAATAGTAGGCTGGGGGCAGAAATAGGAGGTTGGAAGGCAGAAATAGGTGGCTGGGGGCAGAAATAGGAGGCTTGGAGGCAGAAATAGGGGGCTGGGGGGCAGAAATAGGAGGCTGGGGGCAGAAATAGGAGGCTGGGGGCAGAAATAGGAGGCTGGGGGCAGAAATAGGAGGCTAGGGGGCAGAAATAGGAGACTGGGGGCAGAAATAGGAGGCTGGGGGGGCAGAAATAGGAGGCTGGGGGGGCAGAAATAGAAGGCTGGGGGGGCAGAAATAGGAGGCTGGGGGCAGAAATAGGAGGCTGGGGGGCAGAAATAGGAGCTAGGCTAGGGGGCAGAAATAGGAGGCTGGGGGGGCAGAAATAGGAGGCTGGGTGGCAGAAATAGGAGGCTGGGGGCAGAAATAGGGGGCTGGAGGGGGCAGAAATAGGAGGCTGGGGGCAAAAATAGGAAGCTGGGGGGCAGAAATAGGGGGCTGGGGGGCAGAAATAGGAGGCTGGGGGCAGAAATAGGAGGCTGGGGGCAGAAATAGGAAGCTGGGGGGCAGAAATAGGAGACTAGGGGGCAGAAATAGGTCTACTTCAATAATCTACTCAGACACCTTGTGGTGGAACATCGACTTCAATGACCTAATATACCTTGCCGATACACATCTACTTTAATGATCTACTACACTTTGTTATGGAACATCTACTTCAATAATCTACTATACTTTGTTGTGGAATATCTACTTTAGACAAGATGGTGGAAATGGGTCCCAAATTGGCACCGTGAGGCCAGGCAATATGGCACCATGAGGCCAGGCAGTATGGCACCTTGAGGTAAGGCAGTATGGCACCCTGAGGCCAGGCAGTATGGCACCCTGAGTCCAGGCAGTATGGCACCCTGAGGCCAGGCAGTATGGCACCCTGAGGCCAGGCAGTATGGCACCCTGAGGCCAGGCAGTATGGCACCCTGAGGCCAGGCAGTATGGCACCTTGAGGCCAGGCAGTATGGCACCTTGAGGCCAGGCAGTATGGCACCTTGAGGCCAGGCAGTATGGCACCTTGAGGCCAGGCAGTATGGCACCTTGAGGCCAGGCAGTATGGCACCTTGAGGCCAGGCAGTATGGCACCCTGAGGCCAGGCTGTATGGCACCCTGAGGCCAGGCAGTATGGCACCATGAGGCCAGGCAGTATGGCACCCTGAGGCCAGGCAGTATGGCACCTTGAGGCCAGGCAGTATGGCACCTTGAGGCCAGGCAGTATGGCACCCTGAGGCCAGGCAGTACGGCACCCTGAGGCCAGGCAGTATGGCACCCTGAGGCCAGGCAGTATGGCACCCTGAGGCCAGGCAGTATGGCACCCTGAGGCCAGGCAGTATGGCACCTTGAGGCCAGTCAGTATGGCACCCTGAGGCCAGACAGTATGGCACCTTGAGGCCAGGCAGTATGGCACCTTGAGGCCAGGCAGTATGGCACCTTGAGGCCAGGCAGTATGGCACCTTGAGGCCAGGCAGTATGGCACCTTGAGGCCAGGCAGTATGGCACCTTGAGGCCAGGCAGTATGGCACCTTGAGGCCAGGCAGTATGGCACCCTGAGGCCAGGCAGTATGGCACCCTGAGGCCAGGCAGTATGGCACCCTGAGGCCAGGCAGTATGGCACCTTGAGGCCAGGCAGTATGGCACCTTGAGGCCAGGCAGTATGGCACCTTGAGGCCAGGCAGTATGGCACCTTGAGGCCAGGCAGTATGGCACCTTGAGGCCAGGCAGTATGGCACCTTGAGGCCAGGCAGTATGGCACCCTGAGGCCAGGCTGTATGGCACCCTGAGGCCAGGCAGTATGGCACCATGAGGCCAGGCAGTATGGCACCCTGAGGCCAGGCAGTATGGCACCTTGAGGCCAGGCAGTATGGCACCTTGAGGCCAGGCAGTATGGCACCCTGAGGCCAGGCAGTACGGCACCCTGAGGCCAGGCAGTATGGCACCCTGAGGCCAGGCAGTATGGCACCCTGAGGCCAGGCAGTATGGCACCCTGAGGCCAGGCAGTATGGCACCTTGAGGCCAGGCAGTATGGCACCCTGAGGCCAGACAGTATGGCACCTTGAGGCCAGGCAGTATGGCACCTTGAGGCCAGGCAGTATGGCACCTTGAGGCCAGGCAGTATGGCACCTTGAGGCCAGGCAGTATGGCACCTTGAGGCCAGGCAGTATGGCACCTTGAGGCCAGGCAGTATGGCACCTTGAGGCCAGGCAGTATGGCACCCTGAGGCCAGGCAGTATGGCACCCTGAGGCCAGGCAGTATGGCACCCTGAGGCCAGGCAGTATGGCACCTTGAGGCCAGGCAGTATGGCACCTTGAGGCCAGGCAGTATGGCACCTTGAGGCCAGGCAGTATGGCACCATGAGGCCAGGCAGTATGGCACCTTGAGGCCAGGCAGTATGGCACCTTGAGGCCAGGCAGTATGGCACCATGAGGCCAGGCAGTATGGCACCTTGAGGCCAGGCAGTATGGCACCATGAGGCCAGGCAGTATGGCACCATGAGGCCAGGCAGTATGGCACCTTGAGGCCAGGCAGTATGGCACCATGAGGCCAGGCAGTATGGCACCCTGAGGCCAGGCAGTACGGCACCCTGAGGCCAGGCAGTATGGCACCTTGAGGCCAGGCAGTATGGCACCTTGAGGCCAGGCAGTATGGCACCTTGAGGCCAGGCAGTATGGCACCATGAGGCCAGGCAGTATGGCACCCTGAGGCCAGGCAGTACGGCACCCTGAGGCCAGGCAGTATGGCACCTTGAGGCCAGGCAGTATGGCACCTTGAGGCCAGGCAGTATGGCACCTTGAGGCCAGGCAGTATGGCACCATGAGGCCAGGCAGTATGGCACCTTGAGGCCAGGCAGTATGGCACCTTGAGGCCAGGCAGTATGGCACCATGAGGCCAGGCAGTATGGCACCTTGAGGCCAGGCAGTATGGCACCATGAGGCCAGGCAGTATGGCACCATGAGGCCAGGCAGTATGGCACCTTGAGGCCAGGCAATATGGCACCATGAGGCCAGGCAGTATGGCACCTTGAGGCCAGGCAGTATGGCACCATGAGGCCAGGCAGTATGGCACCTTGAGGCCAGGCAGTATGGCACCTTGAGGCCAGGCTGTATGGCACCATGAGGCCAGGCAGTATGGCACCATGAAGCCAGGCAGTATGGCACCTTGAGGCCAGGCAGTATGGCACCATGAGGCCAGGCAGTATGGCACCTTGAGGCCAGGCAGTATGGCACCTTGAGGCCAGGCAGTATGGCACCTTGAGGCCAGGCAGTATGGCACCTTGAGGCCAGGCAGTATGGCACCTTGAGGCCAGGCAGTATGGCACCTTGAGGCCAGGCAGTATGGCACCTTGAGGCCAGGCAGTATGGCACCTTGAGGCCAGGCAGTATGGCACCTTGAGGCCAGGCAGTATGGCACCTTGAGGCCAGGCAGTATGGCACCATGAAGCCAGGCAGTATGGCACCATGAAGCCAGGCAGTATGGCACCATGAAGCAAGGCAGTATGGCACCATGAAGCCAGGCAGTATGGCACCATGAAGCCAGGCAGTATGGCACCCAGAGGCAGCCGACAGAGCCAGTAACAGAGCCAATATTAGCTCTCTCATGACGGGCTCAGGAATGTAAACACGCTCTTTGGGCTTCCGGCATAGTGGTCACCCCTCGCCCCCTCCCTCCCTATCCCCCCATACTCCCTCCCTATCCCCATACACCCTCCCTCCCTCCCTCCCTATCCCCCCATACACCCTCCATCCCTCCTTTCCTCTCCCCCCTCCTCCTTTCTCTCCACACCCCCTCCGTCCCTGGTCTGATTAATGACCCCTAACACCTGCGAGTCCCTGGCCACTTTGACCTTAACACCTGTACGTGGGCCCCTGGCCACATTGACCTTAACACCTGTACGTGGGCCCCTGGCCTCGGTGACCTTAACACCTGTACGTGGGCCCCTGGCCTCGGTGACCTTAACACCTGTACGTGGGCCCCTGGCCTCGGTGACCTTAACACCTGTACGTGGGCCCCTGGCCTCGGTGACCTTAACACCTGTACGTGGGCCCCTGGCCTCGGTGACCTTAACACCTGTACGTGGGCCCCTGGCCTCGGTGACCTTAACACCTGTGAGCCCCTAACACCTGTGAGCCCCTAACACCTGCTGACTATACAGTCACACACTGCCCTAGGGGCTCTCTACACCAACAACCCACTACCACTACCTCTGCTACCACAACCACCACTAAAACCATAACCACCCACTACTACCACAACCACTACTACCACCTCCACCACCACCACCACCAAGGAAAGGTAAGAGCAAGGGGAAAGGTAGGGATGAGCCGGGTGTAATAAAGCGGGGAGTAAGAAGGGGATAATAATGGATATGAGAATGGGAACGTATAAATAAGATAAAAAAAGGATGGGTAGGCCTGTGTTAGGTCACGTTTGTTTAAAAAGTTAGAGCATTTTTGTGCTTAAATTTTAAAATTAAATTTTGCCCCGTGGGGCGAGTTTATTGTGCAGCGCCACTCATCTTGTGAGTGAACACACCGCCATAGTGACAGTATTGGGCAGCGCCACTCATCCTGTGAGTGAACACACCGCCATAGTGACAGTATTGGGCAGCGCCACTCATCCTGTGAGTGAACACACCGCCATAGTGACAGTATTGGGCAGCGCCACTCATCCTGTGAGTGAACACACCGCCATAGTGACAGTATTGGGCAGCGCCACTCATCCTGTGAGTGAACACACCACCATAGTGACAGTATTGGGCAGCGCCACTCATCCTGTGAGTGGACACACCGCCATAGTGACAGTATTGGGCAGCGTCACTCATCCTGTGAGTGAACACACCGCCATAGTGACAGTATTGGGCAGCGCCACTCCTCCTGTGAGTGGACACACCGCCATAGTGACAGTATTGGGCAGCGCCACTCATCTTGTGAGTGGACACACCACCATAGTGACAGTATTGGGCAGCGCCACTCATCCTGTGAGTGGACACACCGCCATAGCAGCATGTACAACACTCACCAATAGGAAGAAAACCCGCTGGGTTGTTCATCCTGTCACTTGTACCCAGACACAGCTGGGACTTGTGAAGGGGAAGAGTCACCCAAGCCTGACAGCTGGGTGGACAGCGCTTCGGATTCGAAGTCCTGAGGTTCCGGGTTCGATCCCAGGTGGAGTCGGAGACAAATGGGCAAAATGTTCCTTTCACCCTGATGCCCCTGTTACCTAGCAGTAAATAGGTACCTGGCAATGACAGCTGCTACGGGTTGCTTCCTGAGGGGGGGAGGGGGGTTGTAACAAAAAGAAAGCCTGGTCGAGGACCGGGCCGCGGAGACGCTAAGCCCCGAAATCATCTCAAGATAACCTCAAGATAGCCAGGATGACTCTTCCCAGGGTGGGTGTAGAGGCAGGAACGATTATATTAGAGGAAGAGCCTCTATAGAGGAGGATTAGAACTTAAGAACATAAGAACAAAGGTAACTGCAGAAGGCCCTATTGGCCCATACGATGCAGCTCCTGTTTCTAACCACCCAATATATACAATATATATCCCACTATATATACAGTATATATCCCACAATATATATATCCCAATATATATCCCACTCATATACATCATTAGAGTCCTTAACGAGGCAGAAGTTAGCGTTGTTTGTGTCTGCTTAACTCCTCTGGTGTTAAGTCCAGAAGGGTTAAGTCTGCAGACTTAACACTATGGTTAGTGTTAAGTCTGCAGACTTAACACAAACCATCACCACTTCTCCCTCTCTCTTACTTTCTCCCTCCCGTCCCTCCCTCCTCCTTCCCTCGCTCCACCTTACCTTCCATCCTTAATTCCCTCATTCTTGTCATCATCAACTGCCTTCTCTGTCTCTCTTTCTCTGTGTCTCTTAATTTCTTCTTGCCCTCCCTCTCCCCATCTTAATCTCTCTCCCTCCCTCCCTCTCTTAACCTCCAACCATCATTCACCTGCAAAAAGCACCATCTGGTGCGTAAAGAGTTGGGTGCACGCAGGCAGGTGTGTCTGGGCCAGGTGTGGCGGGCCAGAGGGTCCACACAGGCAGGTGTGGGCCAAGTGTGGCGGGCCAGAGGGTCCACACAGGCAGGTGTGGCGGGCCAGAGCGTCCACACAGGCAGGTGTGTGCCAAGTGTGGCGGGCCAGAGGGTCCACACAGGCAGGTGTGTCTGGGCCAGGTGTGGCGGGCAGAGGGTTCACACAGGCAGGTGTGGGCCAGGTGTGGCGGGCCAGAGGGTCCACACAGGCAGGTGTGGCGGGCCAGGTGTGGCGGGCCAGGTGTGGCGGGCCAGGTGTGGGGGCCAGAGGGGGGGGGCACCCGCGCCACCCACTCTGCCCAAAATACCAGACTCGGCCTTTGATAAATATTAGGCTTTTTTGTCTGGGAAAATGAGTTACAAGTGAGTTTACCTGGACGAGTTAAATATATGTGTGTGCGTGTGCGTGTGCGTGTGCGTGTGCGTGTGTGTGTGTGTGTGTGTGTGTGTGTGTGTGTGTGTGTGTGTGTGTGTGTGTGTGTGTGTGTACTCACCTAGTTGTACTCACGTAGTTGTGTTTACGGGGTTGAGCTCTGGCTCTTTGGTCCCGCCTCTCAACTGTCAATCAACAGGTGTACAGGTTCCTGAGCCTATTGGGCTCTGTCATATCTACACTTGAAACTGTGTATGGAGTCAGCCTCCACCACATCACTTCCTAATGCATTCCATTTGTCAACCACTCTGACACTAAAAAAGTTCTTTCTAATATCTCTGTGGCTCATTTGGGCACTCAGTTTCCACCTGTGTCCCCTAGTGCATGTGCCCCTTGTGTTAAATAGCCTGTCTTTATCTACCCTATCAATTCCCTTCAGAATCTTGAATGTGGTGATCATGTCCCCCCTAACTCTTCTGTCTTCCAGCGAAGTGAGGTTTAATTCCCGTAGTCTCTCCTCGTAGCTCATACCTCTCAGCTCGGGGACTAGTCTGGTGGCAAACCTTTGAACCTTTTCCAGTTTAGTCTTATCCTTGACTAGATATGGACTCCATGCTGCGGCTGCATACTCCAGGATTGGCCTGACATATGTGGTATACAAAGTTCTGAATGATTCTTTACACAAGTTTCTGAATGCCGTTCGTATGTTGGCCAGCCTGGCATATGCCGCTGATGTTATCCTCTTGATATGTGCTGCAGGAGACAGGTCTGGCGTGATATCAACCCCCAAGTCTTTTTCTTTCTCTGACTCCTGAAGAATTTCCTCTCCCAGATGATACCTTGTATCTGGCCTCCTGCTCCCTACACCTATCTTCATTACATTACATTTGGTTGGGTTAAACTCTAACAACCATTTGTTCGACCATTCCTTCAGCTTGTCTAGGTCTTCTTGAAGCCTCAAACAGTCCTCTTCTGTTTTAATCCTTCTCATAATTTTAGCATCGTCCGCAAACATTGAGAGAAATGAATCGATACCCTCCGGGAGATCATTTACGTATATCAGAAACAAGATAGGACCGAGTACAGAGCCCTGTGGGACTCCACTGGTGACTTCACACCAATCGGAGGTCTCACCCCTCACCGTGTGTGTGTGTGTGTGTGTGTGTGTGTGTGTGTGTGTGTGTGTGTGTGTGTGTGTGTGTGTGCGTGTGCGTGTGCGTGTGCGTGTAATTACATAAGTGTAATTACCTAAGTGTAGTTACAGGATGAGACCTACGCTCGTGGTGTCCCGTCTTCCCAGCACTCTTTGTCATATAACGCTTTGAAACTACTGACGGTCTTGGCCTCCACCACCTTCTCACATAACTTGTTCCAACCGTCTACCACTCTGTTTGCGAAAGTGAATTTTCTTATATTTCTGCATCTGTGTTTAGCTAGTTTAAATCTATGACCTCTTGTTCTTAAAGTTCCAGGTCTCAGGAAATCTTCCCTATCGATTTTATCAATTCTTGTTACTATTTTGTACGTAGTGATCATATCACCTCTTTTTCTTCTGTCTTCTAGTTTTGGCATATTTAATGTTTCTAAACCTCTCCTCGTAGCTCTTGCCCTTCAGTTCTGGGAGCCACTTAGTAGCATGTCTTTGCACCTTTTCCAGTTTGTTGATGTGCTTCTTAAGATATGGGCACCACACAACCGCTGCATATTCTAGCTTTGGCCTAACAAAAGTCATGAACAATTTCTTTAGTATATCGCCATCCATGTATTTAAAAGCAATTCTGAAGTTAGAAAGCGTGGCATAGGCTCCTCGACAATATTCTTTATGTGGTCCTTAGGTGATAGTTTTCTATCTAGAACCACCCCTAGATCTCTTTCTTTATCAGAATTCTTTAAAGATTTCTCATAAAATATATAGGTTGTGTGGGGTCTATGTTCTCCTATTCCACATTCCATAACATGGCATTTATTAACATTAAATTTCATTTGCCACACACACATGGAATGTGTGTGTGTGTGTGTGTGTGTGTGTGTGTGTGTGTGTGTGTGTACTCACCTAGTTGTACTCACCTAGTTGTGTTTGCGGGGGTTGAGCTCTGGCTCTTTGGTCCCGCCTCTCAACCGTCAATCAACAGGTGTACAGATTCCTGAGCCTATCGGGCTCTGTCATATCTACACTTGAAACTGTGTATGGAGTCAGCCTCCACCACATCACTTCCTAATGCATTCCATTTGTCAACCACTCTGACACTAAAAAAGTTCTTTCTAATATCTCTGTGGCTCATTTGGGCACTCAGTTTCCACCTGTGTCCCCTAGTACGTGTGCCCCTTGTGTTTAATAGACTGTCTTTATCTACCCTATCAATCCCCTTCAGAATCTTGAATGTGGTGATCATGTCCCCCCTAACTCTTCTGTCTTCCAGCGAAGTGAGGTTTAATTCCCGTAGTCTCTCCTCGTAGCTCCTACCTCTCAGCTCGGGTACTAGTCTGGTGGCAAACCTTTGAACCTTTTCCAGTTTAGTCTTATCCTTGACTAGATATGGACTCAATGCTGGGGCTGCATACTCCAGGATTGGCGTGTGTGTGTGTGTGTGTGTGTGTGTGTGTGTGTGTGTGTGTGTATACTCACCTATTTGTACTCACCTATTTGTACTCACCTATTTGTGTCTGCAGGATCGAGCATTGACTCTTGGATCCCGCCTTTCCAGCCATCGGTTGTTTACAGCAATGACTCCTGTCCTATTTCCCTATCATACCTAGTTTTATTCCACTTTCCACAACTCTCAAGTTAAAAGAAAACTTCCTAACATCTCTGTGACTCATCTGAGTTTCCAGCTTTCACCCATGTCCCCTCGTTCTGTTATTATTCCGTGTAAACATTTCGTCTATGTCCACTCTGTCAATCCCCCTGAGTAGTTTATACGTTCCTATCATGTCCCCCGTCTCCCTTCTTTTTTTCTAGTTTCGTAAGACTTAGTTCCTTCAGGCGCTCTTCATATTCCATCCCTCGTAACACTGGGACGAGTCTCGTTGCAAACTAATGAACCTTTTCCAGTTTCCTTATGTGTTTCTTCAGGTGGGGGCTCCATGATGAGGCGGCATACTCTAAGACTGGCCTTACGTAGGCAGTGTAAAGCGCTCTAAATGCCTCCTTACTTAGGTTTCTGAATGATGTTCTAACTTTTGCCAGTGTAGAGTACGCGGCTGTCGTTATCCTATTTATATGTGCCTCAGGAGTTAGATTAGGTGTTACGTAAGCGCCCAGGTTTCTTTCTCGAGTCGTTACAGGTAGGCAGTTCCCCTTCATTGTGTACTGTCCTTTTGGTCTCCTATCACCTAATCCCATTTCCATAACTTTACATTTGCTCGTGTTGAACTCCAGTAGCCAGTTCTCTGACCATCTCTGCAACCTGTTCAAGTCCTCTTGGAGGATCCTACAATCCTCGTCTGTCACAACTCTTCTCATCAACTTTGCGTCATCCGCGAACATCGACATTTAGGACTCTACTCCTGTAAACATATCATTAACGTATATAAGAAATAGAATTGGTGCCAGCACCGATCCTTGAGGTACTCCACTCGTTACTGTTCGCCAGTCTGACTTCTCTCCCCCCTTACCGTTACTCTCTGGCTCCTTCCTGTTAGGTAGTTCCTCACCCATGCTAGGGCCTTTACGCTTACTCCCGCCTGCCTCTCAAGTTTGTATAGCAGTCTCATGTGCGGTACTGTATCAAAGGCCTTTTGGCAGTTCAGAAATATGCAGTCTGCCCAACCTTCTCTGTCCTGCCTTATCCTCGTTATTTTATCATAGAATTCCAAAAGGTTTGTTAGGCACGATTTCCCTGTCCAGAACCCATGTTGATGTTTGTTCACAAACCTAATGTTCTCCAGGTGTGCAACCAGTCTTAGCCTAATTATTCTTTCAAGTATTTTACAGGGGATGCTTGTCAGTGATACAGGTCTATAGTTAAGTGCCTCCTCCCTATCACCTTCTTTGAAAATTGGTACGCATTTGCCTTCTTCCATCAATTGGGCAGTGACTCATTAAACATCCTTGCCAGAGGCACTGGTGTAATTACTTAGTTGTGCTTGCAGGGGTTGGGCTCTGCTCTTTCGGCCCGCCTCTCAACTGTCAATCAATCAACTGTTACTAACTACTAATTATTTTTTTTTTTTTTGCACACACACACACACACACACACACACACACACACACACACACACACACACACACACACACACACACACACACACACACGCTGTGGGAACCGACCTGTGAGATTTATATTTATTTAATTTATATGAATTTATATTTACGTTAATTTATATACTTCGATAGCAATTTGTATAATGTTAAGTGGACTGTATTTCTGCAATAATGTCATAATCTCACAAATCGATCCTCTACACATTAGGGGGGTTTATATTTATATATATGCAGCCAATCAAACTACATTAACTACATACATTGAAGAGGTTCCTTATCTTATAGTACAGCAGGTTAGTCCACCAGGTATAACTAGGGTGTAGACACCAAATTATCCTCTTTGAGGTAGCTTCCATATCACCCAGTAACTGGTGCACAAATCTTGCATCCTCGTCTTGACCTGTCAAAAGTGCGCTAGCTGTGAAGCCAGATACCTATATATGACAAGTATATCAGAGAAAACAGTACATGGAACATGAAGACCTGGCTTAATTACCTTTAGTTTGAGGCTTCCATGTGATCTAACCGGGTCACCCTATATAATGACATTAATGGCCACTAATGATAAATAATGGGTTTCGGAAAGAACACTTAACTTGATTTGTTGACAGCGTGTTGACAGATGGTACACCTTTGGTATCCATAACACTACGTCCAAGTAAAATTAACAGGAGCCGAATTTGCTCCCGTGTGAGCCTCTGGTCTCGTATAACAATGGCTGCCCTCCTTCCTCACTCTGACGCCTGGCTTACATTGTCCACATTTCAGAAAGTGATAGAAGGGTCACATTTACTCTACTTTAATATTGATAATTAAGTTAATTTATATAAGATGTTTTTATGATGGTAAAGTCCAAAGACTAATGTATTTAAGAATAATTCCCACCATAATAGGTGGTGAATTATAATAGTGTGTGGTGATGATATCCCGTTTTCTATAGACGGTAATTCCACTACAAGTTACGTTTTCTATGGGTAACTTGTTTATACAATACAGCTATTATCTGTATGATTATTAAATGGTGTCGGATTTTCCGACACACGCACACACACGCACGCACGCACGCACGCACACGCACACAAAGAACACTTGGGACGTTATAAAGAACTTTTTCATTGTCAGAGTAGTTAACAGGTGGAATGCATTAGGCAGTAATGTGGTGGAGGCTGACTCCATACACAGTTTCAAGTGTAGATATGATAGAGCCCAGTAGGCTCAGGAACCTGTACACCTGTTGATACCTCCCTAGTGCTATATGCATTTGTCTAGTTCTAAAACTGTCATTTTTTACGTGAAATGTATCTACGTCACAAGGTTAATTAACACCTGAGGAAGTCCACATAATTAATTGATTACGGCTAATAATAAATTGTAATTAACCGTTTAAGCCTAACAGAAAACGAAAAGTTAATATGCAATAATGTGTGTGTAAGGAAGGAGGTGGAGGAAAATTTCCCCACAACCCTTTCATTCCCTAATTGCCGAGCCGTCATGGGAAGATTTCCCCTATCAACCTAACCTTCCCTACCTCCCTCCCCATCTCCCTCCCTATCTCCCTCTCTCTGCCTCCAGAGACAGACAAAGGAAGACAGACAGAAACAGGACGTCAGACAGTAAATACTGAGAGAAAGAGAGAGAGAGAGAGAGAGAGAGAGAGATGGGTACCCATGTCAGTGGGGTCTCACTGCCACAGTGGTCTACATGTAGACTCTAAAACCACTTTCCCTGAACGCGTCCAAACAGCCTCCAAGCCCTCGTTTAAACAGAGAGACCAATACAATTGGAATCCGATTGAGGAGGCTCATGACAGTCATGAGACAGTGATGATGGTGGTCATGAGACAGTGATGATGGTGGTGGTCATGAGACAGTGATGGTGGTGGTGGTCATGAGACAGTGATGATGGTGGTGGTCATGAGACAGTGATGATGGTGGTGGTCATGAGACAGTGATGGTGGTGGTGGTCATGAGACAGTGATGGTGGTGGTGGTCATGAGACAGTGATGATGGTGGTGGTGGTCATGAGACAGTGATGGTGATGGTGGTCATGAGACAGTGATGGTGATGGTGGTCATGAGACAGTGATGATGGTGGTGGTGGTCATGAGACAGTGATGATGGTGGTGGTCATGAGACAGTGATGGTGGTGGTGGTGGTCATGAGACAGTGATGATGGTGGTGGTCATGAGACAGTGATGGTGGTGGTCATGAGACAGTGATGATGGTGGTGGTCATGAGACAGTGATGATGGTGGTGGTCATGAGACAGTGATGGTGGTGGTGGTCATGAGACAGTGATGATGGTGGTGGTCATGAGACAGTGATGGTGGTCATGAGACAGTGATGATGATGGTGGTCATGAGACAGTGATGGTGATGGTGGTCATGAGACAGTGATGGTGGTGGTCATGAGACAGTGATGGTGATGGTGGTCATGAGACAGTGATGGTGGTCATGAGACAGTGATGGTGGTGGTCATGAGACAGTGATGGTGATGGTGGTCATGAGACAGTGATGGTGGTCATGAGACAGTGATGGTGGTGGTCATGAGACAGTGATAGTGGTGGTCATGAGACAGTGATGGTGATGGTGGTCATGAGACAGTGATGGTGATGGTGGTCATGAGACAGTGATGGTGGTCATGAGACAGTGATGGTGATGGTGGTCATGAGACAGTGATGGTGGTCATGAGACAGTGATGGTGGTGGTCATGAGACAGTGATGGTGGTCATGAGACAGTGATGGTGGTGGTCATGAGACAGTGATGGTGGTCATGAGACAGTGATGGTGGTGGTCATGAGACAGTGATGGTGGTCATGAGACAGTGATGGTGGTGGTCATGAGACAGTGATGGTGGTCATGAGACAGTGATGGTGGTGGTCATGAGACAGTGATGGTGATGGTGGTCATGAGACAGTGATGGTGGTGGTCATGAGACAGTGATGGTGGTCATGAGACAGTGATGGTGGTCATGAGACAGTGATGGTGGTGGTCATGAGACAGTGATGGTGATGGTGGTCATGAGACAGTGATGGTGATGGTGGTCATGAGACAGTGATGGTGATGGTGGTCATGAGACAGTGATGGTGGTCATGAGACAGTGATGGTGGTGGTCATGAGACAGTGATGGTGATGGTGGTCATGAGACAGTGATGATGATGGTGGACATGAGACAGTGATGATGATGGTGGTCATGAGACAGTGATGATGATGGTGGTCATGAGACAGTGATGATGATGGTGGTCATGAGACAGTGATGGTGATGGTGGTCATGAGACAGTGATGGTGGTGGTGGTCATGAGACAGTGACACTACCATAAGGTACAGTCCCCAGAGGTACACTACTACAACTATTACTACAACTACTACAACAACTACTACAACAATTACTACTATTACGTCGCGTATCGATCACGGTCATTGATGTATCATCAATCACCCCCCCCTTAATTCCTCCCCCTCACTACCCTTCAACCCTCCCCATAAAAAAACCTCCCACCCACATTTCCCTCCCCCCCCCCCTCCCTCTTCCCCCCTTTTCCCACCCCTGTTACCCCTCCCCACCCAATCCCCTCCCTCATACTCCCCACTCCATAGAATCAGGCACGTGCCATTCCCCTCTGCCCCTTTCTGTCCCCCCCCCCTTCCCTGACACTCCCCCTTTACCTCCCCTGCCCATTTCTCGAGCACCCCCAACACCCCCACCATCACCCCTACCCTGCTCTAGAGGTCCTCTCTCCCCCCCCCCTCCAGCACCCCTACTTTTAATTGAGGACCCTCTAGCACTCTCCCTTGTCTAGAGCACTACCCCTCCTAGAGCACCTCCATTTCCTCCCCACCTTCCCCACCCCCCTTCCCCCAGGACCTTCTGGTCCTGTGTGTTATTGCACATAAAATGCGTTCAAAAGGAATTACCGGAAAAATAGGCAGATGGATCTACAATTTCCTGACTAACAGAACCCAATGTGTAATAGTCAACAAAATAAAATCCAGCCCATCAACCGTGAAGAGCTCAGTCCCCCAGGGTACTGTGCTTGCTCCAGTACTTTTTCTCATCCTCATATCGGACATAGACAAGAACACAACCTATAGCACTGTATCATCCTTTGTAGATGACACTAGTATCTTCAAGAGAGTAGGCAACATAGAGGACACGGCAAACCTCCAATCAGATGTAAATCAGGTCTTTCTATGGGCTACAGAAAATAATATGGTGTTTAACGAAGATAAGTTCCAGCTCATGTGCTACGGAAAAAAATAAAATATAAAAATGGAAACCACGTACAAAACAACGAAAAGGCAATGTAAAGGATCTGGGTGTACTCGTGTCGGAAGACCTTACCTTTAAAGAACACAATAAAGTAGCAATCACAACTGCAAGCAAAATGACAGGTTGGATAACAAGAACTTTTCACACTAGAGATGCTATACCGATGATGATACTTTTCAAAACGTTAGTGCTCTCTAGAGTGGAGTACTGCTGCACAATGACAGTCCCTTTCAAAGCTGGAGAAATTGCTGACCTGGAGAGCGTGCAGAGATCCTTTACTGCTAGAATCCACTCAGTAAAACATCTAAACTATTGAGACCGACTAAAGAGCGTAAACCTGTATTCTCTTGAGCGCAGGCGGGAGAGATACATTATAATTTACACATGGAAAATAGTAGAGGAGCTGGTCCCAAACCTTCACACAGAAATAACATCACACGAGACCAGAAGGCATGGCAGGATGTGCAGAATACCCCCGTTGAAAAGCAGAGGTGCAACAGATACTCTGAGAGAGAACTCTATTAGCATCAGAGGCCCGAGACTGTTCAACACGCTTCCAATACACATAAGGGACATAACTGGTCGACCCCTCACAGTGTTCAAGAGAGAACTATCAACATCAGAGGCCCGAGACTGTTCAACACGCTTCCACTACACATAAGGGACATAACTGGTCGATCCCTCACAGTGTTCAAGAGAGAACTATCAACATCAGAGGTCCGAGACTGTTCAACACGCTTCCACTACACATAAGGGGCATAACTGGTCGACCCTTCACAGTGTTCAAGAGAGAACTATCAACATCAGAGGCTCGAGACTGTTCAACACGCTTCCACTACACATAAGGGGCATAACTGGCCGACCCCTCACAGTGTTCAAGAGAGAACTATCAACATCAGAGGCCCGAGACTGTTCAACACGCTTCCACTACACATAAGGGGCATAACTGGCCGACCCCTCACAGTGTTCAAGAGAGAACTATCAACATCAGAGGCCCGAGACTGTTCAACACGCTTCCACTACACATAATGGGCATAACTGGCCGACCCCTCACAGTGTTCAAGAGAGAACTATCAACATCAGAGGCCCGAGACTGTTCAACACGCTTCCACTATACATAAGGGGCATAACTGGCCGACCCCTCACAGTGTTCAAGAGAGAACTATCAACATCAGAGGCCCGAGACTGTTCAACACGCTTCCACTACACATAAGGGACATAACTGGCCGACCCCTCACAGTGTTCAAGAGAGAACTATCAACATCAGAGGCCCGAGACTGTTCAACACGCTTCCACTACACATAAGGGACATAACTGGCCGACCCCTCACAGTGTTCAAGAGAGAACTATCAACATCAGAGGCCCGAGACTGTTCAACACGCTTCCACTACACATAAGGGACATAACTGGCCGACCCCTCACAGTGTTCAAGAGAGAACTATCAACATCAGAGGCCCGAGACTGTTCAACACGCTTCCACTACACATAAGGGGCATAACTGGCCGACCCCTCACAGTGTTCAAGAGAGCACTGGATAAGCACCTCCAAAGGATACCTGATCAACCAAGCTGTGACTCATACGTCAGGCTGCAAGCAGGAGGCCTGGTCGAGGACTGGGCCGCGGGGTCGCTAAGCTCCGAAATCACCTCAAGGTAAGGACCCCCCCCCCCCAATGAGGGGCGGGGTGCCCCTCTCTGGTGACGGGGAGCCTGAAGCAGCTGAGTATAGCACCTGTCTTGTTAATGTTACCTCCCAACCATCTGTCCCACTCCCTCCCTCCCTCCCTCCCGCCTTCCCTACCCTATACTGCCTGTCTGCCTGCCTGCATCCCTCCCTGCCTGCCTGCCTGCCTGCTTGCCTGCCTGCATCCCTCCCACCCTCCCTCCCTGCCTACCTGCCTGCATCCCTCCCTGCCTGCCTGCCTGCGTGCCTGCCTGCCTGCCTGCCTGCCTGCCTGCCTGCTTGCCTGCCTGCATCCCTCCCACCCTCCCTCCCTGCCTACCTGCCTGCATCCCTCCCTGCCTGCCTGCCTGCGTGCCTGCCTGCCTGCCTGCCTGCCTGCCTGCCTGCCTGCTTGCCTGCCTGCATCCCTCCCTCCCTGCCTGCCTGCCTGCATCCCTCCCTCCCTGCCTGCCTGCCTGCATCCCTCCCTCCCTGCCTGCCTGCCTGCCTGCATCCCTCCTTCCCTGCCTGCCTGCCTGCCTGCCTGCATCCCTCCCTCCCGGCCTCCCTGCCTGCCTGCCTCCCTGCATCCCTCCCTCCCTGCCTGCCTGCTTGCCTGCCTGCCTGCCTGCCTGCCTGCCTGCCTGCCTGCCGCAGAGGGGGAACAGGAGATGCGGCCAGTTACCAGAGACAATGAACCTTCAAAAGGGGTGAAATGGAAAATATAATTACCAGCGCTCAAAGATGGGGAAAATATGAGGGGGTGGAGGGGGCGAGGGGAGGCTGAGGGAGAGAGGGGGGGGGCTGAGAGGGTGATGGGGGACGCTGAGGGTAGAAGGGGAAAATTAGAGTGCTGTGATCGGTAGTGGCTCGTAGACTGGAAGGAAAGGGGAGTTTTGAAAGGGGCGGAGGGAAGGAAGGAAGGGGGGGGGGGGTTGAGAGGGGCGGGGGAAGGACCTTCCCGCCTCTGCAGGACGACGTGTTGTCAGGCCGTGAGTGACGTCATCACAGCCAGGTCGGAGTTGCCCTCCTGGCCAGACGTACGATCATTGTTGTTAAATTTATGTTAAAAGAGAGAGAGAGAGAGGGAGAGATTTACCTATGGAGCAGGATTGTGTGATTCACCAAAGATGTGATTATCTATAAAAAGATAATCGATGTGTATATGTTTTTATGTAAATGATTGTATACTATATAAACTTACCTTTACCTTGAAATTACATAGTTTACCTTGAAATGCTTCATACAAAACACCGACCTTACCTAACCTTCTTAGTATGTTAAGATAAGCATCTCATTGCTTCGTAATTACAGTTATTACTTAACCAATACCTATAATAGGTTAAGTAATAATTGTAATTAAGAAGCAATAAGATGCTTATCTTAACATACTAAGAAGGTTAGGTAAGGTTGGTGTTTTCTATGAAGCTTTTCAAAGTAAACTAAAATTAGTATGTCACATATGCACTTATTAAATAAGTCAATATTGACTGTAAGAAAGTGCGAGAACGGGTTGACCCCCGACAGGCCGACTATAGCCACCCCCGACAGGCCGACTATAGCCACCCCCGACAGGCCGACTATAGCCACCCCCGACAGACCGACTATAGCCACCCCCGACAGACCGACTATAGCCACCCCCGACAGACCGACTATAGCCACCCCCGACAGACCGACTATGGCCACCCCAAAAGGCTGACTATGGCCACCCCCGACAGGCCGACTATGGTCACCCCCGACAGGCCGACTATGGTCACCCCCGACAGGCCGACTATGGTCACCCCCGACAGGCCTACTATAGCCACCCCCGACAGCCCGACTATAGCCACCCCGACAGACCGACTATGGCCACCCCAAAAGGCTGACTATAGCCACCCCCGACAGACCGACTATGGCCACCCCAAAAGGCTGACTATAGCCACCCCGACGGGCCGACTATGGCCACCCCGACATGTTGACTATGGCCACCCCCGACAGGTTGACTATGGCCACCCCCGACAGGTTGACTATGGCCACCCCGACAGGTTGACAATGGCGAACCCGACAGGCCGACTATGGCCATCCCGACAGGTTGACTATGGACACCCCCGACAGGTTGACTATGGCCACCCCCGACAGGCCGACTATGGCCACCCCCGACAGGCCGACTATGGCTATCCCGACAGGTTGACTATGGCCATCCCGACAGGTTGACTATGGCCAGGCCCGACAAGTTGAATATGGCCACCCCGACAGGCCGACTATAGCCACCCCGACAGGCCGACTATAGCCACCCCGACAGGCCGACTATAGCCACCCCGACAGGCCGACTATAGCCAACGCCGAGAAGCCGACTATAGCCACCCTGACAGGCCGATTATCGCCACCCCGACAGGCCGTCTATAGCCACCCTCGACAGGCCGACTATAGCCACCTCGACAAGCCGACTATGGCCACCCCGACAGGCCGACTATGGCCACCCCGACAGGCCGACTATGGCCACCCCGACAGGCCGACATTGGCCACCCCGACAGGCTGACAACGACCACCCGACAAGCCGACTATGGCCACCCCTAGAGGGCGACTATGGCCACCCCGATATGTTGACTATGGCCACCCCCGACAGGTTGACTATGGCCACCCCCGACAGGCCGACTATGGCTATCCCAACAGGTTGACTATGGCCATCCCGACAGGTTGACTATGGCCAGGCCCGACAAGTTGAATATGGCCACCCCGACAGGCCGACTATAGCCACCCCGACAGGCCGACTATAGCCACCCCGACAGGCCGACTATAGCCACCCCGACAGGCCGACTATAGCCACCCCGACAGGCCGACTATAGCCAACGCCGAGAAGCCGACTATAGCCACCCTGACAGGCCGATTATCGCCACCCCGACAGGCCGTCTATAGCCACCCTCGACAGGCCGACTATAGCCACCTCGACAAGCCGACTATGGCCACCCCGACAGGCCGACTATGGCCACCCCGACAGGCCGACTATGGCCACCCCGACAGGCCGACATTGGCCACCCCGACAGGCTGACAACGACCACCCGACAAGCCGACTATGGCCACCCCTAGAGGGCGACTATGGCCACCCCGATATGTTGACTATGGCCACCCCCGACAGGTTGACTATGGCCACCCCCGACAGGTTGACTATGGCCACCCCCGACAGGCCGACTATGGCTATCCCGACAGGTTGACTATGGCCATCCCGACAGGTTGACTATGGCCAGGCCCGACAAGTTGAATATGGCCACCCCGACAGGCCGACTATAGCCACCCCGACAGGCCGACTATAGCCACCCCGACAGGCCGACTATAGCCAACGCCGAGAAGCCGACTATAGCCACCCTGACAGGCCGATTATCGCCACCCCGACAGGCCGTCTATAGCCACCCTCGACAGGCCGACTATAGCCACCTCGACAAGCCGACTATGGCCACCCCGACAGGCCGACTATGGCCACCCCGACAGGCCGACTATGGCCACCCCGACAGGCTGACAACGACCACCCGACAAGCCGACTATGGCCACCCCTAGAGGGCGACTATGGCCACCCCGACAGGCCGACCATGGCCACCCCGACAGGCCGACCATGGTCACCTCGACAGGCCGACCATGGTCACCCCTAGAGGGCGACTATGGCCACCCCGACAGGCCGACCATGGCCACCCCGACAGACCGACTATTGCCACCCCGAGATGGCGACTATGGCCACCCCGACAGGCCGACCATGGCCACCCCGACAGACCGACTATAGCCACCCCGACAGGCCGACTATGGCCACCCCGACAGGCCGACCATCACCACCCCGACAGGCCGACCATCACCACCCCGACAGGCCGACCATCACCACCCCGACAGGCCGACCATGGCCTTTCCGACAAGCCGACCATGGTGACCCCGACAGGCCGACCATCACCACCCCGACAGGCCTACTATAGCCACCCCGACAGACCGACTATAGCCACCCCGACAGACCGACCATGGCCACCCCGACAGGCCGACCATCACCACCCCGACAGGCCGACTATAGCCACCCCGACAGACCGACTATAGCCACCCCGACAGGCCGACCATGGCCACCCCGACCATCACCACCCCGACAGGCCGACTATAGCCACCCTGACAGA
>NC_091207.1:20281658-20546658 GCF_040958095.1 Procambarus clarkii | reverse complement strand
GAGCTGTGAGGGGCTGTGAGGGGGCTGTGAGGGACTGTGAGAGGCTGTGAGGATCTGTGAGTCACCGAGACGGGAAGTGAGAAGAGTGTGTGGGGGCGCGGTAGAGGGAGGGGAGTGACAGAGAGAGAGAGGAGGGGAGGGGGTTGGGGGGGAGAGAGAGAGAGGGAGGGAGGGAGAGACAAAGGAGATAAGGGTACAGGATAGAGAGAGAGAGAGAAAGCGAGTGGAGGGGGGGGGGGAAGAAGGAGATTTGAAGGAGAGGGTGAATAGAGGAGACATGATGTAGAGATAGAGAGAGAGAGAGAAAGAGAGAGATGAGAGAAAGGGAGGGAGAGGAAGAGAGGGAGGGAGAGAAAGGGAGGGAGAGGAAGAGAGGGAGGGAGAGGGACAAAGGTGTGTGGAAGCCACGCGCTCACCAGATGTCTCACAGCTGTCCAGGAGAAGGCCAGTGTGCTGGTGCTTTGTTGTGAGGGGCGGCGGGGCGGGGGGGGAGACCCTGGGGGGCGGGGCGGGGGGATCGATGGGGGGCGGGACGGGGGGGTCGCTGGGGGGCGGGGCGGGGGGGTCGCTGGGGGGCGGGGCGGGGGGGTCGCTGGTTAGGTTAGGGGTTGCAGCAGGGGGGAGGGACAGTAGTATTGGCTAGGGGGGAGGGGTGGTTTGTGAATGGACGGAGGGGCAGAGTGACCTCTCAGTGTGAGGCTGGGGGTCTTGTGTGTGTGAGAGAGAAAGAAAGAGAGAGAGAGAGAGAGCATCACAGACACCGATGATGCCACTCGCTATGCGTGTTAGTGGCTTTGCAATAATGTACAAACTAACAATCTTATGTAATCTTACAACTCAATTGTACTTGATAATAAAAAATAATACATACTAATATTATAACAGAACACCAACCACGACCATCAAACCGCTGCTAAGAATCCAACACGACCAAGGCAGCAGCCGAATTGACAAAGAACTCTGAAAAGCCATGGAGACTAAGCAACAACAAACAAAAACTCAGGATAATACATATTGCTAATCCCCGACCCCATTATCCAGCTTGACAACCGCCGGATCCAATATGCGGATGTGGCCACAATACTGGGACTCATGATCAATAAAATAGGTTTAAAAATTCCTGTGAAGGACAGAATAAACAAATTAATAACACAACCTTAGAAAAACTGAGGAGATTCCGGAGCCTTAGCACTAACATACATCTACACCTGTATCCGGCCTCATCTGGAATATCCCCCGGTACAACTACAGAACTACAAGCCTACAAGCCTACAAGCAGTGCAAAATAAGGCACTAAGGAGCAGCAAAACACTGTCCACCATATGGTCAGACAATCTAGGAGCTCCAGGAACTCCTGAACACAAGTTCTCTGTTCTCTGCATTACAAGGCTACAAGAGTGAAACTAAATTACTGCAACTAGGCACCTCACAAGGAGTACTAAGCCCTACCTTGTTTAATGTTATAATTAATGCTTTACTAAAATCAATCCCAACTAGTCCGGCAAACATCACTATCAGCTATGCAGATGACATCCTTGTACATACTAAAACCCACCGCGAAATGCAAACATTCTTAAATTGTATACATACAGCTTGTGAGAGCCTTTGTCTTGTAATCAACGCTGCTAAAACTAAGGTATTTAACAGACAAGTTGGTAACCGCAAAAGTGGACCACGAAGACTTAAGATAGATAACGTACCAATAGACTATGTCTCTTCTTTCAAATACCTTGGTGTGTCTGTCCCTTGTACCTCAACTGCAGTCAATAAGTTACATCAACAATGTACAGACAGACTCAAGGCTCTCAGAACTGTAGTGGGGTACAGCCCTAAGTGCAGTGTTAATACTAGATTAGCAAGAATGATGTATTTAGCGTATATAAGGTCTCTGATAGACTATCATGCACCAACTTTAGTACAGCAAAATGGCAAAAGTATTGATAGACTGGAACAAATGCAAAATGAAGCACTCAGAATTATATACTTGGTTGTTCTATAAATACCAAAGTTCTCAATATGCGGAAAAAACTAAACATTCAAGATAGAATATTTGAAATCATTCTTATGATGGGCGCCGGTGGCTGTGGATAGCACGCTGGGCACATAATCCTGTGGCCCGGGTTCGATTCCCGGTGCCGGCAAGAAACAAAGATGAGCAGAGTTTCTTTCACCCTGATGACTGTTACCTAGCAGTAAATAGGTACCTGGGAGTTAGCTAGCTGTTACGGGCTGCTTCCTGTGTGTGTGTGTGTTATCTTGAGATGATTTCGAGGCTTTAGTGTCCCCGCGGCCCGGTCCTCGACCAGGCCTCCACCCCCAGGAAGCAACCCGTGACAGCTGACTAACACCCAGGTACCTATTTTACTGCTAAGTAACAGGGGCATAGGGTGAAAGAAACTCTGCCCATTGTTTCTCTCCGGCGCCTGGGATCGAACCTAGGATCACAAGTCCAGCGTGCTGTCCGCTCGTCCGCTCGGCCAACCTGTGTGTGAAGGAAAAAAATAGTAGTTAGTAACAGTTGATTGATTGACAGTTGAGAGGCGGGTCGAAAGAGCAGAGCTCAACCCCCGCAAGCACAACTAGGTGAATACTAAAGCTTCTTTGTGATAACAAAAACAACATTGTGTCAGTTGAACTGTTAGAACACACACATAATGGAACCAGCGAGTCTAAATGGATTCAAAAAACAGCCACTCATATTAAAATGATGATACTGCACGATGTATATACAGATGAAAGAGTACACCACTTCCCTCCACCCTGGCAGATAGTACCTTTTGACGTTGTTACGAACCCGACTACATCGTCGGAGTATGGAGTAGCGACGTCAGCGCCATCTGTGAGTCTGCTCCCTCACCCCCACGGTATCGGACGTAATGTTGACAATGCCATCTGGTGGTGGCTGTCTAATACCTGCAATTGGTTCAAGATTCCTGCCTTGGTCAGGTATTCCGGGACTGGCTAGAGAGAGAGAGAGACGACCGACAGTAAGGTGAGACCGCGTTACTAGCCCATTGCTAGAGGCTCCTGCCAGGGGTAAATACCCCTGTATTTGTCCGTGTTGTGTCCCCGTCAGCGTGTGGCTGAAGCTCTCTGCCAGCTTTTGGCTGGAGAGTGATGTTGTTGTGTTGATTTAGGGGCGACGACGATCGAGCTGGAGAGTGATTGTGGCCATTCACAAGAGGCACCTGGTGATACTGTCGCTAGGCTGGCCCATGGCAAGGGTAGACTCGTGGGTGTTTCCCAGTACTGGTTGAGGACGGTACTGTTCTTAGGAAACACGGCAGTTGACAAAGGCTGCATCGCGTTAGCATCGAGGAGTGCTTAGTGTCCTATGAGAGAGCGACACATGTAAATATCCACGTGCAGTAATATTATTTTATTTTATATTTCATTTACGGTGATGGGAAAGTGGTAATAAGTTAAGGTGGAAAGTGGTAATAAGAATATATTGATAAAGGATGAAGTGTTGTGTTCAATTCAGCTCCCATATTTTCTTGCTTGCATTACTTAGCCTACTCCTTAAAAGCCACTACCGACTTGGGGTCGGATACTAGTACTTTGGGTCAGAGATCAAGAACCCGGTTGCGACCCATAGTGGCCGTAAGACATCCTGACCCCTGCATACCCCACCAAGAAACTAATCACAAACAACCCTCATGCTAAGCTTGCTGCTAAATTAAGCACCATAGAACACATTCACAATATTCAAACTAAAAAAACATAGCACAGACCATATACACTGACGGATCACTCAACACAGCTACAGGGAGGGCAGGAAGTGCTGTTATTGCTCATCAACTCGATGGCAGCACAATTCAAAGGAATATAAGAATTAGTAACTGGGCATCCACAATGCAAGCTGAGTTGGTAGCAATACTGGTAGCACTAAAAATTAATGACAACACTGAAGTAGACAGCTTAATTATTTCCGACTCCCTTTCCTCACTACGAGCAATAAACAGTTTGTAATCAAGTAATAACGTGCTTGTCTCAGAAGCCAGACATAGATATAAGCATACATAACAAGAGGGTAAATATAAAAATGTTGTGGATTCCTTCTCACATTGACAAAGTTGTCACCCTTGCTAAGGCTGCAGTAAATAAAGACAATATTGAACAGACTCTTGAGTTGTCAAATGGGTACCTTAAAAGTGTCATTAGACGAGAACTCCTTGATGGATTTGAAGAAAGTAAGACTAACAAATGTTGTCACAGCTCGTATAAGACTTGGCTACAAGTATCTCTGGCAGTTCGGCTTGTATTGGGATCTAGATGAAGTAAAGTGTAAAGTGTGTGGACAAAGACAGGGACACACACACTCGAACACTATATCTTGGATTGTAGTAAAATTGAGCCTTTTAGAGATAAATCTAAACTCACGCTGTATGATATGGCAACCTATCTTATCACCATGGATAAATTACCTGAAATCCTTGCACTATATCCATATTTCGCTTCCAGTAGATAAACGACATATGAGATTAAGAAACAAGTAGTGTATTGTGAAGACTAATAATAAACAGCAGCTCCCCTATGACTCTGTAATATCTCCATTGGTCAAACAAGTATATATTAGCGATAAGACCTACCATTAATTAATGTATAATGACTTACTGTAAATATATAGCTCTTGAAATAGAACATTCTCTGTAACTAGCTGACATTATAACTATAAGGTTTGAAAGGTAGATGAAATTGTTTATGTAATAATCTAAGATGAGGTCTGATAAAGACCTTTTGTGCCCTCTGTAATGCTTTTGCGCTACCGCTCACAGGATGGGTATGGGGTGCATAATAAACTAGCCGCCTCCGGCAGCAACAATCACTCCACAGAAGACAGCCACTAAACATCAGACTAGAGCACCAGGGTGTGGAACACCACCGTCATGTTACAGGACCCAATGTTAGAAACATTACTCCAAGATGAGACGCCCCGCTCCCACAGCTGGTGGTCCAAGATGAGACGCCCCGCTCCCACAGCTGGTGGTCCAAGATGAGACGCCCCACTCCCACACCTGGTGGTCCAAGATGAGCCGCCCCACTCCCACACCTGGTGGTCCAAGATGAGACGCCCCGCTCCCACAGCTGGTGGCCCAAGATGAGACGCCCCGCTCCCACAGCTGGTGGTCCAAGATGAGACGCCCCGCTCCCACAGCTGGTGGTCCAAGATGAGACGCCCCGCTCCCACAGCTGGTGGTCCAAGATGAGACGCCCCGCTCCCACAGCTGGTGGTCCAAGATGAGACGCCCCGCTCCCACAGCTGGTGGTCCAAGATGAGACGCCCCGCTCCCACAGCTGGTGGTCCAAGATGAGACGCCCCGCTCCCACAGCTGGTGGTCCAAGATGAGACGCCCCGCTCCCACAGCTGGTGGTCCAAGATGAGACGCCCCGCTCCCACAGCTGGTGGTCCAAGATGAGACGCCCCGCTCCCACAGCTGGTGGTCCAAGATGAGACGCCCCGCTCCCACAGCTGGTGGTCCAAGATGAGACGCCCCGCTCCCACAGCTGGTGGCCCAAGATGAGACGCCCCACTCCCACAGCTGGTGGTCCAAGATGAGACGCCCCGCTCCCACAGCTGGTGGCCCAAGATGAGACGCCCCGCTCCCACAGCTGGTGGTCCAAGATGAGCCGCCCCGCTCCCACAGCTGGTGGTCCAAGATGAGCCGCCCCGCTCCCACAGCTGGTGGTCCAAGATGAGACGCCCCACTCCCACAGCTGGTGGCCCAAGATGAGACGCCCCACTCCCACAGCTGGTGGTCCAAGATGAGACGCCCCGCTCCCACAGCTGGTGGCCCAAGATGAGACGCCCCGCTCCCACAGCTGGTGGCCCAAGATGAGACGCCCCGCTCCCACAGCTGGTGGCACAAGATGAGACGCCCCGCTCCCACAGCTGGTGGTCCAAGATGAGACGCCCCGCTCCCACAGCTGGTGGCACAAGATGAGACGCCCCGCTCCCACAGCTGGTAGCCCAAGATGAGACGCCCCGCTCCCACAGCTGGTGGTCCAAGAGCTTAGATTTCCACCGAGGACAATCAGTCCCCCACAATGCATAATTCTAAGACAAAATATTGACTAGAAAGATCCTCAAAGAATTTTTTCTATTCCCCCAAAAGATGACCCAAAAGATAAGAAACAATACAAAAAAAAAAAAAAAAAATACAAAAAAAACATACACAAACACGAGTATACCTGTACCATACCTGTGTTATACAGGTATAACGGCTTCCATTCATCGACGCCGACTAACTCGTCCCTCCGTAATAGAACGACGCATTTTGACGTACACTCTAAAGCCAAAAATCGTCGTACTAGAAAAATGGCGATCGCGAAATTGACACACTGTCCCGTTTTCTGTTTTGGGTCCTCTGGAATACGGGCACTTTAGTACGTTAGTTTCTTGACGTTGGAGCACCTTAGGAGGACGGGCTGCTCCTTCATATGTTGAAATACCTGTACAAACACCTGCAGGGCTCCTCGCCAACCACACACTTACCACTTTTGTCACGATTCACTTAAATTCTCTTAAGCGGGTAGAGGTAAGGTAATTATGAGAAGAAAACACTACGACTATCTAGCACTTGGAAGGGCTATGAGGATAAGGATTTAGGATATGGGGGGGGGAAGGGAAGGTGGAAGAAGTAACGGTGTCCAACCACTTGGACAGTCGGGGATTGAACGCCGACCTGCAAAAAAAGCGAGACTGTCGCTCTACCGTCCAGTCAAAATTGAACAGAAAAGGATGAGAAAACTTCCTGGAATTAGATATGTATAAGTTTAATATATATATATATATATATATATATATATATATATATATATATATATATATATATATATATATATATATATATATATAGAGGGAGCCGGTCGGCCGAGCGGACAGCACGCTGGACCTGTGATCCTGTGGTCCTGGGGTCGATCCCAGGCGCCGGCGAGAAACAATGGGCAGAGTTTCTTTCACCCTATGCCCCTGTTACCTAGCAGTAAAATAGGTACCTGGGTGTTAGTCAGCTGTCACGGGCTGCTTCCTGGGGGTGGAGGCCTGGTCGAGGACCGGGCCGCGGGGACACTAAAAAGCCCCGAAATCATCTCAAGATATATATATATATATATATATATATATATATATATATATATATATATATATATATATATATATATATATATATATATAATATAACAGAACACGTAACAAAGAACACAAATTGGACACGTTTAGATTTAGAAAAAGATCTAGGAAATAATATTTTGGAAATAGTACTGTTGATTTGTGGAACAATTTTCTGGATATCGATCGGTGGTGTTTCTAGCGTAGGACAGACACGTGGATCACTGAGCTCGGGTCCGTACACCTGCTGCCTTCTTCACACACTCACTGGCTCACTTGAAGTCTATTATGTGTTTATAAGTGTGTGTGAGTAAGTTGTGCTAGGTGAGTACCCATAGGAGAGTACCCCTAGGTGAGTACCCCCAGGTGAGTATACCCAGGTGAGTACCCCCAGGTGAGTACACTCAGGCGAGTACCCCCAGGTGAATACAGCCAAGTGAGTACCCCCAGGTGAGTACACCCAGGTGAATACTCCCAAGTGAGTACCCCCAGGTGAGTACCTCCAGGTGAGTACAGCCATTGCTGTACCTACTGCCTGTGGTACACTACAGAGCACAGCTGAGTGAAAGCCGTTAGTAAATAAGAGTGAAGGTATATGTGTAGCGGTGTGTACATAACAGTCTCTGAGGCGCACTCTTCACCTCTCGCACATGACCTTAATATCTTCACTGTGAGCGTCATACCCATCCTGTGGGTGGTGGGTGAGGGTCTATGTACACTATACCCATCCTGTGGGTGGTGGGTGAGGGTCTATGTACCCTATACCCATCCTGTGGGTGGTGGGTGAGGGTCTATGTACCCTATACCCATCCTGTGGGTGGTGGGTGAGGGTCTATGTACACTATACCCATCCTGTGGGTGGTGGGTGAGGGTCTATGTACACTATACCCATCCTGTGGGTGGTGGGAGAAGCTCTATGTACCCTATACCCATCCTGTGGGTGGTGGGTGAGGGTCTATGTACCCTATACCCATCCTGTGGGTGGTGGGTGTGGGTCTATGTACCCTATACCCATCCTGTGGGTGGTGGGTGAAGCTCTATGTACCCTATACCCATCCTGTGGGTGGTGGGTGAGGGTCTATGTAGCCTATACCCATCCTGTGGGTGGTGGGTGAAGCTCTATGTACCCTATACCCATCCTGTGGGTGGTGGGTGAGGGTCTATGTACACTATACCCATCCTGTGGGTGGTGGGTGAGGGTCTATGTACCCTATACCCATCCTGTGGGTGGTGGGTGAGGGTCTATGTACCCTATACCCATCCTGTGGGTGGTGAGTGAGGGTCTATGTACCCTATACCCATCCTGTGGGTGGTGGGTGAGGGTCTATGTACACTATACCCATCCTGTGGGTGGTGGGTGAAGCTCTATGTACCCTATACCCATCCTGTGGGTGGTGGGTGAGGGTCTATGTACACTATACCAATCCTGTGGGTGGTGGGTGAGGGTCTATGTACCCTATACCCATCCTGTGGGTGGTGGGTGAGGGTCTATGTACCCTATACCCATCCTGTGGGTGGTGGGTGAGGGTCTATGTACCCTATACCCATCCTGTGGGTGGTGGGTGAGGGTCTATGTACACTATACCCATCCTGTGGGTGGTGGGTGAAGCTCTATGTACCCTATACCCATCCTGTGGGTGGTGGGTGAGGGTCTATGTACACTATACCCATCCTGTGGGTGGTGGGTGAGGGTCTATGTACCCTATACCCATCCTGTGGGTGGTGGGTGAGGGTCTATGTACTCTATACCCATCCTGTGGGTGGTGGGTGAGGGTCTATGTACCCTATACCCATCCTGTGGGTGGTGGGTGAGGGTCTATGTACCCTATACCCATCCTGTGGGTGGTGAGTGAGGGTCTATGTACCCTATACCCATCCTGTGGGTGGTGGGTGAGGGTCTATGTACCCTATACCCATCCTGTGGGTGGTGGGTAAGGTCTATGTACCCTATACCCATCCTGTGGGTGGTGGGTGAGGGTCTATGTACCCTATACCCATCCTGTGGGTGGTGGGTGAAGCTCTATGTACCCTATACCCATCCTGTGGGTGGTGGGTGAGGGTCTATGTACCCTATACCCATCCTGTGGGTGGTGGGTGAGGGTCTATGTACCCTATACCCATCCTGTGGGTGGTGGGTGAAGCTCTATGTACCCTATACCCATCCTGTGGGTGGTGGGTGAGGGTCTATGTAGCCTATACCCATCCTGTGGGTGGTGGGTGAGGGTCTATGTAGCCTATACCTATCCTGTGGGTGGTGGGTGAGGGTCTATGTACCCTATACCCATCCTGTGGGTGAAGCTCTATGTACACTATACCCATCCTGTGGGTGGTGGGTGAGGGTCTATGTACCCTATACCCATCCTGTGGGTGGTGAGTGAGGGTCTATGTACCCTATACCCATCCTGTGGGTGGTGAGTGAAGGTCTATGTAGCCTATAGTCATCCTGTGGGTGGTGAGTGAAGGTCTATGTAGCCTATACTCATCCTGTGGGTGGTGGGTGAAGGTCTATGTACCCTATACCCATCCTGTGGGTGGTGGGTGAGGGTCTATGTCGCCTATACCCATCCTGTGGGCACGAGGTGGAGGGTATACCCCCCAAACTAATGTAACAATCTATATAAATACAAATTAAAATGTTCGTTTGTTCAAAATTGCTAATCTCACCGATTGCCTTGAAATTTTCTCTCAATGTTCCATTCGCATCCGAGCGGGTTATTATATACTTACTTTATTGATGTCACGTCTGTGACGGGAAGAAAACCTGCTTTTTTTTTTAAAGCTGTGTTTTCCTGTGTTTTTCATGTGAGGGAAAATTTCGAAACCTCTTTACCGATTGTTTCGAAATTTTGACACAGCGTTGCATTCGAATAGGCGCGTCTTTTTATATGCCTACTATATAGATGCCACCCCTGTGACAGGTAAAAACATGCGTCTTTGAAAATCAGCGCGATCTGATGTACATAATAGCAATATGCACGCTATACTAAATATAACACGAATTCCATTTCAATGTTTCCGATTGCACTGATAAATTTTATTTTCATTGATTTCGATTTATTTTATTTTTTATTGAATTATTTTGTGTGACATTGTGTTGGAGTTGAGCTGTGTTGTTTACCATACCGTTCATTTCGTAGGTATAAGTATAGATGCCGCACCTATGACAGGTGAAACTATACTTTTCTTGAAAAACAACGCTCTCTCTTGTATGCAAGAGTAACACACATGCTATATACTAAATATGTTACAATTCCATTTCAATGTTTCTGATTGCATTGATAAATTGAATTTTCATATATTTTGATTTAATTTCATTTGGATTTAATTATTTTGTGCGGATTGCGTAGGAATTGAGCTGTGTTGTTTACCATACCGTTCATTTTGTGAGTAGAGTTTTTGTTTATTTTTTTCATATTTTCATTTCATTTTTTAACTGTTTTTCTTATATTTCAGTGATGGGAACATCAGATCACTTGATGTTCCCAATTTTCTGATGGGAACACCAGCCCATTTTGGAAGGCATCGTACGAGGGAGTGGGGAATGTTGGGGACGAGGGGATGGGGGGAATGGAGAATGGTGGGGAGGACAAAGTGACAGGAGAGTGGGGCATGGTGGGCAAAGACGAGGGGATGGTAGAGTGGGGAATGGTGGGGAGGACGAGGAGACGAATGAGGGGGGAATAGTAGGGAAGACTGGGGGACAGGGAAGGTTGCTGTGGCTCAGCAATGCACATGCGTTACTGAGCCACAGCAACGCGTGGCCGGATACTGCTAGTTGTAAATAAATGATTAAGTCACCCCTTCATATATATTCAATTCTACTGAAGACTTTTCCTAAACGTTTAATTTATATGTATGCATTTAATTTCAATAAGATTTTTACGTCTAATTTTCAACTCACTCGCTAAAATGTTTATAGATAAATATATTTTTAAATCAATATACGATTTTTTCGAGGAGAAAATAGAAGTAGAAATCATTTTAGAGGTTATAAATAGACCAATTTGATGGCATGTTCGTAGAAGCTAATTTTAGCCAAATATACAGAGCAATTTCCAGGAAACACAGTGTTTACATTTTTACCTGTTTGAGGTGCCCTCCGTGCTGCCTCCCGTGCTGCCTCCCGTGCTGCCCTCCGTGCTGCCCCCCGTGCTACCCTCCGTGCTGCCCCCCGTGCTACCCTCCGTGCTGCCTCCCGTGCTGCCTCCCGTGCTGCCCTCCGTGCTGCCCCCCGTGCTACCCTCCGTGCTGCCCTCCGTGCTGCCCTCCGTGCTGCCCTCCGTGCTGCCTCCCGTGCTGACCTCCGTGCTGCCCTCCGTGCTGCCCTCCGTGTTGCCCTCCGTGTTGCCCTCCGTGCTGCCCTCCGTGCTGCCCTCCGTGCTGCCCTCCGTGCTGCCCCCCGTGCTGCCCTCCGTGCTGCCCTCTCTGTTGCCCTCCGTGCTGCCCTCCGTGCTGCCCTCCGTGTTGCCCTCCGTGCTGCCCCCCGTGCTGCCCTCCGTGCTGCCCTCCGTGCTGCCCTCCGTGCTGACCTCCGTGCTGACCTCCGTGCTGACCTCCGTGCTGCCCTCCGTGCTGCCTCCCGTGCTGCCCTCCGTGCTGACTCCCGTGTTGCCCTCCGTGCTGCCCCCCGTGCTGCCCTCCGTGCTGCCCTCCGTTTTGACCTCCGTGCTGCCTCCCGTGCTGCCCTCCGTGCTGCCCTCCGTGTTGCCCTCCGTGCTGCCCTCCGTGCTGCCCTCCGTGCTGCCCTCCGTGCTGCCCTCCGTGCTGCCCTCCGTGCTGCCCTCCGTGCTGCCCTCCGTGTTGCCCTCCGTGTTGCCCTCCGTGTTGCCCTCCGTGCTGACCTCCGTGCTGACCTTCGTGTTGCCCTCCGTGCTGCCCTCCGTGCTGACCTTCGTGTTGCCCTCCGTGCTGCCCTCCGTGCTGCCCTCCGTGCTGACCTTCGTGTTGCCCTCCGTGTTGCCCTCCGTGCTGCCCTCCGTGCTGCCCTCCGTGTTGCCCTCCGTGCTGCCCTCCGTGCTGCCCTCCGTGTTGCCCTCCGTGCTGCCCTCCGTGCTGCCCTCCGTGTTGCCCTCCGTGCTGACCTCCGTGCTGACCTTCGTGTTGCCCTCCGTGCTGCCCCCCGTGCTGCCCTCCGTGTTGCCCTCCGTGCTGCCCTCCGTGTTGCGCTCCGTGTTGCCCTCCGTGCTGCCCTCCGTGCTGCCCTCCGTGCTGCCCTCCGTGTTGCCCTCCGTGCTGCCCTCCGTGTTGCGCTCCGTGTTGCCCTCCGTGCTGCCCTCCGTGTTGCCCTCCGTGCTGCCCTCCGTGCTGCCCTCCGTGCTGCCCTCCGTGCTGCCCTCCGTGCTGCCCTCCGTGCTGCCCTCCGTGTTGCCCTCCGTGCTGCCCTCCGTGCTGCCCTCCGTGCTGCCCTCCGTGTTGCGCTCCGTGTTGCCCTCCGTGTTGCCCTCCGTGCTGCCCTCCGTGCTGCCCTCCGTGCTGCCCTCCGTGCTGCCCTCCGTGCTGCCCTCCGTGCTGCCCTTCGTGTTACCCTCCCTGTTGCCCTCCATGTTGCCCTCCCTGTTACCCTCCCTGTTACCCTGCCTGTTACCCTTCCTGTTGCCCTCTCTGTTACCCTCCCTGTTGCCCTCCCTGTTACCCTCCCTGTTGCCCTCCCTGTTACCCTCCCTGTTGCCCTCCCTGTTGCCCTCCCTGTTGCCCTCCCTGTTACCCTCCCTGTTGCACTCCTGATGTTCTCCTGTTAATATTATGCAAGTTTTTATTTGTGGCTAGGCTTCGTGGCTAGGCTCCGTGGCTAGGCTCCGTGGCTAGGCTCCGTGGCTAGGCTCCGTGGCTAGGCTCAATGGCTAGGCTCAGTGGCTTGGCTCAATGGCTAGGCTCCGTGGCTAGGCTCCGTGGCTAGGCTCCGTGGCTAGGCTCCGTGGCTAGGCTCCGCGGTTAGGCTCAATGGCTAGGCTCAGTGGCTAGGCTCCGTGGCTAGGCTCCGTGGCTAGGCTCCGTGGCTAGGCTCCGTGGCTAGGCTCAGTGGCTAGGCTCCGTGGCTAGGCTCCGTGGCTAGGCTCAATGGCTAGGCTCAGTGGCTAGGCTCAATGGCTAGGCTCAGTGGCTAGGCCCAATGGCTAGGCTCCGTGGCTAGGCTCAATGGCTAGGCTCAGTGGCAAGGCTCAATGGCTAGGCTCCGTGGCTAGGCTCCGTGGCTAGGATCAGTCGCTAGGCTCCGTGGCTAGGCTCCGTGGCTAGGCTTCGTGGCTAGGCTCCGCGGCTAGGCTCCGTGGCTAGGCTCCGTGGCTAGGCTCCGTGGCTAGGATCAGTCGCTAGGCTCCGTGGCTAGGCTCCGTGGCTAGGCTTCGTGGCTAGGCTCAATGGCTATGCTCAGTGGCTAGGCTCAATGGCTAGGCTCAGTGGCTAGGCCCAATGGCTAGGCTCCGTGGCTAGGCTCAATGGCTAGGCTCAGTGGCTAGGCTCCGTGGCTTGGCTCCGTGGCTAGGCTCCGTGGTTAGGCTCCGTGGCTAGGCTCAGCGGCTAGGCTCTTCAGCTAGGCTCTGCAGCTAGGCTCTGCAGCTAGGCTCTGCAGCTAGGCTCAGCGGCTAGGCTCAGCGGCTAGGCTCCGTGGCGGAGGCTGGTGAAGGGAGGGGCACCACCGCTTGGTCCCTCAGGGGTCGATATTGTCCACAGAACGCCTGTTGCTCTATATTGACCCCCCCCCACCCCCACCCCTGTCTGTCTGGCTCTCTACCTCGTCTCTCTCCCTCTCTCTCTCTCTCTCTCTCCCTCCCCCTCTCTCTCTCTCTCTCTCTCCCTCCCCCTCTCTCTCTCTCTCTCTCTCTTAAACTTAGACAATAATTCATCGAAAATTGTGTTAACGTTCTTAGTGAAACTTCAAGATAAGAGTTACCTCTCACCCTCCATCACCTCTGAAGCTCCCCCTCTCACCTACACCAAGGTGACCCTTTTATTAACCTTTATTAATAACTAACACTCAAGTATTAAGTAACAACCAATCAACAAATCCAACATTCTACTTGTAACTCATTTTTGTATGCCTGAATGTACTTTTCCCCTCAATAAACATTATTATTTCATTTGTCTGGACTCTAGTAGTCAGGAGGGAGTCGAAAATTTCAGTTTAGCAGCAGGCTGCTGCTTCTGGGATCGTTCCCTATTAAGACCTCTTAATAGCATGGTCGATAGAGCTTCGACGTCACACGCCTGCGATCTGTGGTTCGAGTCTCCGAGAGTAAAGGTGACTGAAATGTCTATTTCCATGAATGTGTGGATGACAATTTATTATTATTGTTATTATTATGATAGCAGGAAAGAGGATGCGTCGGGAGGAAAGTGTGGGCCCACACCTTCATCTTCTAGTTATTTGTCCTGATCGCCCGCACAGCTCCATGTTAAGTCCTGATGTCCCGCACAGCTCCATGTTAAGTCCTGATGTCCCGCACAGCTCCATGTTAAGTCCTGATGTCCCTCACAGCTCCATGTTAAGTCCTGATGTCCCGCACAGCTCCATGTTAAGTCCTGATGTCCCGCACAGCTCCATGTTAAGTCCTGATGTCCCTCACAGCTCCATGTTAAGTCCTGATCACCCGCACAGCTCCATGTTAAGCCCTGATGTCCCGCACAGCTCCATGTTAAGTCCTGATCACCCGCACAGCTCCATGTTAAGTCCTGATCTCTCGCACAGCTCCATGTTAAGTCCTGATCACCCGCACAGCTCCATGTTAAGTCCTGATCACCCGCACAGCTCCATGTTAAGTCCTGATCTCCCGCACAGCTCCATGTTAAGTCCTGATCACCCGCACAGCTCCATGTTAAGTCCTAATCACCCGCACAGCTCCATGTTAAGCGAACGTGTTTCAGATGCGTGATTCAGCCCAGTGATGAAGGTGCACTCTGAAGTGAAGTGCTTGAGCGAGGCACAGCCAGCATGAGGTGCTTGAGCGAGGCACAGCCAGTGTGAGGTGCTTGAGCGAGGCACAGCCAGCGTGCAGGTAGTAAGTGCTGAGCGCCTGGTCTTGTGCTGGTCAGCTTGTGGTGGTGCACAGGTTGGGAGAGCTGACAGTCGCGGAGACTGTTTGCCTTGTGCGTAACAGTAACTCCGGCGACATCTCTCTGATGTCGAAGGCATCGATGTGCTCACTAGTCCATTCAGAACAGGTCAGGAGTAGACCTACCTTGTGTCTACCTTGTGTAGCTTCCGGGGATCAGCAGCCTGTGGGAGTATGTCTCCTAAGATTCTCCCACAGCTGACTAGAATGGCTCATTGCAGTACACAGTGCACTGATCTTCGTGCACAAGGTCCTATTTCTGTTAATCCTGGATAGTGACCTGGCATGTTGGGGATCTCCAGAATGCCCATTTAACCAGGAACACTTTCATAATACGGAGGCCGCCGTATGTCCAGGCACGAAGTAGATACAGGGAGTTAAGCATACTTGCCACCAAGGGTCAGTGGGTACATTGGCCGGTGGGAGCATGGGAGAGAGGGGAGACGCCAGCAGTGTCTGACCTCTGGGGTCAACCGGCGCGATAGAAAATAACAGCTATGACGTGGTCGTTCCGTGGTCATGACGACACTCCTGCTACTGATCATCGAACGGCCAATATGATTGGGTCCCGCTCATTTCCTGCAATGCTATTAGTCAAATCGTAATGTTTTGTGTTGTGTGCCCACGAGACGCCCTGAGCTTCAGGCAAATGTATTTGCGTGTGTCTGTCTGTTAAGCATACAGCACGCCCTCCTGCAGTACCCCCGTGTCAAGTATGGATTGTGGGAAGCCTGTCGTCAATGGTCTCACGTCAGAACGAGCGCCCAGCTGTCAGGCCACCTACGAGTTCTTGCATAAATGTGCCTGAGTGAGTGAGTGAGTAAGGAAAGGTACCTTATCTGTAAGTACAAGATCTTGTCATTGTTTTATTGTGTCTGTGTTGATCTGAGGTATCAACCACAGTTCTCAGCTTTTCATACCTGTCACTGGTTATAGGTGAATCGACGGTGTATGCGTGTTATCTGTGTGGTATCACAACATTACACTTGTTTGTGAATGTGAGCTTCACATACACCACACATTAAGTTATTGTGTGACATTATTATTGTGCATGTTATTGCTTGTCCCATTGACAGTGCCATTGTGTTTATTGCATATCATCATTACCTGAGTATCCGGTTGGAACTCTTGTGATCCCTTTGCATACTGGCAGTAAGGTTGCCGTGTTAATGATTGGTTGTCAACTGTGTTAAGTTAGGTGTTTCTCCACGAGTGGATACGAGTCGTTAGCCAGACGTCAAGAGTCTCGCTAATATAACCATAGCCTTTCTGACGCCAATCTAAAGTAAATCAAGCACCCTTTGTATTAGTGGTAAATTAGTAAATAAACTACTGTTAAGCTTTATGCAGTGTTTCCGTTGAACCACTTATGAATACTGCCAATTAATTGTCTCCAACACCGAGTTGCCTAATTCACTAAACTATAAATGTGATGAGGACCCTAGGAGTCCCTTAAAGTGTTAAATCATTGAGGAGATTCCAACGATCAACGTGGACCAGGACCAGGTGAGGCCCTCAAGGCCTCACCAGACCCTCAAGGACTCTAACTCGACCTTGCTCCCAGGCCCTGTACGGCTGCTCTCGAATTTCCAATCCGGCTAATTCCGACAGCTTCGTGAAGCGTCTGCCACATGTACATTGGCGACGTACGCATTGCAGTCGTGAAAGCAAAAATGAAAACCCCCACGCAGCCCCACGGCCCGGCCTCTGTCCAGGCCTCCTGGTTGGTGGTCTGGTCAAGCAGGCTGTTAGACGCAGCTGCTCGCAGCCTGACGTATGCACAGTTCTTCACATTGTCTAAAAATCTGATAAATGAGGAAGGGGGGGGGGGAGCTGGCCATCCAGGAGAGGGATATACATACTCCAGATGAGAGCACACTTGGTGGGGCCTCATATAAGGTTTGGCAGCCACTGCTGTCAAGAAGGTGTGAGATTCACTTAATGACAGTTACTTGGCTTTCTAGGATAAGCACTCTCTCTCTAAGTGAATTGTTAAGGTCACTGAAGAGTTAAACTTCATTCCCAAGGTGTTGACTTTGTCCTTAAACACTACAGGTTTCTTTCACTAGTTTGTATACCTGTCCAATTTGCAAAATACCTGTCCAATTTACGTTAGTTATCACCATCGCCGCATGTTGCTTCTGTCCCAAATATGACTTGCCATCACTTTCCTCTGGTAGATATTGCTGTAAGTTAGTGATTAATGAGCCTCGTAGTAGTTGGCTTTTCTTCTTTTCCATATGTGGAGCTTAGAGTGCAGTCATCAGCACTGGCCTAAACTTGTGGCCATTGGGATGAGATGTGAGTGGTTGATGTTACACAACAAAGGACCAAACAAACTAACCTACGGTACACTGACACCAATTGAGTGGTGTTCAGATTCTGCTCCATTGAGAACTACTAAAAGAAAGCCATTCCAAAGGGTGCCACAGAGTGCTACAGAGTGCTACAGAGTGCCACAGAATGCCACAGAGTGCTACAGAGTGCCACAGAATGCCACAGAGTGCTACAGAGTGCCACAGAATGCCACAGAGTGCTACAGAGTGCCACACGATCAAAAGCTTCTACAACTTATTTTGGATGATCCAGTGCCTGGTACCACTTCCTAAAACCAAACTGATGACCCCATAGTAACTGATGAAGGTTAAAAAAGATTAATGTCTTAAATCTGTTTCCAGTAATTGAAAGCAGTGATACTGGTCTGTAGTAACCAACCACTGAACGGTTCTTCATTTTCTGGACTGGATTCTTCCTTAATTATGAGAAGACTCAGGACATGAAGATAGAGACAACAGGACGACAGGAACAAACTGGAGAAATGGTCTAGAAAATGGCTACTAAATTTTAACTCGTGTAAGTGTAAAGTAATGAAATTAGGTGAAGGGAGCAGGAGGCTGAACAGAATGTACCATTTGTGAGGTGAAATCGTGCAAGAGTCAAGTAGAGAGAAAGACCTGGGGGTCGATATCACACCGAACCTGTTCTCAGAAGCTCACATCAAAAGGATATCATCAGCGGCGTATGCGATGCATGCTAACACCAGAACTGATTTTAGAAAGTTCTGTAAGGAATCATTCAGAACCTTGTACACCACATATTTCACACCAATTCTGGAGTATGCAGGTCCAGTCTGGAGTCCATACCAAGTTAAACACAAGACAAAGTTAGAGAAGATTCAGAGGTATGCCACATGCCTCAGAGATGTGAGGAATGAGTTATTATGAGGAAAGGCTACAGAAATGAAACCTCACGTCCTTGTAAGACAAAATGAATTAGGGGGAGACATGATCACCACCTACAAAATACTCAATGGAATTGACAGGTGGAAAAAAAGAAACTATTTAGCATGGGTGGAACACGAGCAAGGAGACACAAGTGATAAACTTAGTTTTCAAATGAGCCACAGAGACATAAGAAAGATTTGTTCAGTGTCAGAGTAGTTAGCAGATGGAATACATTAGGCAGTGATGTGGTGGAGGCTGACTCCATACACAGTTTTAAATGTAGATATGATAGAGTCCAGTAGGCTCAGGAATCTGTACACCAGTTGACTGACAGTTGAGAGGGGGGACCAAAGAGCCGGAGCTCAACTCCCACAAACACAACTAAGTACCTAATTTCCATATTTTATGCAAATATGGTAAGTCAGTATAGTTGACCTCGATGTGCTTTAATACAGGCATCCTGTCCCCGATGGTCGGTAATGACATTGCTGGCATATTGGACAAGGTTGTTAGAGTTGACTCGTGTTTCACTCTGTCGCGGCACTCCAGGAAGACGAGCTTTCTCACTCTCGTCACACTGTCTCCACTCTCATCCTTCACTCTCCGGCACGTGAGGTGCACTACGCACCTCACGTGCACTATATATATATATATATATATATATATATATATATATATATATATATATATATATATATATATATATATATATATATATATATATATATATATATATATATGTATATATATAATATATCTCAATATCATAAGAGAGAGAATAGCTATCTGTTTATCTCTCCAAAGTTGGAGGCCAGACACATTGAGATACCCTTACCCAAATTGGTAGAATTAATGGTCTAGATGTAAAGTGTCTTGTATAGTGACTGTTGTGAGCCTCTTGTTGAATCACTCGTGATACAAAAGATTATTGATGTGTGTATTTGTGTAGGTGATTAAATATGTATGTGTATGTATATGTATATATATATATATGTACATGTATGTATATGTGTACATGTATATATAACATTAATAATTGTGTAACTAGCGTCAAAATTTTTTATTAGCTTAGCTAAACGAACCAAAGGGTTCAGTTCCTGAACCCATTATGTGCCTCTGTAACCCTTTACACCACCGCCCACGGGATGGATATGGGGTGCATAATAAAGAAAGAAATTGGTATGGGATAAACATAGGCTGATTGGGGTCACCAGAACTCAAAAGGTCACAGCGTGCCAGGGGGTCACATATTCAGACCCCCTTGACAATTTTTGGCACCACCCGCTGGGTATATAGCTAAATATATTCATAACAAACGTTTCGAAATATTTTTTATATAATTTACATCTATATTCACTGATTTCGGGAAAATGTACAGAAATCTCCTATTTGCCCGAACAGACGATTTATCTTTACTACAACAGACGATTGTTGACCTTTTGAGTTCTGGTGACCCCAATCAGCCTATGTTTATCCCATACCAATTTCTTTCTTTATTATGCACCCCATATCTATCCCGTGGGCGGTGGTGTAAAGGGTTACAGAGGCACATAATGGGTTCAGGAACTGAACCCTTTGCTTCAAAGATTTCTCGACCCATGCACCGTTCTCAAAGGAGAGTTCAGTGTGGAATCAGTGGGCACTGGAGACAGGATGACCACTCCCTCAGCCAGTACATCTCTGCCGGGAGTTATGGATTAAGGTAGAGTCGCTTGTTGACTGCAGTAATTCTTCAATTCATAACCATTGCAAAGATAAGAATATTTCAGTTTTTAGGAGTGTTCAATTATAACTTTGTGTGCAATAAATTGTGTTGATTTGATGGTGTTTAGTGGAATTTTCCCCCAATTTTATATTTTATTATTTCTGATCATTAAAATCCTGTATTTTGTACTATAAGCCCATTTACTCTTGTAAGCATCTTTATCTATTCAATATATTCTCTCTTGGTAAATTAGTTAAACCACACTTCATAGTAAATTCATCCCTACTTTTCTATAATTAGGAATTCACATACTGGGACTCTTGTTGCAATTGAACTGGTCCTTTCCAGCAGTCAATTAGCGCAATTACAGAAACCCTCGGGATAGGTGGTGACGCGTTTTTTAAGTCTCTAGAGAATTGCTTGTAAGTGAAAGCCAGTATCCTTGTTTAGTGGTACCTTGGTGATCAAACGCCAAGGTTACAAGGCCTCGCTGGACCGGAGGTTACATTAAGATTAAAAATGGTAAATATCAGAACCGTTAAATAACAGCCAACGATAACCCGGAATAGTTAGGTAATAGCTGGAACCCGTTACAATGGTGGCAGTGGCGGGTAAGCGTTATATGTTATAAACTATTATTCATCTAGCGGCTACCTTAGAAAAGAAAACACATAGATGCTTGTGGAGGCCTACCATATGAGATTATTATATGGCGGAGCCTCCATGTGGTTATACTGTGAAGCGAACATAGTTGACAGAGGCTAACACAGAGTTCGAAGTTTTCTGAGGCGGAGATAGAAGTTCTCCAAGGCTTCGGAGGAAGATGATGATGTACTGTATAGCTGAAGACTGGAGAGGTCCCGAGGTACTGCCAACGAGTTAGCCCAAAGACAAGAGAGTAGATTCAAACGGGTCTGGTCGGCAAGGTGCAGTTGGCGCCTTTGCCGGAGGCGGCTGCCTCGGGGGTGGCACGGAAAATCACCGCCAGGTATAACCTGGAGGAGGGTTATACCTGGTGTATAACCAGGTATAACCAGGTATATATGTAATTGCTCCCACTGGCAGGCAGTTTCAATGTGGCTCCCTCCACACCCCCCCTCCTGTCCCTATAAAGTCAGGGGTATGTTTTAAAAAGAGTAACTCTTATCTGTTTTCTAAAATAGACAGCTGGAATATGTAGCCTTGGTGTGGGGAAATTCTTCCAACATATAGTTTCCTATAATTATAAATTAATTAAATGGACTATATGAATAAATAACATGAGTGGACTGTATGAAATTAATAGTTGGATATTTCCACTTCCCACACCTTTTGGGGGTAGATTAAATACTGCTAAACCTACCTAATGAAGTGAATATGTTTGCATAAATTTAAAAATAATCTTTTATAGAATTAATAGTTATGGAGTTAGTAAACTAACTACAATATCATAACTAAATGTTTATCAGCTTAGCTGTAGAGCAGATAATGAGAAGTGCGTCTGACAGCCTCCCAAAATCAGTTAAATCTTCTCTCAACATGATGGTGTCGTGGACACGTAACTCATCAGTTGAGATGACTCACTCTCGTAGATATACCTCCACACTGTGAAAAATAAAATATAATTTCTATTGAATTACAATCATATTAACTAATTTCCATTGAAGGGATCAACTGATTTACGGAATTAAACTTACTAGGTTTATTTGATGTTCCTACGTCCTAACGATCGGACAATCTAACACTATTATGGCCCTAAAGAATGATCAGATTAACTTATCCGACTGGACGTGGTGTCCCCAATGTAAGATGAAGCAGGCAGTAACGTCTGGGATTCGTTATTGCTCAGATGATCCCAAATTAATGCGACGTTAAGTGGCGAGGATCTCGGGACATTAGTCAATATGGTTACAGCAGAGCAAGTGACGGGCGCGCCCTCTACCTTCCTCTCGGCGCCTTATCTCAGCATACAAGTCACGGTATTCTACTACGTCCTATTTTCTATCAAGATGTTACCGACGTTATTTTACGTCTTAATAATGCACCTCAGACATCGGCAGATGATTTTCCACTGTTTATATTATTGAACCAAAGCGTCATTAGATCAAAAACACATATGTAAATAATATTCAGTTCGTGACTTTTAATCAACCTGAATCAGTTGATCGTGGCTGTGGAAAATAACACATAAATGTGGAGATATTATTCATGTTAAATCACTCTATGAATTAAATCAATTTCCAATCTAAATTACCTAGAAAATTAAGCAAAGGTTAGACTGGGTTTAAATCGATTTGAATAAAGAGTTTATTCTCATGGGAGTTGGATGGCTGACGTGACAGCGGCCATGTGTATTAGGAAGAATTTGTGGGCACTACGCTACTTGTTAGTAATGTTAGTAAATTTAATTTCCTAGCACAATAATTTGTCTTATTATACTAGGGGTTAGTATTTGGGGTTTCGGAAATTTCCGACACTTGGTAAATTATGGCTGGTACTTATAAAAATGAAGCAATTATATTAATTTATTTAGGTAATTATTTAATATTTCTGAATTATAATACAAAGTACAGTATAAATTTTAAAGAACTGAGGTACTTTTCCATATTTTAGTTTTTATATCCTGTTTGCGAGTATTCTTTGTCATTTCTGTTTACTTTTCCTTTGTCTCTTACTCCAATTCTCTTCTTTACATATTTACCACTACACCACTCTTGATATTAAAGGGGTAATGTGTTCCTTCAGTTCTACAAAATCTGCTCCTAGAGAAATGACTTCTTCCGTAGTAACGGCCTTCATGCCTAAGCGCTACTCCTTGGCTGTGGTCTCTTCTTCGACATAGAGCAACACTTTCAACACCTCTATCATCCCCTGGATCCCAAAGGAAAGCAATTCTATCTATGACTTCCAGTGACCGACTTACGGCTGGTTCCTCTTTTTCTTTCTTCGGTACTTATCGTTCCTGAATTGAAAGCTCGGTGCTTCGATAGCATCTTAAACGGCTCAAGACCAAGAGCATCACATCATCTAACTTTCCATAAAAACTTATCCTCGGAAGAACCCACAGGCCATCCAAGGCCCTGTGGGATTTCTGGCAGTAAGTACATCTCCCATAGGGCAGTTCTTGTAACCTAACTCCTCCCTCAAAATGAGAGTAGAAGGAAGAGACACCTAAAGTCTTAACATCTTCCCATGAAGGTTGGTTATTCCTCCAGGCCACATCCTGAACCTGACCTATTTGATCGGCTTGGACATTGTCCTGAAGTGCCACTTCTATCCTGCACCTGAACACTGAGGGAACTTCATCTGATTAGTTCTTGGCCAGAGTAGTTGGACTCTGCTCATCCTCCTCGTCAGTATCTGTTGCCTCTGCCCCTGAACCCATTTCTTGATTAATTTCTGAACAAGTCAAGTTCTCTTCTATAACCTCTCCTGAAGATTGGATATTTGTCTGGGCATTCTTCTGCCCTCATTCAGGTAGCGTATATTCCTGAAGGGTACTTTCTTCCTTGGTCCTAGACTCTAACACCAAAGGAAGTTCACATGGTGAACTTCCATGGCACAGAAGTGCCATAGCCACGGCATAGCCACGTTCACATGGTGAACTTCCATAGCCATGGCATGGCTAATGCCATGTGCCGTGACATTAGCCGTGCACTTGGGGCGTGCATGGCAGTGCATGGGCCTAGTTCTGGTAACCCGTATCTGAATCATCCCTTGTTAGCTCTCGCTAGAGAGCCTGAGTTGTCAGCATCCCAAATATGCTACAATGGCCATTGTCGCCAATTTGTGGAAAGAGTTAGAGTGAGCAGCAGCTTTCATTGTGTAGAGCGATATGACAGAGGGTTTGAGCGCGAAGGCGAGCCTGGCATGAACACACGGGTGGCCTATCATGCGTCACCATCCTCGTTACCAAGGCAACGCCGCCAGCCATCTTCGGCAGCCATCTTGGAATCGCCCTACAGCCATGGAAGCTCGTCTCTGATTGGCTGAGGAGAGTAGGCACCTGTATGCCTTTCCTCTGGTTGATTTGTTTGAGGATAACCCGGGAAGAAGCTGGCAGATGCTGGGAAGAAGCAATTCTGCCTTTAGCCGCCGCTCTTGCATGATGTCCTGTGTTGCTCATTCGGCCAAATTGAGTAAAAGGGTGACGTGGCGGTTGGTTACTCTACACCTCCAGCTACCAGCACCATCGTTGAGGGTCCGTGGAACGTAGCAGAATCCGGGAACTCGCCGTATTTGGGGGGATAGCAAGGGAGTGTAGAAAGAAATCGTGGAAAGTAGGTAAGGTTCATACGAAGAAACAACAGACTCGTGGGTCCCCATTCCAGTGATTTATCAGACGCTCTGACCATCTGCTAGTGATCTGTAGCAGTAAAGGAGAAATTCGTGCTAGTGTTCAGGAGAGTTTTACCATAGAAATTCGAGATAAGAGACGCTGGGCGTGAATGCGCCATCCATGTACGAACGCACCGCTCGCCGGTGGGGTTACGAACCGCGCCATGTGTTGTGAGGGAGGTTACGAAAACGTGCCAAGCCATACGAAAACGCCACTGCGCTAGGCTACCACCTAAGCCTCCGCCGCCTTGAGGAGTAGCCAGCCACCTAAAGCTGGGTGCCTGGGACCCAGGACACTTGGGGTGTGCATGTGAGCCGGCTGTGTAAATGAGAGCAAGTACCCTGTGTGTGTTTTGGTGATTATTATCTCTTAGCCTGAATTAGAGGTCAGGTGTTCCGTCCCATTGTTTCCAAGCACTTGTGGAGGTGAGGAGAAGTGCGGGCGCATGAGATTTTCACCCTTATTGACATCTTGTCAGTCTCAGTGGAATTGAGTCTGGTGAGGGCTGACGTACAGTCCCTGTACGTGCGTGTGGGAGAACACACGGGAACAGAGTATACATATATTAGCCAAGGACTGTGAGGGACTGTCCTAGTGGTTATATTCCACTCTGTTAGGATTTATGGTAATTCATTCTAGGTGATTATCTTGTTCCATGTGGTGTAATCTTTTACAGGAGAGGAAGTCCAGTACTGGTCATAAGTGCACAGGTAAAGGGTCAGTGTGTAACACCAGGGATTTCCTGGCATTTGATTATGGTGGAGTACTACCAGTGTGTTATTTCTCATGTTGTGTTCCCCAGGGCTGTGACAAGTGTGATTATATATGTGGCTGACGTGTTAATTTTGGTAGATTTTGTGATGAGTAACGAGGCTGTCTAGAGTGACAGCTGACCGCTCTGTCGAGTAACGTAAATTCTCGGGAGTAATTATCGATCCGTGGGATTGCTAATCACTCACCCAAGATGATTCAGGAGTGTACTCACCTATTTGTGCTTGCGGGAGTTGAGCTCTGGCTCTTTGGTCTCGACCAAAGATCTCCTTGGAGGAGAGTGTGATCCTTGGAGGAGTGTTGACGGGTATCCTTCCTCACAACAGTGAGGGGTATCCTCCCTCACAACACTCCACCATAGAGGAGTGTTGTGATCTCTTTAGTGTTCCTATTAACGTTTTGATAGCTGAAGGCTACAGGTCAGCAAGGATATAATTATATATAATCGTAGTGTCACAAAGCCCAGTGTGTTATTGCTGTAGTTGCAGTATATAGTGTTATTGCAACCGGGTTGCAACGTGTGGACCAGTGTTCTAAGAGGTAATTAGAATACCAGGTGTTATTGCAACAGGACAGTAAGGTGTTGTGCTGTGTTCTAATATATTGAAATTAGAGCACCTGATTGTGTGTGATTATTGCAAGGGGTTGCATTGTTGGGCCGTGATTGTTGCTAGTGTTGATCAGTCACCGTGTGTGTTATTACAGTCACTAAATTGTGTTGGGCCGTGTTCTAGTGGGCTAGAGCACTGAGTGTTATTTTCTGGTGTTCTGCAGTAATTGTAATTGCAACCGGATTTATATTATATTAAATCACTGAGTGGACCGTGATTTATTATTGTCGTGGGTGAAACTTGGGCATTGAGTCAAGTACTTGGTGTTGTATTTCCTGTGTAACTGGTGGGCATTGAGGTCCAGTATTCAGTGAGGTGACTGCAAGGGTAACTGGTGGGCATTGAGGTCCAGTATTCAGTGAGGTGACTGCAAGGGTAACTGGTGGGCATTGAGGTCCAGTATTCAGTGTGGTGACTGCAAGGGTAACTGGTGGGCATTGAGGTCCAGTATTCAGTGAGGTGACTGCAAGGCAATTAATGTAACGCAGCTAAGGGAACATCCAATGCTGAAAGAGAAATTGTTCTTTAACAATTTGAGTAACGTAAGATGCGTTTGGGTTAATTATTTTCCTAGGTGTTAGTCTCTCAGGGAGCCTAGCCAAAGCCAGACAAGAATTGTAGAATTGCAGGAGAGGGCTGAATTATACTCTTAATATTGTTTGTTGTAAATTATCAGTCAAGGGACAGGTAATTAAAGGGTTCCAGGAAGTCAAAGTAATTAACTTCGATTAGGGTTGATCGACTCACACGAAGGCTCCATTGTTTCAGTAACGTAACGTTGGTTATTGATCTGTCAGAGGACAGGTAATTTGATTGACTCTGGGGAGAGTAACGTCATTGTAAAATAACGTAGACGTGGTGATTAATTGTAAGTTCATGGAATCATGTATTAGTCACCTGAATCCGTCGTGGTATGGAAGGCCCAGATGGAATTCATACCATTAAAGTAAATTGTTGAGCCAGTGTGAAAGGTGACGTATTTGTATTAATTAATTATTGATCTTAATTAATAAGATCAATAATAATGACTACCCTCGAGCAATAATTAATTGCTCGAGGGTAGTCAAGGGTGATTGACGTTCTCTTAGCACTTTGGACATTGTGATTGTAGTAAACTATCGAAAGAGCGATAGTACCCGATAACGTAACTCGTACGGGGATTAATCAGCTGTCTGGAAGTACAGAGATTAATGGGGATTACTCACTGAATGCTTGACGGGTAGAGTGTTTGTGTAATTCCGAGTTACTAGTGACAGTTGTACAGGTTGATCTGTCTGTGGGAGACAAGATTAAGTTGTGGGAACTCTAACTCTCAATATAATGATATTTAATTAATTAAATCAAAATACTCGAAGGACCACTCTTTTTTTTTACTGAGAAGGGAAACAGATAACTAATACAATAAAATAGACTGAGACACCAGTGTCTATGGATGGTGTAATCATCCAGAATTATTTATAGGGCATTAATGGACTGTAAGAAAAATTATTACTCAAGAGTTAAACATTCCCAAACCAAACTGGGGGGTTAATACTAGAAATTAATACATATCTAGTACACTTAATTGATGCTAATTCATCATCAAGGATTTAGTAAAATTTACTAAGAAGTATATAAATCAGAAATTAAGTAAATGTTCAATGAATTAATTATCTCAATAGAACATAAATTAATCAATGGTAAATAATGCTATAATCAGCACAACAGAAATAATTGTTCCAAACAATGTGTTAGTAACTGACAAGAAATATAAGCCCAAAATTTATGGGGCTTATACAATCAAAGATTATTACAGTTTACACACGTAAGGAGGTTAGTAGAGAACTAAATTAGGTTTAGCCTCTTAGCTGTGGTAGTGAACAGTAGCATGGGTGTGGGGGTGGCGTCGTCTGGAACCTGCTAGAACATGCGTCCACCAAGCGTGGTGTGGGAGTTGATCTCTCCTCAGACGCAGTACACACACTCTGCAATGTAACACCGCTCTAAATGTAACACCACTATAATGGAACACAACTATAATGTATACTAAACTAATAATGTATACTAAACTAATAATGTAAACACTACTTATCCTGAGTAACACTTCCTATCAGTGCACTTGGTAACACTGTTATTGAGCACTGTAATATGAGCTGACATATGATGGTTACACCGGAACTAAAAGGTACACTGCCAATAAGGAAATGCTACACAGGATTAAATACGCTGCCACCATCTGCCTTTGACCATTGAGACTATATCAAGCAACGAGGCAAGAAACATTGCTTGACTTGGAGAGTACTTTCTATGACTGTCATTAATTATGAAAACGGTTGTCAGCCACTATATCCAAAAGGCTAAGAGGATTCAACAATTGACACAGACGGGAAATTTGACATGAGTTTATTGAGATACCAAAATGTCAATCACCACTTATAAATCCTATTCTAATACTGGCCAAAAGTTAAGAAATTTGGACATGGAACAAAACCTCAGAGATCACACACATTACCTTAAGACCTCTGTCTCTCCCTGGCTGAGATGTTCTTCACAGACCCGCTCTCGATCCCGGTGTCCCACACTCTCTTCCAACTAAGTCTCTACAGAACCTCTATATACAACCCCCACAGGGGGGAGGGGGGAGATCTGCTGTTGCTACCTACACCAAGAATGTAAGAAGTCGGCCACACGTGCACAAACACTTAAAAATATTTCAATTAAGCTTGTTTGACATTCACCATACACTCTTCAAGAGAGGAGTTATTAATTACGTGTGTGACTGATCTCTGACCTGGCCAAAAGGGGGAGATCCATGGATGTTTACACATAAGAATCTGGAGTCTAATTCCATTGCAATGTTTGACAAGAGTATCATGAAATATTATATACTTGAAACTATGCTGACTAAGACTAACCCAGGAGTTTTTTATTCAAAATACAAGATAATCCGGAGGTCATCTGGGCTGACCTCTTGGAGAAGGCTTCCCTGGGTGTGAACTCTAAGGGGGGGGGGGGTCATGGGTGTTACAGCAAACTCAATAAAATGTAGATTCTACTTACACATTATTAAATACGCAATTATCAAGCATGAATGGGGTTAAATTCGTTCACTGGGGACTCACTTGTATTTAGAGGAGGGAACACGTCCTAACGTCAAACTAAGGGCTAAAAATAAGTATAGTAAGCTTCGTATAAATATTAATCGCCACTTAACCGTGTTTGTGTTTGCCGATACGACCCTAGGATCGCAGATGGAGTCACAACATCCACACAATTCCTTGTGGTCCGCTCATTAACGTACTCCAGGCCAATTAACTGCAAAGGCCGATCACGTGTGTGCTAGTAAGCAATGACGCTCCTCAATCCAGGTGATGTTGAAAGCAAGTATGTGGCCAATTAAAGGCAATGACCATAATGGTGGGCGTAAGTGATGCTACGACCACGCCTCACTGGGGAAATGCTTCTCCCTTGCACGCTGCTAATATGGCGTACCTCCTCTCTCCCTCAACCTGTCTCGCATGCGCAAACATGTTTCAGTAGAAACGGAAAACTCTTCTCCTTATGAATATTCTACTTAATAAATTAATGAGACTGGGTTGCAATTATAGGGAGTTAGATTATTTAAATTCTCATCAAATAGTAATTAATATGAACAGCATTCTTATTAAACGAGAAATAGAGAGAAATTTCTGCTTCCTCCATGTTGATTTAAGATAACAGATAAACTGTTATGTAGTGATCTTTTGGCTGATAACACGTTGTTATTAGATCACTAGTGGTTATATTGTCAGTTAGTAAGTCTTGTAAAGAATACTGACAGAAGTCAAGAATATTATTCAATTCTCTGGCATCTATCTTGAGGTTATCTTGAGATGATTTCGGGGCTTTTTAATGTCCCCGCGGCCCGGTCCTCGACCAGGCCTCCACCCCCAGGAAGCAGCCCGTGACAGCTGACCAACACCCAGGTACCTATTTTACTGCTAGGTAACAGGGGCATAGGGGTGAAAGAAACTCTGCCCAGTGTTTCTCGCCGGCGCCTGGGATCGAACCCAGGACCACAGGATCACAAGTCCAGCGTGCTGTCCGCTCGGCCGACTGGCATGTTGATAGTATTTATATACCTCTGCTGGGTATTATCTGACGCAATACCGCAATTCTAAGTGGGAAGAATTTCTTAAATGACGCACAAATAGGAAAATATTAATTTCTGTTACTTCTACAAATTAGTAGGATTAATAAATGCTATGCCTAGCATACAATGGTAATTAAATGTTGGTTTATTTCCAACATAAGTTAACGTAAATGTTACTTTGATATTAACGAAATCTATTTGTTATTGATTGTTGATCGTCCGAGGGACGAAGTGTTAAAGTAAGAATTTAATTGAGGAGGGTTACTGGAGTGCCAGTAACCTCATTAGTCATCGTCATGTCATTGATAGGCTACTAGTTTGATGGCATTGCAAACGCCATTGCAGGTGTGGGCTGCAAGAATCGTAGGGAACTGATAGGAGGTTGTTGGAGGCGTGTCTCCTAGCCTACCGTGTTGTTGTGCAGTGATTATAGATTGGTATGTCCTGCTTGCTTGATTGATTCCTCTGTGTTCACCCAGTATGTTCAAGTTAGTTCATTTTGCAGCACTCGTGGCTGGTGTCTAGCTGTCAGTGGAAGTATCACAGGAAGGATTTCGAGTAACGTCATTGATATGTGTTTCGTTGTTGAAGTAGTTAGTGCTTTTTGAATAAACTGTTGTTGTTTAAGATTCGGTACTTGGAACAAAAAGTTCCAAGCAGCACGGGAACGCTGTCTTTTCCTTACACCCTACACATTTTATTGCTGTACAAAATTTCTGCCACTCAACTGTCAAATTGAGACTGCTTCTGAGAATTAGATCTGAATTCATAGCACCGCACAACAATAAATTTCGTTGTGAGAGTCCAGGAGCTACTCGTTAGATTACCTCTGGTGAATGACGAAGGTCAACGGCTAAGTGGAGGTGATTTCAAACTTTTGAAGTCTCAGTATTTGCTCGCGCCTAGTCAATTGTTCTTATATGGTCCCAGAGTGTGGAATGAGTTGCTTACTACACTGAGAGTGTTAGCCAAGCAAGTTCTTCCTCAGGCGACCCATCTAGACTCATTTTTTTTTTTTTTGAGATATATACAAGAGTTGTTACATTCTTGTACAGCCACTAGTACGCGTAGCGTTTCGGGCAGGTCCCTGGAATACGATCCCCTGCCGCGAAGAATCGTTTTTTCATCCAAGTAAACATTTTACTGTTGCGTTAAACAGAGGCTACAGTTAAGGATTTGCGCCCAGTAAATCCTCCCCGGCCAGGATACGAACCCATGACATAGCGCTCGCGGAACGCCAGGCGAGTGTCTTACCACTACACCACGGAGACATGAACCTAAATGTGTTAAGCATGAAAAACAACACGAGTTAAACATTACATTTCTTGAGAGATAGAGGAGGGGAGAGGTGTAAGAAAGGTGGCCAAGGAGGGGAGGGGGGGATAGAATTGGAGAGAAGTGATGGGAGGGGAGAAGAGAGGGGGGAATAGGGCACCAGTTGAGGGAGTGGAGTGGGGAAGTGGGTATAGTAGGGTGGGGGAAGGGACCCCGAGGGGGGGGGGGGAGCCAGGCATTCTAATTCTTATATATAAATAACCCAAAATGCTCCCAAGTGTGACAAACCCATTAGGCATAATTTGTAACTTTTCAACCTATCCTCATACTGACTGCACTACCTTTTTAACGCTATCGACCAAAGCGTAAAATTCGAGGTGGTTAAGGGAAATGAAAATCACCGCAATATTGACGCTCAGTGGGCCTAATTGTTATCGGTTACGGTATTTTAGGTTAGGCAAAACCGCTGCATTTCTTACGGAGTGGTAATCGAGAAACCAGGTCTCTCGATTTCTCCTCCTTAAAAAATGCAGTGGATTAGCTTTAACAAAACCATCGAAACCTAGACTACTCACCTAAGCCTATACCCATTAGTCCCAGAAAACGTTAATATAGTGATGCTTTTATGTGCATCAAAACACCCAAAATATTACGTTCAGATTCATTTCTTAAAACCTGTGGGGTTGGAATCATATCGAAGATAGGAAAATATATATTTTTTTGGGAAGGATACTTGTGACCTGTATGGGTATTTACAGCCGGTTGGAACACAGCAACCAGTCGTCAGGGATTAGACAGCCAACCGGTTGGAATACCACTACAGTCCAGAAACGTAATTAAACTGGATTGCAAACCAATCCTACATCCTCACCGAGCATATGGTTAGGATACACCGGTTTGGGGATGTCCTTGGATGGGGATTGATCAGATTTGTTTATGCGGCAAATAGGATTCAGATGAACGATCTGTACGTCAGGGATGTCCGCTTTCAATGATTTTGAATGTTATACTTCAAGAGCCGCTGTACTTGGCAATAAAAAGCAATGACTTTATTGTTCCACCTCGTCTTCCTAATGCTATGACACTTCCTGTTGTTGGTTATGCAGACGATACCACTATTTTTGTGTCGACAGAAGACTCGGTGGTGAATGTTTTGAAAGAGCGACAGGTGCTGTTATTAACAAGTACAAAACGTGTATGATGGGACTTGGCAGTTGGTGTAATAAAGTTACCTGGACAGGTTCATGGTTCAAGGTACTGGAGTCTATTAAAGCTCTTGGGATTTGCTGGTGTAAAACATTTGGAACAACATTGGTTACGAATTGGCAGTAGCATCTATATAAATAACAATGGAAATGTTCGTTTGTTCAAAATCGCAAATCCCCGAAAGTTCTTCACCGATTGCTTTGAAATTCTCACACAACGTTCCATTTGCATCCGAGCAGGTTTTTATATGCATACTATATAGATGTCACGTCTGTGACGGTAAAAATAACATGCTTTTTCTGAAAAACTGTGTTTTTCATGATTTTTTGATTTCCCTCACATGAAAAACTGTGTTTTTCATGTGAGGGAAATCTTCGAAACCTCTTTGCCGATTGCTTTGAAATTTTGACACAACGTTGCATTTGAATAGGCGCATATTTTTATATATCTACTATATACATGCCTCACCTTTGACAGGAAAAAACATGCTTTTTTTGAAAAACAGCGCCATCTGTTGAACGTAAGGGCAACACACGCTGTATCTCCAAAAGTTCTTCACCGATTGCTTTGAAATTTTGACACAACGTTCCAATCGAACAGGCGCGTTTTTTATATACCTACTATATAGATGCCACCCCTGTGACAGGTAAAAATATGCGTTTTTGAAAAACAGCGCCATCTGTTGCATATAATAGCAACATGCACGCTATACTATATATGTCACGAATTCCATTTCAATGTTTCTGATTGCAATGATAAATTTTATTTTCATAGATTTCGATTTATTTTATTTTCTTAATTATTTTGTGTGACATTGTGTTGGAATTGAGCTGTGTTGTTTACCATACCGTTCAATTTGTAAGTATTAGTATAGATGCCACACCTGTGACAGGTAAAACTATGCTTTTCTTGAAAAACAGAGTCATCTGTTGCCTGTAAGAGCAACACACATGTTATACTAGATATGTTACAATTCCATTTCAATGTTTCTGATTGCATTGATAAATTTAATTTTCCTAGATTTTGATTTATTTTCCTTTTGATTTAATTATTTTGTGTGAATTGCATTGGAATTGAGCTGTGTTGTTTACCAGACTGTTCATTTTGTGAGAATAGTTTATTTTTATATTTTTTTCATATTTTCATTTCATTTTTAACTGTTTTTCTTATATTTCAGTGATGGGTACATTAGATCACTTGATGTTCCCAATTTTCTGATGTGAACATCAAACCATTTGGGAAGGCATCGGATGAGGGAGTGGTGGAGATGATGAGGGGATGGGTGTGAGAGATGGTGGGGAGGACGAGGGGGACTAAGGAGGGGGTAATGGTGGGGAAGGATGAGGGGATGGGGGAAAAGAGAATGGTGGGGAGGACAAAGGGACAATTAAGGAGTGGGGCATCCTGGGAAGGAAGAGGGGATGTTGGAGCGGGGAATGGTGGGGAGGACGAGGGGACGGTGGAGTGGGGAATGGTGGGGAGGACGAGGGGATGGGTGAGGGGGGAATAGTGGGGAGGACTGGGGGACAGGGAAGGTTGCTGTGGCTGGGGTACTGCTAGTGTGGAAATATAATAGTTGCAACAATTATGTTGTCAAATAAGAAATTGACCCTGTTTTAAAAGGCTGTAATAATATATTACAAAATTTTGTCAAAAGCGTGGTATTTGTCTCACAGCTTTCTAATAGACAAGAAAAGTGCTATGGAGATTGACAAAACTATTTTTAGATATGTATGGTATGGTAGATACCAACCAATTAAACGGACTACTCTATGTAAAGGTAAGAAAAACGGTGGAATAGGAATACTGAATGTGTACCATAAGTCATTGGCAATCTTATGTGTTACCTTTAGAAAGGAGATAATGCAGAGGAATAGTCTAAATGCGCTAGGACATTACTTTTGCAAATTACGTGTTAGCTACTTGATACATATGCCAGAGTATACTGACCTTGCCGTTATTTCACCGCAACTTTATTCATGTACAATTGATGTTCTCAGGCAGATTTGTACTATTGAAGGTTTTTTAATGATGAACAGTAAACAAGTGTATGATGGTATACTACCAAATATAGTTCCTAGAGTAGAGGCGGCATATCCACTCTTTAGCTGGCAAGTAATATGGGCAAACCTTCATGTTAAATTTATTGCCCCAAAACAACGTGAGCTATTATATCGCTATATTCATGAGACCCTCCCTAGTAATGATAGGGTGTTGATGTTGGGCATTAAGGACAACAATAGGTGTGACTAATGTACTGAAATTGAGAATAATATGATTATATTTTATTTCTGTAAGCAGAAAATTGTTCTTGTAAACTGGATTAGAGACAATCTTAAAGCTTTATGTGGACCAAGTACTAGAGTGGAGTTAATGAGGTTTTTAATGTTTCATATTGACATAAAATGCAAGAAAATGAAGAATAAAATAATTGTTACTTTCTGATTACATTTTTTGTGTGATGATAGGCAGGCAGGAAGGTTACTGTGTGATGATAGGCAGGCAGGAGGGTTACTGTGTGATGATAGGCAGGCAGGAGGGTTACTGTGTGTGGATAGGCAGGCAGGAAGGTTACTGTGTGATGATAGGCAGGCAGGAGGGTTACTGTGTGATGATAGGCAGGCAGGAGGGTTACTGTGTGATGATAGGCAGGCAGGAGGGTTACTGTGTGTGGATAGGCAGGCAGGAAGGTTACTGTGTGATGATAGGCAGGCAGGAGGGTTACTGTGTGATGATAGGCAGGCAGGAGGGTTACTGTGTGTGGATAGGCAGGCAGGAAGGTTACTGTGTGTGGATAGGCAGGCAGGAAGGTTACTGTGTGTGGATAGGCAGGCAGGAAGGTTACTCAGTAAACAAAATATTGAAGTTCTTGCGAGGCAGGATCAGATATAACTTTAGGGGTTTACGGCTTTAGGGGTTTTCATTTCAAGAAAAATAAGTATAATATTTAGGAGTTTTAAAGTTCATGTTCTGTGATAATGAAACACTTGTTTACTGAGAATTATACTACTGTATATGTAATGTAGTATTGCCTTGTAAACTTATGTATATATGATTTATATTGAATTTTATTAAATAAAGATAAAAAAATAGGATTAAATTAGATTAAAGCAGAGGATAAATTTGCTATTAGTAGGATGGCTTTTATCTAGTTTTGCTGCACTTGTTAAGCCAGAAGAGATGGAATTTTAATAAGACCAATAATAGATTACATTAGACCAGTAATTTGGTTAGATCTGAAACATTTTGGTTAGACTATGACATATTAAACCAGGTAATCTTTGGATACCAGGATTAATTTCGTTCGTTGAGAATACATTACATTTCGTTAAAATCAGGTAAGTTACATTAGATAGTTTAGAATATGTTAGTTGTAATTAATTTGGAAACAAATGTTGAAAATTTGATAGGCACGTTAGGCTTGCCGGAGGCATTGAACAAAGGAAGAGACGCTAGCCGCCACCCCTAGTGAGGCCTCCTTAGGCCTGAAGCACCGCCCACGAAAATCAATACAGTTGCCATGGCAATATCAAAGACTCCAACTTTAGGCCTATCAGGTGACGTTAGGCCTACGAAGGCTCTGGTTGACAGGGCCAGATGTGTAGGGCAGCGACTTATTTTATTATCCTAGTATGTATTTTTGCGGCTATAGGTGTTAATGGCCTAGTAAATACTGGATAGTATACCAGGTCCTCTGGTGTTAGTAGCCTAGTATACTGGTCCTGTGGTGTTAGTAGCCTAGTATACTGGTCCTGTGGTGTTAGTAGCCTAGTATACTGGTCCTCTGGTGTTAGTAGCCTAGTATATTGGTCCTCTGGTGTTAGTAGCCTAGTATACTGGTCCTCTGGTGTTAGTAGCCTAGTATACTGGTCCTGTGGTGTTAGTAGCCTAGTATACTGGTCCTGTGGTGTTAGTAGCCTAGTATACTGGTCCTCTGGTGTTAGTAGCCTAGTATACCAGGAGCCTTTTAGTAGCCTAATATACTGGTCCTCTGATGTTAGTAGCCTAGTATACTGGTCCTCTGGTGTTAGTAGCCTAGTATATTGGTCCTCTGGTGTTAGTAGCCTAGTATACTGGTCCTCTGGTGTTAGTAGCCTAGTATACTGGTCCTCTGGTGTTAGTAGCCTAGTATATTGGTCCTCTGGTGTTAGTAGCCTAGTATATTGGTCCTCTGGTGTTAGTAGCCTAGTATACTGGTCCTCTGGTGTTAGTAGCCTAGTATACTGGTCCTCTGGTGTTAGTAGCCTAGTATACTGGTCCTCTGGTGTTAGTAGCCTAGTATACTGGTCCTCTGGTGTTAGTAGCCTAGTATACTGGTCCTGTGGTGTTAGTAGCCTAGTATACTGGTCCTCTGGTGTTAGTTGCCTAGTATACTGGTCCTCTGGTGTTAGTAGCCTAGTATACTGGTCCTCTGGTGTTAGTAGCCTAGTATACTGGTCCTCTGGTGTTAGTAGCCTAGTATACTGGTCCTCTGGTGTTAGTAGCCTAGTATACTGGTCCTCTGGTGTTAGTAGCCTAGTATACTGGTCCTCTGGTGTTAGTAGCCTAGTATACTGGTCCTCTGGTGTTAGTAGCCTAGTATACTGGTCCTCTGATGTTTTTAGTCGAGTATACTGGTCCTCTGGTGTTAGTAGCCTAGTATACTGGTCCTCAGGTGTTAGTAGCCTAGTATACTGGTCCTCTGGTGTTTTTAGTCGAGTATACTGGTCCTCTGGTGTTAGTAGCCTAGTATACTGGTCCTCTGGTGTTAGTAGCCTAGTATACTGGTCCTCTGGTGTTAGTAGCCTAGTATACTAGTCCTCTGGTGTTAGTAGCCTAGTATACTGGTCCTCTGATGTTTTTAGTCGAGTATACTGGTCCTGTAGTGCTAGTAGCCTAGTATACTGGTCCTCTGGTGTTAGTAGCCTAGTATACTGGTCCTCTGGTGTTAGTAGCCTAGTATACTGGTCCTCTGGTGTTAGTAGCCTAGTATACTGGTCCTCTGGTGTTAGTAGCCTAGTATACTGGTCCTCTGATGTTTTTAGTCGAGTATACTGGTCCTGTAGTGTTAGTAGCCTAGTATACTGGTCCTCTGGTGTTAGTAGCCTAGTATACTGGTCCTCTGATGTTTTTAGTCGAGTATACTGGTCCTGTAGTGTTAGTAGCCTAGTATACTGGTCCTCTGGTGTTTTTAGTCGAGTATACTGGTCCTCTGGTGTTTTTAGTCGAGTATACTGGTCCTCTGGTGTTAGTAGCCTAGTATACTGGTCCTCTGATGTTTTTAGTCGAGTATACTGGTCCTCTGGTGTTAGTAGCCTAGTATACTGGTCCTGTAGTGTTAGTAGCCTAGTATACTGGTCCTCTGGTGTTTTTAGTCGAGTATACTGTTCCTCTGGTGTTAGTAGCCTAGTATACTGGTCCTCTGGTGTTAGTAGCCTAGTATACTGGTCCTCTGGTGTTAGTAGCCTAGTATACTGGTCCTCTGGTGTTAGTAGCCTAGTATACTGGTCCTCTGGTGTTAGTAGCCTAGTATACTGGTCCTCTGGTGTTAGTAGCCTAGTATACTGGTCCTCTGGTGTTAGTAGCCTAGTATACTGGTCCTCTGGTGTTAATAGCCTAGTATATTGGTCCTCTGGTGTTAATAGCCAAGTATACTGGTCCTCTGGTGTTAGTAGCCTAGTATACTGGTCCTCTGGTGTTAGTAGCCTAGTATACTGGTCCTCTGATGTTTTTAGTCGAGTATACTGGTCCTCTGGTGTTAGTAGCCTAGTATACTGGTCCTCAGGTGTTAGTAGCCTAGTATACTGGTCCTCTGGTGTTTTTAGTCGAGTATACTGGTCCTCTGGTGTTAGTAGCCTAGTATACTGGTCCTCTGGTGTTAGTAGCCTAGTATACTGGTCCTCTGGTGTTAGTAGCCTAGTATACTGGTCCTCTGGTGTTAGTAGCCTAGTATACTGGTCCTCTGATGTTTTTAGTCGAGTATACTGGTCCTGTAGTGCTAGTAGCCTAGTATACTGGTCCTCTGGTGTTAGTAGCCTAGTATACTGGTCCTCTGGTGTTAGTAGCCTAGTATACTGGTCCTCTGGTGTTAGTAGCCTAGTATACTGGTCCTCTGGTGTTAGTAGCCTAGTATACTGGTCCTCTGATGATTTTAGTCGAGTATACTGGTCCTGTAGTGTTAGTAGCCTAGTATACTGGTCCTCTGGTGTTAGTAGCCTAGTATACTGGTCCTCTGATGTTTTTAGTCGAGTATACTGGTCCTGTAGTGTTAGTAGCCTAGTATACTGGTCCTCTGGTGTTAGTAGCCTAGTATACTGGTCCTCTGGTGTTAGTAGCCTAGTATACTGGTCCTCTGATGTTTTTAGTCGAGTATACTGGTCCTGTAGTGTTAGTAGCCTAGTATACTGGTCCTCTGGTGTTTTTAGTCGAGTATACTGGTCCTCTGGTGTTTTTAGTCGAGTATACTGGTCCTCTGGTGTTAGTAGCCTAGTATACTGGTCCTCTGATGTTTTTAGTCGAGTATACTGGTCCTCTGGTGTTAGTAGCCTAGTATACTGGTCCTGTAGTGTTAGTAGCCTAGTATACTGGTCCTCTGGTGTTTTTAGTCGAGTATACTGTTCCTCTGGTGTTAGTAGCCTAGTATACTGGTCCTCTGGTGTTAGTAGCCTAGTATACTGGTCCTCTGGTGTTAGTAGCCTAGTATACTGGTCCTCTGGTGTTAGTAGCCTAGTATACTGGTCCTCTGGTGTTAGTAGCCTAGTATACTGGTCCTCTGGTGTTAGTAGCCTAGTATACTGGTCCTCTGGTGTTAGTAGCCTAGTATACTGGTCCTCTGGTGTTAATAGCCTAGTATATTGGTCCTCTGGTGTTAATAGCCAAGTATACTGGTCCTCTGGTGTTAGTAGCCTAGTATACTGGTCCTCTGGTGTTAGTAGCCAAGTATACTGGTCCTCTGGTGTTAGTAGCCAAGTATACTGGTCCTCTGATGTTAGTAGCCTAGTATACTGGTCCTCTGGTGTTAGTAGCCTAGTATACTGGTCCTCTGATGTTAGTAGCCTAGTATACTGGTCCTCTGATGTTAGTAGCCTAGTATACTGGTCCTCTGGTGTTAGTAGCCAAGTATACTGGTCCTCTGATGTTAGTAGCCTAGTATACTGGTCCTCTGGTGTTAGTAGCCTAGTATACTGGTCCTCTGGTGTTAGTAGCCTAGTATACTGGTCCTCTGGTGTTAATAGCCTAGTATACTGGTCCTCTGGTGTTAGTAGCCTAGTATACTGGTCCTCTGATGTTAGTAGCCTAGTATACTGGTCCTCTGGTGTTAATAGCCTAGTATACTGGTCCTCTGGTGTTAATAGCCTAGTATACTGGTCCTCTGGTGTTAGTAGCCTAGTATACTGGTCCTCTGGTATTAGTAGGATAGTATACTGGTCCTCTGGTGTTAATAGCCTAGTATACTGGTCCTCTGGTGTTAGTAGCCTAGTATACTGGTCCTCTGGTATTAGTAGCCTAGTATACTGGTCCTCTGGTGCATGAAGCCAAGTATGCTGGTTCGCTGGCGTTTGAAGCCTAATATCCGTGCTAACATAATAATTCTCCCTTTTTATGTTGTTTCTGATCTATATTTCTTGAAATATTTAATACTTTCGGAGCCGCTCCATGGAGTCCTGGGAACCACAATTCTCCCCAAGAGAGCCTCCACACCAGTCTAGAACGTTAGGATGAGGTTTGGTTAGGTGTTTCTGTTCGGATTGGCGATAATTTGTATTTTGTTTTATCTTTAAGAAAATACAATATAATTCATATATACATAAGCTTTACAAGGCAATATTACGTTGTATTTTGCAGTGTGTGAGTTAAATAGTGATAGAAGGGCGATTCGAACGTTCGCTGCTGGCACCAACGAACGTTCGAATTGCTCTATGGTAAATAATTCACAAATTTCTTGTCATAGCCGTTCTTTATGTAGGGTCTTCTGTTGGTCTAGATGCTAATATTTGATGAGGAGCAGCTGTTGTTGATGAGTGTGATGAGGAGCAGCTGCTGTTGTTGAGTGTGATGAGGAGCAGCTGCTGTTGTTGAGTGTGATGAGGAGCAGCTGCTGTTGTGAGTGTGATGAGGAGCAGCTGCTGTTGTGAGTGTGATGAGGAGCAGCTGCTGTTGTGAGTGTGATGAGGAGCAGCTGCTGTTGTTGAGTGTGATGAGGAGCAGCTGCTGTTGTTGAGTGTGATGAGGAGCAGCTGTTGCTGTTGTGAGTATGATGAGGAGCAGCTGCTGTTGTGAGTATGATGAGGAGCAGCTGCTGTTGAGTGTGATGAGGAGCAGCTGTTGTTGTTGAGTGTGATGAGGAGCAGCTGCTGTTGTGAGTGTGATGAGGAGCAGCTGCTGTTGTTGATGAGTGTGATGAGGAGCAGCTGCTGTTGTTGAGTGTGATGAGGAGCAGCTGCTGTTGTTGAGTGTGATGAGGAGCAGCTGCTGTTGTGAGTGTGATGAGGAGCAGCTGCTGTTGTGAGTGTGATGAGGAGCAGCTGCTGTTGTGAGTATGATGAGGAGCAGCTGCTGTTGTTGTGAGTGTGATGAGCAGCTGCTGTTGTGAGTGTGATGAGGAGCAGCTGCTGTTGTGAGTATGATGAGGAGCAGCTGCTGTTGTGAGTATGATGAGGAGCAGCTGCTGTTGTGAGTGTGATGAGGAGCAGCTGCTGTTGTGAGTGTGATGAGGAGCAGCTGCTGTTGTGAGTGTGATGAGGAGCAGCTGCTGTTGTGAGTGTGATGAGGAGCAGCTGCTGTTGTGAGTGTGATGAGGAGCAGCTGCTGTTGTTGAGTGTGATGAGGAGCAGCTGCTGTTGTTGAGTGTGATGAGGAGCAGCTGCTGTTGTGAGTATGATGAGGAGCAGCTGCTGTTGTTGTTGTTGTGCGTTCGAACTCCGAGGATGAGTCGGTCGGTTGGTGATGGGTCGGTCGGCTGGTCGGAAGCTTGACGTGGCTCGGGACAGCTTGAGTACGTCAGGATACGCCAACGGACACGAGAATTTCTTGAAATGTTGTTCTTAATTCGTTTTCATTCACTCTATTTTGTTTTCACTCTGGGCATTTGGTACCCACTGATGCCCAACTGTTTACAAACAGTGAATGGTTCTGCCAGTGTATTTACAAACAGTGACTGGTCCTACTAGTGTGTTTACAAACAGTGACTGGTTCTGCCAGTGTGTTTGCAAACAGTGAATGGTTCTGCCAGTGTATTTATAAACAGTGACTGGTCCTACTAGTGTGTTTACAAACAGTGACTGGTTCTGCCAGTGTGTTTACAAACAGTGACTGCAGGTTCTGCCGGTGTATTTACCAACAGTGACTGCAGGTTCTGCCAGTGTATTTACAAACAGTGACTGCAGGTTCTGCCAGTGTATTTACAAACAGTGACTGCAGGTTCTGTCAGTGTATTTACAAACAGTGACTGGTCCTGCTAGTGTGTTTACAGTGACTGGTTCTGCCAGTGTATTTACAAACAGTGACTGGTCCTGCTAGTGTGTTTACAGTGACTGGTTCTGCCAGTGTATTTAGAAACAGTGACTGGTTCTGCTAGTGTGTTTACAGTGACTGGTTCTGCCAGTGTATTTACAAACAGTGACTGCAGGTTCTACCAGTGTGTTTACAAACAGTGACTAGTTCCGCTAGTGCTTGCTAGTGTGGCTCTTGTCGATGACTGGGCGGTGACGAAGTACTCGCTATAGTGCGTTGCTGAGCACCATTGAGCTTCCACATCATGAATTAAAGCAGCCCATCAAAACATCGACAAAGACGAGTTAATTCATCAGTTGCTGTCTTGCTTCTGAATGAAAAGCAGTTTACACGCACGAGGTTTGGTGTCCTCCCCCCCCCTCCCCCTCCACCCCCAACACACGCACGTAAACACACACTCACATGCACTCAGGTCCTCGCGGCCGAGTGGACAGCACTCGGAGGTCATAGGCTAAGGCCCCTCGGGTTCTATTCCCTGCTGAGGCAGAAACAAGTTGGCCGAGTTCCTTTGATCTGACGCCACTGTTCACCTATTAGTAAACCTATGTAGAAGATATGATAGGCAAAATAGGCCGGGAGTTATATTAGAAAACCGATAGCTGGAGTGGCGGGTCCAAGAGCTTGATGCTACAAACGCAAAGAATAAATGTACGCACACACACATATATACACGCACACACACATATATACACGCACACATACACGTACACACACACACACACACACACACATATACACGCACACACATACATATACACGCACATACACGCACACGCACACACATATACACGCACATATGGTGAGGGGTGAGACCTCCGATTGGCGTGAAGTCACCAGTGGAGTCCCACAGGGCTCTGTACTCGGTCCTATCTTGTTTCTGATATATGTAAATGATCTCCCGGAGGGTATCGATTCATTTCTCTCAATGTTTGCGGACGATGCTAAAATTATGAGAAGGATTAAAACAGAAGAGGACTGGTTGAGGCTTCAAGAAGACCTAGACAAGCTGAAGGAATGGTCGAACAAATGGTTGTTAGAGTTTAACCCAACCAAATGTAATGTAATGAAGATAGGTGTAGGGAGCAGGAGGCCAGATACAAGGTATCATCTGGGAGAGGAAATTCTTCAGGAGTCAGAGAAGGAAAAAGACTTGGGGGTTAATATCACGCCAGACCTGTCTCCTGCAGCACATATCAAGCGGGTAACATCAGCGGCATATGCCAGGCTGGCCAACATACGAACGGCATTCAGAAACTTGTGTAAAGAATCATTCAGAACTTTGTATACCACATATGTCAGGCCAATCCTGGAGTATGCAGCCCCAGCATGGAGTCCATATCTAGTCAAGGATAAGACTAAACTGGAAAAGGTTCAAAGGTTTGCCACCAGACTTGTACCCGAGCTGAGAGGTATGAGCTATGAGGAGAGACTACGGGAATTAAACCTCACTTCGCTGGAAGACAGAAGAGTTAGGGGGGACATGATCACCACATTCAAGATTCTGAAGGGGATTGATAGGGTAGATAAAGACAGTCTATTTAACACAAGGGGAACACGCACAAGGGGACACAGGTGGAAACTGAGTGCCCAAATGAGCCACAGAGATATTAGAAAGAACTTTTTTAGTGTCAGAGTGGTTGACAAATGGAATGCATTAGGGGGTGATGTGGTGGAGGCTGACTCCATACACAGTTTCAAGTGTAGATATGACAGAGCCCGATAGGCTCAGGAATCTGTACACCTGTTGATTGACGGTTGAGAGGCGGAACCAAAGAGCCAGAGCTCAACCCCCGCAAACACAACTAGGTGAGTACAACTAGGTGAGTACATACATGCACACACACACATATACACGCCCACACACGAGCGTGCACACACTCACACACAAACCACGTTCAAGCCCCAACCAAAGAACGTCGTGTGAGCCTCACAGGGCGTGGGAGCCTCACAGGGCGTGGGAGCCTTACAGGGCGTGTGAGCCTCAGAGGGCGTGGGAGCCTCACAGGGCGTGTGAGCCTCACAGGGCGTGGGAGCCTCACAGGGCGTGTGAGCCTCACAGGGCGTGTGAGCCTCACAGGGCGTGGGAGCCTCACAGGGCGTGGGAGCCTCACAGGGCGTGTGAGCCTCACAGGGCGTGGGAGCCTCACAGGGCGTGTGAGCCTCACAGGGCGTGGGAGCCTCACAGGGCGTGGGAGTCTCACAGGCTGTCGGAGCCTCACAGGGCGTGGGAGCCTCACAGGGCGTTGGAGCCTCACAGGGCGTCGGAGTCTCACAGGGCGTGGGAGCCTCACAGAGTGTCGGAGCCTCACAGGGCGTGGGAGCCTCACAGGGCGTGGGAGCCTCACAGGGTATGGGAGCCTCACAGGGCGTTGGAGCCTCACAGGGACCTGGTTTGCGAGCCCGTCCTCACACTAGGCTGGTCAAAGCAACGGCCGTTCTCCCAGACTGATTCATAACGTCTAACATACTGTGCATTAAAAATGCACAGTAAAATCTGTTTGTTCTCATATATAAACTAATAATATTATAAATTAAAATTCTAGGTATTGTTAGGCGTAGGTTAGGTTAGGTATTTAGGTTCTATTTGAAGTTCGTGGGATTCAATACTTCTGGAGCAGCTGCGGTCGGGTTCAGTATGAGTACATTCAATATGATAAATTAATGTTAATTGTTATGGCAATTAATTATTGATGACTTATACACATTCTTTATACCTTTACTTTTCTTATATATATACATGTATATATATATATATATATATATATATATATATATATATATATATATATATATATATATATATATATATATATATATATATTATATATATATATATATATATATATATATGTCGTACCTAGTAGCCAGAACGCACTTCTCAGCCTACTATGCAAGGCCCGATTTGCCTAATAAGCCAAGTTTTCCTGAATTTATTGTTTTTCGACTACCTAACCTACCTAACCTAACCTAACATAACTTTTTCGGCTACCTAACCTAACCTAACCTATAAAGATAGGTTAGGTTAGGTTAGGTAGAGTTGGTTAGGTTCGGTCATATATCTACGTTAATTTTAACTCCAATTAAAAAAAATTGGCCTCATACATAATGAAATGGGTAGCTTTATCATTTCATAAGAAAAAAAATTGAGAAAATATATTAATTCATTAAAACTTGGCTTATTAGGCAAATCGGGCCTTACATAGTAGGCTGAGAAGTGCGTTCTGGCTACTAAGTACGACATATATATATATATTAGTATATTTTGGTAGCAGTCTTTCCTGTATTTTCTTTATTTTCAATGAATTGTTTCCAATTAGTTTATATGAATTAATATTATTATGTTATATTAAGAACATAAATTATTGACTTAATTATGTTACTTTAGGTTAGGTTAAGATAAGTTAGGTTAGGTTAGGTAGTGTTGGTTAGGTTCGGTCATATATCTACATTAGTTTAAACTCAAATGAAAAAAAAAATTAACTAATGCATAATGAAATGGATAGCTTTATCATTTCATAAGAGAAAAATATTGAAAAATATATAAATTCAGGAAAACTTGCCTTATTACGCAAATCGGGCCTTGCATAGTAGGCCGAGTACGACGTTCTGGCTACTAGGTACAACATATATATATATATATATATATATATATATATATATATATATATATATATATATATATATATATATATATATATATATATATATATATATATATATATATATATTTCAAATTTATATGAAGAGATTCAGGCATGAAAAGATTCAAGTTAAATTCTTACTTGTAATGGGGAATTGCCCCCTCAGCTTAACGACAAACAGATTTATTGGTAAGATAAGGTTATCACAGCATACAAATTGACCAATCAACACAAAACAAATAACACTCAATACTTACGACTTATACAATCTGAATGCCTATCTGACAAGTTGCCAGATGATATCTCTTTTGATGAGATTAGGCTCTGTATTTTGATGATAACATAGCATCTTTGCTGTTGAAATGTCCTTAGTAGCGTTTGCTCTAGGACAGATACTTGTAGCAGTTGCTAGGATAAGATTAAGATGATGTGGTGGTGGTGGTGGAGGAGGCTTCACGCCGTGTGGACCACTCTATACTCTTAGATAAATTTATTATGAATTTTTCCTTATATATAAAGTCCAGGGAACTCTTGGAGTATCTTAGAGAGTAATCACTGGGGATAATGACAAGTTTGTGTGGTGAAATTCCAGTTTTAAAGGTCTCTAGCACCGTACACGTGTACGCACTGTTTGTAAACACTAGGATCTGGCCTCGACTGGTGGTGGGCGCTTCTCACTCCACCTACCGCCACTATGCTCTCTCTTGGCGGTTGACTGGCCCTGATATATTTTATGATTTATTTCTCGTCTAGCCGATTAATTTGAAATAAAGTCACATTATAAGATAAACATATAGTGGATTCAATGACTATAGATAGTACTTAATAGTACATTTAATCATTTAATATGGATTTGAAGATACGTCACCGGAAGCTATAATTTAGTTCCAACATTATTTCAATCCTCAACTCGTTCTTGGAGCTTCTAAATCCTTTAGGATTACATGTACAAAGTCACGTAGGCACATGGACCCTATGACGTACGTGACCAAGTGGTTATCTAGGTTCTAGTTGATGTATAAGATAATGAATCTGATGTGATTCTGGGTTAGGATATAGTTGAGATATGATTCTGATGTAAAATATAGATATGATATAGAAATAATACATTTCTTAGATAATAATATTGATATAATGAGGTAAAATTTCCCACAAACACCAATTTTTAATACACACTGTGAATTATAATTTATGAATGCGTCTGTGTGGGACGGCCGCCAATCTAACGAGCCTCGCCCTGAAGATGACAGGCTGTTAATTCTTCACCCACGTACTTCAAATACAATTAATCACCAACAGAACCTAAACACCTAATTTATCCCTAACTATTCATTGAATTTTGATATATAATAATATTAATTTATGAGAACAAACCTGTTTTGAATACAGAATATGTTAAAATTGTTGAATGCACCTTGGAGGGGGGTGGGTGAGGTGGCCGCCGCTTTAACGAGTCTGGTCTGAGGACGAGTTGACTAGACACTCGACGGTTAGAAAGGTGGGGTCCAAGAGCTAACAGCTCGACCCTGCAGGTACAAATAGTAAATACACACACATTGTGGAGGATAAAAACAATGCAGAAAGTTTTCAGAAATCAATTAAGATCATGTTCACGAAGGAGGCAACAGAAGAACCCAAAAGACACTGAAAAGAATTTAGTCAGAGGGAGATGGCGGAGCCAACGGTGAGGTGAGTGGTAGGGAATGGTTGGTGAGTGGCAGGGAATGGCAGCTCCTGTGCATCCCTCTACAGTGACAGGAAAGGTGTGTTTATGGTCGGTTGTCAAGTGTCACGTCAGGTTTTATTCCTCATTGGAACCGAAATCAATCCGGTAGACGTTGTATGATTCTCTGATGCTATACTAGCCATGTTGTCACCACTTTCCAGTAAAGTCAAACTGTGTATTAGATAATTTGTTTATTGAATAAACAGTTTTACTGGTACATGCATGTTTTTGTTAAACCTTCCCTAAGTACTGCTACTCCTACTGTTAACTCCAAACGTGCCATAAGCCTTCTGCCTGAAGTCTCTAAAGGATTTTGTAGAGTTATTACGGGGGCTCGCAGGCATCAGGGGTGAGAGCCTCTCTCCATGGAATGACTATGGACAGACTTTATCACGATCCAGGACGTACTTCCCGTGTCATCCCAGAAGACACACTTAGCCAGCTACTCGAAGCCTGTGCCAAACAGGCGCCCTTCCTGAGTCCTGATGGGCGCACCCTTGCTGAGTCCTGATGGGCGCACCCTTGCTGAGTCCTGATGGGTGCACCCTTCCTGAGTCCTGATGGGCGCACTCTTCCTGAGTCCTGATGGGCGCATGTATAAGCCAGTAGACGGCGTTGCTATGTGGTCCGCTCCTTGGTGTCCTATTTGCTATGGGTACCATGGAACAGAAAACCCTTGTTGACATGGGCCTAAAGCCGAGTGTATACTTTAGATATGTTGACGACATATTCCTGCAGGTACCTGATATTGAGCACTTGCTGCGGCTTAAGGACGCAGTCAACGGAAGTTCAGTGCTAAGGTTCACTTACGAGACTGAGAATGGAGGCAGACTACCTTTCCTAGATGTAAATAGTCGCCGGAAGGATATGGTGGCTTTAAGACTGCGGTTTACACCAAGGAAACTTTCATGGGAATGTGCTGTAATGCTAAGAGTAAGTGCCCTGATAGGTACCAGCGGAGTGTTGTGAAAGCCTATGTGAACCACGCCCTCACACACAACTCCAGTTAGAAGCAGGTTGATTAGGACCTCGGTAGAGCAAGGCAGTTCTGATCATTAATGAATATGTCGAAGAGATCATCAGAAGGAAGGTGAGTTTCCACGCGACTTCAGATACAACAGACAACAATTCATTACTGGTCCCTACTCCTAAAAATATTCTAAAAGGAACTTGTTCTCCGCGGCTCACAAAACGGAAGAGAGGGTCCTGAAGATAATTATTGACAGAAGTGTGTTGCGGCCTCACATAGCCTGTAACTGGGTCCTTTTTACTACAAACTTTCTATGGTGGCCTTAATGCTTCTCCTAGGAATTGGCAGTAATGTAATTCTCCACTATATACACACATATATACAACACGTGCAGGCGATGAGTCACAATAACGTGGCTGCAGTATATCCATCGACTTGAGAATGGTCCAGGACGGACCGAAACGTCGTCGTCCCTTCAACTTCTAGTGTGTGGTCTGGTCAACATATACAACACACAACACAGCAGGTGTCACTTTCACACAGGACACTATAACACTTGTGCGATCTTCAAGCCCGGCGAGTACACTTATCTCTTCCGTCGTGCACCACTCAAGGTTCCCTCCCTGAGTCTGTCTTCTGTGGTCCTCACGCCGGCGAGTTGTCCTTTCTCAGTATGTCATGGGCCAGTCCTCTACAGTATTGTCACGGTGCCCTGAACACTGGCACGGGTCTCCAGCAACACACTGGCAGGGGTCTCCAGCAACACACTGGCAGGGGTCTCCAGCAACACACTGGCAGGGGTCTCCAGCAACACTGGAGGGGGGTCTCCAGCAACACACTGGCAGGGGTCTCCAGCAACACTGGAGGGGGGTCTCCAGCAACACACTGGCAGGGGTCTCCAGCAACACACTGGCAGGGGTCTCCAGCAACACACTGGCAGGGGTCTCCAGCAACACACTGGCATTAGTCTCCAGCAACACTGGCAGGGGTCTCCACCAACACTCTGGCAGGGGTCTCCAGCAACACTCTGGCAGGGGTTTTTTTTTTTATCTTTATTTCAAAAAATACAATATAAATTACATATACAAAAGTGTTACAAGGCAATTATACATTACAATTCTTAGTGAACAAGTGTTTCAGTAGTACAGAACAAGATAATTAAAAAAACCTGAATGATATACTTATTTACCTATAAACGATTTACAAAAATTGGAGAATAAATTTACATTAAAATACAGGGGAAGTTATTACATTTATATATATTTTATATAATTCTCAGTAAACAAATTTTCCATATCATCACCGATCATGAGCCGTAAACCCCAGATGTTATACCTGATCCTGCCTCGCAAGAACTTCAATATTTTGTCTACTGAGTAACCTTCCAGCCTGCCTATCCCTCACAGTAACCTTCCTGCCTGCCTATCCACACACAAAAAATGTAATCAGAAAGTAACATAATTATTGTATTCATAATTTTCTTGCATTTTATGTCAATATGAAACATTAAAAACCTCATTAACTCCACTCTAATACTTGGTCCACATAAATCTTTAAGAGTGTCTCTAATCCAGTTTACAAGAACAACTTTCTGCTTACAGAAATAAAATATATGCAAATTATTCTCAATTTCAGTACATTGGTCACACCTATTGTTGTCCTTAATGCCCAACATCAACATCCTATCATTACTAGGGAGGGTCTCATGAATATAGCGAAACAATAGCTCACGTTGTTTTGGGGCAATAAATTTAACATGAAGGTTTGCCCATATTACTTGCCAGCTAAAGAGTGGATGGCAGGAGTCTCCAGCAACACACTGGCATTAGTCTCCAGCAACACTGGCGGGGGTCTCCACCAACACTGGCAGGGGTCTCCACCAACACTCTGGCAGGGGTCTCCAGCAACACACTGGCAGGGGTCTCCAGCAACACACTGGCAGGGGTTCTCCAACAACACACTGGCAGGGGTCTCCAGCAACACACTGGCAGAGGTCTCCAGCAACACACTGGCAGGGGTCTCTCCACCAACACACTGGCAGGGGTCTCCACCAACACACTGGCAGGGGGGATCTCCAGCAACACACTGGCAGGGGGCAGGGGTCTCCAGCAACACACTGGCAGGGGGGGGATCTCCAGCAACACACTGACAGGGGGCAGGGGTCCCCACCAACACACTGGCAGGGGGTCTCCACCAACACACTGGCAGGGGTCTCCAGCAACACACTGGCAGGGGTCTCCACCAACACACTGGCAGGGGGTCTCCACCAACACCCTGGCAGGGGGGGGTCTCCACCAACACACCGGCAGGGGGGGGGTCTCCACCAACACACTGGCAGGGGTCTCCACCAACACACCGGCAGGGGTCTCCACCAACACTGGCAGGCTTCCACACAGACTTCAACTATAACAAACCTTAACAGACGGACAATAGTTCCATCTGGTAACTCATCGTGACCATCCCGAGGCACATCGGTCCACTCGCCAACACGTCGCCAGGTATCACAGACAAATCACATTCTAGCAAGAAGAAACAAACTTGTCAAAAATGAGTCGTGACGAACCAGCAAAGACCTGACCTCAGAAGGAGTGGGCATGTAAGTCAATTTATCACCATGGTAAAAGACGGTAAACGGCTGACATACTGTAAAGTAAGCAGAAAAGAGATGAGGTCACTTATAAAAGGAATACCGGGAAAACGGAATTCAGAGAATTTACCAGACAAAACGTAACACATCCTGAGCCAGCAGTATCAGGAGACATCTCCCAAGTTTGTCCCTTGTTACAGAGAGTAGAGGAAGGGTCCTGGCGCAATACAGGGTTTAAGCAAGACTGTAAGGGATAAATCAATCAATAAGAGCTCATAGAGGACCCACAGGGACAACAGAACGGGCGACAGAGGGCGACAGCAGAGGGTCAGGAACGAGTTCCTCAGCAGGAGAAGAGAGGCAGGCTGTGACAACACGCCATAAAGAGCTAAGACCCGTTCCAAATGGCTTCACCGTCATATCAGGAGGAAAACAACAGTTAAGAACCGGCCATGAACCTGAAGTATGGGCATACCGATTACAAGAGACTCCAGAAGTTCTTCACAATAAGCAAAATGCCCGGAATGACCAGACATAAATAATGTTGGCTAGAGACTTGAGAGTATAGTGACTATCATCCCACTTAAGAATGGTCCAGGACGGAGCGAAACGCCGACATTTCTTCCTCTTCTGAAGTGTGATTTGGTCGTCATATCATCAGCCACGTTATTGTGACTCATCATCTGATTCATCATCGGCTTCCGACACCACCACGCAGCCGTACGCCAGGCCTTGGCAACCTGGAATGAGGCTTAAGTGGCTCTCACTATTCGCTCCTTCACAGTGTCTTGAACCACTGAGTGCTTAGCCAATCATAGCAGCGCCCCGCAACTCCTAAGCACATCATCAACGGCGTGTGTTAAATTGTCTTGTGTTACAGAGCTCTATGTGCCAGGCAGGTGATGGGGCTGTGTGTGCCAGGCAGGTGATGGGGCTGTGTGTACCAGGCAGGTGATGGGGCTGTGTTAGAGAAGGCTGTGTGTACCAGGCAGGTAATGGGGCTGTGTTAGAGAAGGCTTGGTGTGCGGCAGCTGGGCGGACAGCAGCTTAGTGAAGGGCAGCTGAGTGGACAGCAGGACGCCGTACTGCAGCTGGGCGGACGGCAGCTGGGCGGACGGGAGCCGGGCGGACGGCAGCTGGGCGACGGGGTCAGCTGCCAGCCGCCACCGCCAGCACCTGCCTGGTGGGGCCAGACTTACAAAGGGAGGTGGGGTGAGAAGGGCGCCCTGGCGCGCGCTGACAGCTGCTCCCACACACACACACACACACACACACACACACACACACACACACTCGAACGTGTGTGTGTGTGTGCTCACCTAGTTGTGCTTGCGAGGGTTGAGCTGTGGTTCTTTGGTCCCGCTTCTCAACTGTTAATATACTGATGTATATTATCCTGAGTTTCTCGAGCTCTATTATATCTACATATGAAATTTTGTATTTACTATTTGTATTTGTTACTTGTGCTTGTAGAATCGTGCTATTAGCTCTTGGACCCCGCCTTTTTAACCGATGTATTTTTCCTCTATTATCTCTACAACGTAAATATCTCACACACACACACACACACACACACACACACACACACACACACACACACACACACACACACATACAGGTCAGGGAGGGTAAATCTTGCCTTACTGGCTTAATAGAAGTCTACGATCAGGTGACAAAGATTAAGCAAAAAATGGGTGGACTGCATTTTCTTGGATTGTCGGAAAGCCTTTGACACAGTACCCGATAAGAGGCTGGTACATAAGCTGGAGAGACAGGCAGGAGTAACTGTTAAGGTGCTCCAGTGGATAAGGGAATACCTAAGCAATAGGAAGCAGAGAGTTTCGGTGAGGGGTGAAACCTCAGATTGGCGTGAAGCCACCAGTGGAGTCCCACAGGGCTCTGTACTCAGACCTATCCTGTTTCTGATATACGCACCCAGAGGGTATAGACTCATTCCTCTCAATGTTTGCTGACGATGCCAAAATTATGAGAAGGATTAAGACAGAGGAGGACAGCTTAAGGCTTCAAGAAGACTTGGACAAACCGAAGGAATGGTCTAACAAATGGTTGTTAGAGTTTAACCCAAGCAAATGTAATGAAGATAGGTGTAGGGAGCAGGAGGCCAGATACATGGTATCATTTGGGAGATGAAATTCTAAAGGAGTCAGAGAGAGAGAAAGACCTGGGGGGTTGATATCACGCCAGACCTGTCCCCTGAAGCCCATATCAAGAGGATAACATCAGCGGCATATGCCAGGTTGGCTAACATAAGAACGGCCTTTAGAAACTCGTGTAAGGAATCTTTCAGAACTTTTTATACCATATATGTAAGACCAATCCTGAAGTATGCAGCTCCAGCATGGAGTCCGTATCTAGTCAAGCATAAGAATAAACTGGAATAGGTTCAAAGGTTTGCCACCAGACTAGTACCCGAACTTAGAGGTATGAGCTACGAGTAGAGACTATGGGAATTAAACCTCACGTCGCTGGAAGACAGAAGAGTTTGGGGGACATGATCACCACATACAAAATTCTCAATGGAATTGATAGGGTAGATAAAGACAGGCTATTTAACACAAGAGGCACACGCACTAGACACAGGTGGAAATAGATTGCGTAAAGAGCCAGTTGACAAATGGAATGCATTAGTCAGTGATGTGGTGGAGGCTGACTCCATACACAGTTTCAAGTGTAGATATGACAGAGCCCAGTAGGCTCAGAAACCTGTACATCAGTTGATTGACAGTTGAGAGGCGGGACCAAAGAGCCAGAGCTCAACCCCCACAAGCACAACTAGGTAAGTACAACTAGGTGAGTACACACACCCCCAGGAAGCAGCCCGTAGCAGTTGTATAACTAACTCCCAGGTACCTGTTGACTGCTAGGTGAACAGAGCATTAAGTAAAAATAAACTCATTTGTTTTTACCTCATTTGTTTCTGCCTTAGCCGGGAATCGAACCGAGAGAGAGAGAGAGAGAGAGAGAGAGAGAGAGAGAGAGAGAGAGAGAGAGAGAGAGAGAGAGAGAGAGAGAGAGAGAGAGAGAGAGAGAGAGAATATTTCAGATATGACACAGCACATAGGCTATGAGTCAGTAAACTAGGCACACTAGTTACGGCTTAAAAGGTGGGTCCAAGCGCTAACACCCGATGGTTAGAAAGGTGGGGTTCAAGAGCTAACAGCTTGATAATGCAGCCTCAAACAGTAAACACACGCATACACACACACACACACACACACACACACACACACACACACACACACACACACCCAAGAGCGTCTGAAGGAACTGAACCTGACGACACTAGAAAAAAGAAGGGAGAGGGGGATATATGGACGGAAGTAGACTCAGGAATGCTTCCTGGGTGCTGTGTTATGATAGGCTTCCTGGGTGCTGTGTTATGATAGGCTTCCTGGGTGCTATGTTATGATAGGCTTCCTGGGTGTTGTTGTTATGATAGTCTTCCTGGGTGCTGATGTTATGATAGGCTTCCTGGGTGTTGTGTTATGATAGGCTTCCTGGGTGCTGTGTTATGATAGGCTTCCTGGGTGTTGTGTTATGATAGGCTTCCTGGGTGCTGTGTTATGATAGGCTTCCTGGGTGTTGTGTTATGATATGCTTCCTGGGTGCTGTGTTATGATAGGCTTCCTGGGTGTTGTGTTATGATAGGCTTCCTGGGTGCTGTGTTATGATAGGCTTCCTGGGTGTTGTGTTATGATAGGCTTCCTGGGTGTTGTGTTATGATAGGCTTCCTGGGTGCTGTGTTATGATATGCTTCCTGGGTGCTGTGTTATGATAGGCTTCCTGGGTGCTGTGTTATGATAGGCTTCCTGGGTGTTGTTGTTATGATAGGCTTCCTGGGTGCTGTGTTATGATAGGCTTCCTGGGTGCTGTGTTATGATAGGCTTCCTGGGTGTTGTGTTGTGATAGGCTTCCTGGGTGCTGTGTTATGATAGGCTTCCTGGGTGCTGTGTTGTGATGAGGACAGAGAGCATGTGCTCACATGGTGTGTGTTGTTGGTCGCTTACGCTCCCGTGATAATCAATGGCTGCCCTCTGGTACCGTTATAAATTATTTATCCTCCCTTTTTTAACATAAAACATCTTTTTATTTGATTTGTAGCAAATGAAAGGATTTATATTTATCACATAAGAAGTAAATAAAAGCTTCTAACGTTAATTTAATTTATTTTATAGGATTGCAACTGAGAAGAAATACTCTTTATTCCTGTGAGATAATTCCTATTATCTCGTAAAATAAACTATATACGCTTTCTGGTGTTAGTTTAATATAATATATATTACAATTTTAATTTAATAGTGCATTCCAGCAATGATATGAATGAGATCATGGAATTCTGGAGTAAAATGGAATTTGCAAGATAAAACAAGGTTATATAACAAAGATATAACAAGGTTATATAACAAAGATATAACAAAATTCCGGTTAGTGACGTCTCGGTCAAAGTGGTTGGGCACCATTCCTCTACCCTTGTCGTATCCTACATCCTTATCCTGTCGTCCCTTCCCAGTGATATATAGTAATATTGGCCTAGTACTTTCTCCTAATACTTACCTTACCTACCTTCTGGGTTGAGTTAATTTGCAAAATTGTTGTTGATGGAGGAGTTAATGTACTGTGTACTAGTGTTGGCCACCAGTACTGTGTACTAGTGTTGACCACCAGTACTGTGTACTAGTGATGACCACCAGTACTGTGTACCAGTGTTGACCACCAGTACTGTGTACCAGTGTTGACCACCACCAGTACTGTGTACCAGTGATGACCACCAGTACTGTGTACTAGTGATGACCACCAGTACTGTGTACCAGTGATGACCACCAGTACTGTGTACTAGTGATGACCACCAGTTCTGTGTACCAGTGTTGACCACCAGTACTGTGTACCAGTGTTGACCACCAGTACTGTGTATCAGTGTTGACCACCAGTACTGTGTACTAGTGATGACCACCAGTACTGTGTACCAGTGTTGACCACCAGTACTGTGTACCAGTGTTGACCACCAGTACTGTGTACCAGTATTGACCACCAGTACTGTGTACCAGTGTTGACCACCAGTACTGTGTACCAGTGTTGACCACCAGTACTGTGTACCAGTGTTGACCACCAGTACTGTGTACCAGTGTTGACCACCAGTACTGTGTACCAGTGTTGACCACCAGTACTGTGTACCAGTGTTGACCACCACCAGTACTGTGTACCAGTGTTGACCACCACCAGTACTGTGTACTAGTGATGACCACCAGTACTGTGTACCAGTGTTGACCACCAGTACTGTGTACCAGTGTTGACCACCACCAGTACTGTGTACCAGTGTTGACCACCACCAGTACTGTGTACCAGTGTTGACCACCAGTACTGTGTACCAGTGTTGACCACCAGTACTGTGTACCAGTGTTGACCACCAGTACTGTGTACCAGTGTTGACCACCACCAGTACTGTGTACTAGTGATGACCACCAGTACTGTGTACTAGTGATGACCACCAGTACTGTGTACCAGTGTTGACCACCACCAGTACTGTGTACTAGTGATGACCACCAGTACTGTGTACCAGTGATGACCACCAGTACTGTGTACTAGTGATGACCACCAGTACTGTGTACTAGTGATGACCACCAGTACTGTGTACTAGTGATGACCACCAGTACTGTGTACTAGTGATGACCACCAGTACTGTGTACCAGTGTTGACCACCACCAGTACTGTGTACTAGTGATGACCACCAGTACTGTGTACCAGTGTTGACCACCACCAGTACTGTGTACTAGTGATGACCACCAGTACTGTGTACCAGTGATGACCACCAGTACTGTGTACTAGTGATGACCACCAGTACTGTGTACTAGTGATGACCACCAGTACTGTGTACCAGTGTTGACCACCACCAGTACTGTGTACTAGTGATGACCACCAGTACTGTGTACTAGTGATGACCACCAGTACTGTGTACCAGTGTTGACCACCACCAGTACTGTGTACTAGTGATGACCACCAGTACTGTGTACCAGTGTTGACCACCACCAGTACTGTGTACTAGTGATGACCACCAGTACTGTGTACCAGTGATGACCACCAGTACTGTGTACTAGTGATGACCACCAGTACTGTGTACTAGTGATGACCACCAGTACTGTGTACTAGTGTTGACCACCAGTACTGTGTACCAGTGTTGACCACCAGTACTGTGTACCAGTGTTGACCACCACCAGTACTGTGTACTAGTGATGACCACCAGTACTGTGTACCAGTGATGACCACCAGTACTGTGTACTAGTGATGACCACCAGTACTGTGTACTAGTGATGACCACCAGTACTGTGTACCAGTGTTGACCACCACCAGTACTGTGTACTAGTGATGACCACCAGTACTGTGTACCAGTGTTGACCACCACCAGTACTGTGTACTAGTGATGACCACCAGTACTGTGTACCAGTGTTGACCACCACCAGTACTGTGTACTAGTGATGACCACCAGTACTGTGTACCAGTGATGACCACCAGTACTGTGTACTAGTGATGACCACCAGTACTGTGTACTAGTGATGACCACCAGTACTGTGTACTAGTGTTGACCACCAGTACTGTGTACCAGTGTTGACCACCAGTACTGTGTACCAGTGTTGACCACCACCAGTACTGTGTACTAGTGATGACCACCAGTACTGTGTACCAGTGATGACCACCAGTACTGTGTACTAGTGATGACCACCAGTACTGTGTACTAGTGATGACCACCAGTACTGTGTACTAGTGATGACCATACTTCTGTACTACATCCTCACACGTTAATGAGGGTATCCTAGTCTATCGTGTCTCATCTGTTGCTTCTTTCCTCCAAAAATTGTGAGGTCTAATTCCCATAACATGTCCTCATAGCTCAACCCTCTTAGCTCTGGCGCCAGTCTTGTTTCAAACATTCATACTTTACAATATTGGCCTAACAAAGGCTGTGTGTAGCTCGTCGTGAAGGACTTTTGGTTTAAGTTGAAGGAGCCGGTCGGCCGAGCGGACAACACGCTGGACTTGTGATCCTGTGGTCCCGGGTTCGATCCCGGGCACCGGCGAGAAACAATGGGCAGAGTTTATTTCACGTATGCCCCTGTTACCTAGCAGTAAAATAGGTACCTGGGTGTTAGTCAGCTGTCACGGGCTGCTTCCTGGGGGTGGAGGCCTGGTCGAGGACCGGGCCGCGGGGACACTAAAGCCCCGAAATCATCTCAAGATAGGTTCGTAAACAACATTCCATCGTTTAACTGTCTTTCTGTAGTGGCACTTACCTAACAGTTTCTACAGGAAAGTGAGATCTTGCTTTTTATGCCCCCCAGTAACTGTCCTTGTGATCCCTATTGCATTACACTTGAACTATTCTGAGGTCAAGTTCGTTGTTGAATCTGTCCTTAAAGTTGTGGACGGAGGTGGCTTCCACAACTTTTTAATGTGCATTCCAGGTTTTGCCTTCCCCATTCGTGGTACAAGTATTTCCTTACATTCCTTCCGCTCACCCGCATGTCCTGATTTCTCTTAATCTGAAGAGTCTGTGGGCACCATCTGGCCATTGACGAGTGGGCACCATCTGGCCATTGACGAGTGGGCACCATCTGGCCATTGACGAGTGGGCACCATCTGGCCATTGGTGAGTGGGCACCATCTGGCCATTGACGAGTGAGCACCATCTGGCCATTGACGAGTGGGCACCATCTGGCCATTGACGAGTGGGCACCATCTGGCCATTGTCGAGTGGGCACCATCTGGCCATTGACGAGTGGGCACCATCTGGCCATTGACGAGTGGGCACCATCTGGCCATTGTCGAGTGGGCACCATCTGGCCATTGACGAGTGGGCACCATCTGGCCATTGACGAGTGGGCACCATCTGGCCATTGTCGAGTGGGCACCATCTGGCCATTGTCGAGTGGGCACCATCTGGCCATTGTCGAGTGGGCACCATCTGGCCATTGACGAGTGGGCACCATCTGGCCATTGACGAGTGGGCACCATCTGGCCATTGACGAGTGGGCACCATCTGGCCATTGTCGAGTGAGCACCATCTGGCCATTGTCGAGTGGGCACCATCTGGCCATTGACGAGTGGGCACCATCTGGCCATTGACGAGTGGGCACCATCTGGCCATTGACGAGTGGGCACCATCTGGCCATTGACGAGTGGGCACCATCTGGCCATTGTCGAGTGAGCCCTCTGAGGGATCCAATACGTCTCGGATGGTTTTGCGGAAATTGCATTGTAATCTCTGTGCTTAAAAACCTTTATTTTTTTTTTCTTGGTATTGGATCTGGGTAAAAATTCAGACAGTGAGTCACCACCAAATACAGCACGTTTGCCAAGATTGAACCTGAGGCTGAGCACTGTATGTTTGGCAGGTCGTACAGGTGGTAGTTGTGGTGCTGGTAGTAGTAGTAGTAGTAATACATAGTTACTATTAGCATTAGTGTTAGGGAGACAAGTAGACAGTGTTAAAGGCATCATCATCAACAATAGTATTAATATTGACGACAGCAGCAGCAGCAGCAGAAGCAGCAGCAGCAGCAGAAGCAGCAGCAACAGCAGCAGCAGCAGCAGAAGCAGCAGAAGCAGCAGCAACAGCAGCAGTAGCAACAGCAGCAGAAGGAGCAGCAACAGCAACAGCAGCAACAGCAGCAGCAACAGCAACAGCAACAGCAGCAACAGCAACAGCAGTAGCAGCAGAAGCAGCAGCAGCAACAGCAACAGCAACAACAGCAACAGCAACAGCAGCAGCAGTAGCAACAGCAGCAGAAGCAGCAACAGCAGCAGAAGCAGCAGCAGCAACAGCAGCAGAAGCAGCAGCAGCTGCAACAACAGCAGAAGCAGCAGCAGAAGCAGCAGCAGCAACAGCAACAGCAGCAGTAGCAACAGAAGCAGAAGCAGCAGCAGCAACAGCAGCAGCAGCAACAACAGCAACAGCAACAGCAGCAGTAGCAACAGTAACAGCAGCAGCAGCAGCAGTAGCAACAGCAACAGCGACAGCAGCAGCAGAAGCAGCAGCAGCAACAGCAATAGCAGCAGTAGCAACAGCAGCAGCAGCAGTAGCAACAGCAACAGCAGCAGCAACAGCAACAGCAGCAGCAGCAACAGCAGCAGCAGTAGCAACAACAGCAGCAGTAGCAACAGCAACAGCAGCAGCAACAGCAACAGTAGCAACAGCAGCAGCAACAGCAGCAGCAGCAGCAACAGCAGCAGCAGCAGCAGTAGAGGAGGCAGCAACAGCAGCAGCAGCAGCAGTAGAGGAGGCAGCAACAGTAAGGTCACAGGCGGAGGCTGTAGTGTTCCTCTCGCAGGAACTACAGGCTCAACATCTTTCCTTTCTCGTTACATTTTTAGTCCGTTACCAAAATGCCTCTCTAACTTTTCCCTGGCGGCTCCCCCCTTGGGTGAGAGAGACGGAGGATTGGTGTGGCGCTCGCTGCTTTCATGTAGTGATCTCTTGTATCTAGGTAGGACATGTGAAAGGTTGTCTGTCTATCTCAATCTCTCGCTTTCTCTCCATCTATCTCTTTCTCTCTCTCTCTCTCTCTCTCTCTCTCTCTCTCTCTCTCTCTCTCTCTCTCTCTCTCTCTCTCTCTCTCTCTCTCTCTCTCTCTCTCTCTCTCTCTCTAGGCTCTCTAAGACTAGGGGTCTATAAGGGCTGTCAAATGACTAACCTAATGAAACAGCAAGCAAGAGCTGTTATCCTACATCAGCTCATCTGAAGCCTGGTGGGGGCATGGAGACCCCTGATGACTAACCAGGTTCAAATCCTTCAGGAGTCAAGAGTTTCTGGTTATACATATGATATGACTGCATTTTCCAAGTTGATTATTTTCTGACTAATGCCCTTGCATCTTGGTTTAATTCGAAGAGGATGTCTCCTCATATATTTATTTGAGGTTGCCTAAAGGAATACAAATTAACTTTGGAATGTATTACACTTATTATAAATTTGCACGACATTTCGAACCTACATGGTTCATTCTCAAGTGATGAGACAGGAGAGGCGGGAGTGGGCATGGCGTTTTGGGCAGTGATGTCATTGTTGGCATGTTCGCGTTCCGATCATGCTCTCGCTCTCTTGGTGGGTAGAGTGCTCTCACTCTCTTGGTGGGTAGAGTGCTCTCACTCTCTTGGTGGGTAGAGTGCTCTCACTCTCGTGGTGGGTAGAGTGCTCTCACTCTCTTGGTGGGTAGAGTGCTCTCACTCTCTTGGTGGGTAGAGTGCTCTCACTCTCTTGGTGGGTAGAGTGCTCTCACTCTCGTGGTGGGTAGAGTGCTCTCACTCTCGTGGTGGATAGAGTGCTCTCACTCTCTTGGTGGGTAGAGTGCTCTCACTCTCTTGGTGGGTAGAGTGCTCTCACTCTCGTGGTGGGTAGAGTGCTCTCACTCTCGTGGTGGGTAGAGTGCTCTCACTCTTGTGGTGGGTAGGGTGCTCTCACTCTTGTGGTGGGTAGAGTGCTCTCACTCTCGTGGTGGGTAGAGTGCTCTCACTCTCTTGGTGGGTAGAGTGCTCTCACTCTCTTGGTGGGTAGAGTGCTCTCACTCTCGTGGTGGATAGAGTGCTCTCACTCTCGTGGTGGATAGAGTGCTCTCACTCTTGTGGTGGGTAGGGTGCTCTCACTCTTGTGGTGGGTAGAGTGCTCTCACTCTCGTGGTGGGTAGAGTGCTCTCACTCTCTTGGTGGGTAGAGTGCTCTCACTCTCGTGGTGGGTAGACTGGACTGGTAGACTGTTATTATTCTACGTGTTTTTATTCTACATTTCTTTAAGTAGGGAGATGTCATGTGCTTCCCTCAGGGGCATTTTAGTGGCACCTGATCGAAGATGACAGGTCAAACGCCTCGTCAGCTTGGTCGACGTCATTCCTATGTACTTAGAGTGAAGGTTACATCCTTCTGTGGAAGGGGTAAGTGTACATATATACCACGTTTGACCGCTGCACGAGCTGGATGAGGTCTTCGAATAGTGATTATTATATGTGTGTGTATATTTTCTGTAACAGTATACAGTATAAACTGTAACACAAAGTAATAAAATTAATACAAAAAATAGGGATGATAGGAGAAGAAAATATTAAAGTGTTCAGTGAGAATCCACATTGAATAATGTGAATATGTATGAGATTGTCCGGCCCTTCATCTTAAGCCTTTCCCGAGCTGCTTAACTCTGAAGAAGAGAGAAGGTTGGCTTCCAGGGAAAATGAACGACGATCTTGCCGTTAAATTAAAGATGTCCAAAGGTGGCCAACCTCCAGATGGGTATCGGAAACAAGAAGGAAGCTTGCATCAGGTAGAGATAGATCCAAAGTCTGATGGCCACTGTACGAAGATCGGCAAAACTATCCTGTAGACGATCCAATTCCACCACTAAAAACCAGCAATGAAGAATAAGCTGACCTACTTACAAACCATTTGGCTGCCAATAAACGGGGCCCCTAACCCAGACAATGTCCTCCATAACTTGATCCGAACACTGTGCTCATTTTTTCTACAGCGTGTGTCCTACTGGCTCAAGTCCCCCCACCTCCTTAAATCGCTCACATAGTTAGAGCATTGGGGCTAGATAACGTCTGAACAGAACTGTTCCGAAGCTGTGTTTGCCTGTTGACTTGGCCTCTCACACGCCGCTACCAACTCTGCCGTGCTCAGAGAATATGCTCCTCTCTCATGTGTCCTTAATAGTTTGATGTAAAAAATTTGTACTACAGTTAAGCTGCTGAGGAAGACCGAAAATCAGACTCATTAGTTTAGGTGTATTAAGTTTCAGATAACCGCAGACATCAGAGGTCCGCGGTTGTTCAACATCCTCCCAGCGATTATAAGAAATATTGCTGAAACAACCGTGGACAGCTTCAAGAGAAAACTAGATTTTTTTTTAAGTTTTCTTCAAGGAGTGCCGGACCAACCGGGCTGTGGTCGATATGTGGGCCTGCGGGCCGCTCCAAACAACAGCCTGGTGGACCAACCTCTCATAAGACAAGCCAGGCCTCGGGCTGGGCTTGGGGAGTAGTAGAACTCCCAGCACCCCATCCAGGTACAGTTCAGGTACAATGAAAGCCTAGCGAACCTGTGTGCTTGATTTAGATTCTTTAACATAAACTAATTCTCTCTGGGAGGTTTAGCTAGAGGATTACCAAACGATTTGAAGCACTGAAGTTGCCATGGCAGAGACAACAATGCATATATGAGAGAACTGAGATGAAGATAGTTAATAACATCAAGATATAAGTGATCATTCATTTGTGCAATTGTTGAAAGCCACCTTTGATAAGGAATAGACAGTTTGCAATGCATTGCAAAGTGATGTGGGGCATAAGAGTGTTAACGCCATTACCCTAGACCACAGTGTGATCGGGTCACCAGTTCAACTTTGAATGGGTTCCATTTTGGGGCCTCCACAACCTCCCAGTGGATTCAATAGCGTTCTGGGTTGGTCGACTTTTTGTACTATCGTGGCGGAGTCGGTTAAGGCAGGTGTCTGGGAATCATTAGAACACTGGTTCAAGTCACTCCATCGCCTCAAAATGATTTTCCTTGAATAGACAGTGTTACAATTGCCATCTCGTTCATACCTCTCTTGGCCTCAGGAGTCATTTGTCTACCCCTTGTGCATACTCGACAGCCCAGTGATCATTTCAGTTCAAACGTGAAGTGTGCAAGTTGCAGGGTTTGGAAGAAATTCCCGTTTTAGGAATTCTTGAGAGAGGGGGGGTAGCCTATCTACTATTCTTCCAATATGGTGGTCGTGACGTCACCAACTGAACAGAGTTTCTAGCGAGCAGGAGTTAAGGCGAGGGCGCCCTGGATGTAGAACAACGACATGATTGGCAACAAGTTGAAAGCAAGGGCCAATCAACAGGTGGCCTGATGTCACGTGATCACCGTGAAGGGCAGGAAGACGTCTCATTGGTGTGGGACATTTTTTCCCGCGCCCATCTGAGTAACGACGTACAAGGATTTTGTCCCAATTTTTTAAGAAATTCGTAGTCGCACGCCAGGTCAAGACTATATAGAGAGAGCTGAAGACTTTTGAAAGACACAAAGAGAAGCCTATTGAGCTGTTGGAATGTATCTTACATCTGTCAAGAGTAGCAGAAGTCAAGTTGTAGCTTGACGTCGGCTACAGTCTGGGGCTGTTTTTTTTTTCAAAATCTAGAGCATGTCTGTGCAGGACCATTCAAGGCAGAGAGTATTGCTGCTGCTAATATTTCCACAATGAGGAGGACAGTCCGGACTGGAAGGAGTCAAAAGATAAGGATGATGCAGTGAAAACAATCGCGTTCTGAACAACCTGTGTTATTCTTGCCGTGTGGGCAGAGCAGCGACCCAGTAACAGCCAACTTAAGTGCAGCAGAGACAGTTTACAGTGACATTTACATTATGCGGAAGTCTTAGTTTAGACCCACTAGTTACCAATGACGAGTGAGGTATTAGCGAGGTGCAAGAGCAACATGGTCTACTTACAAACCATTGTGTTGCCAATATAAGAGAGTTCCCCCTTCACCCAAGACGACACAACCTCCACAACATCCTCCCCCGCCCCGGTCCTCCTTATTATCCACTTGCCAAGACAAAAAAAAAAAAGAGTTGTTGCATCGATTCCTTGGCTCAGGTGAGGGTGCAAGGGTGAAGAGCCAAGGCTGTAGTGCAAGAAGTGAAGGAAGAGAGGTGGACCACACGCCATCAAGTTCTTCCGAGAGAGAGAGAGAGAGAGAGGAAGTTCCTGGCTGCTTCTATGATATGACTACTCCGAGAATCTGCTCAGCATCGCTAACTCCTTCATTATAACTAAGAAACTTCCCTCCATACCTCCCCCTTGAGTTACTGCTGAGGAACTCCATTGGGATATTCTTGTTCTTGTTTTGACTGCTCATATTTCCAGGATTTATTTTGATTGTTGTATTTTCCCACGAAAGGATTCAAGTTTGGTGGAATTATAAGTTAAGTGTGTCCAGTGATGGCTTGAGATTTCTATCTGTTCATTTACTGGTGACTTGAGGTTATGGTTAATCTAAATATAAAATGAATCAAAGCAAGTCACGGTAACTATTGCTTTAGAGTTGATGTTCAATTCATTAGTTTTGTGACAAGTGAGTGCATGCACTCAAGTGAACTTTTAAGTTTAAAGAGACCATAAGTGGCCAAGTTTCAAATTATGAAAAGGCTAGTGCCGCAACTGAGTGCTGTTGATTTCTTTTCGTTAAATATAATTTTTTATGGTATGTGTTTGAGTGATACCTCTTCTCTGTTTATATATTGTTGATGACCGGTGGTCATACAGAATCTTAAGGACTGATATACACTGCGGGACACGTGTGTGTGTGATTACCTAAGTGTAATTACCAGAGTGTAGTTACAGGATGAGAGCTACGCTCGTGGTGTAATCCATCCTCATAAAATTACATTTGCTCGTTTGCCCATACGGCCAAAAATTTACATAATTTGAAATGAAATCGGCTTAAAAAAAAGTGACGTACTGTCCCGTTTTCTGTTATGAGTCCTCCGGCTTACTCAGTGTGGGGGTTTTCTATTTTGCTTTCCCGACTGCAATGCGTACGTCGCCAATGTACATGTGGCAGGCGCTTCACGAAGCTGTCAGAATCAGCAGAGAAAATACGAGAGCAACCGTACAGGGCCTGGGAGCAAGGTCGAGTTAGAGTCCTTGAGGGTCTCTTCTCAGACTAGCCTCACCTGGTCCTGGTCCACGTTGATCGTTGGAATCTCCTCAATGCTTTAACACTTTAAGGAACTCCTAGGGTCCTGTTGACCAGACGACACACTAGAAGATGAAGGGACGACGACGTTTCGGTCCATCCTGGACCATTCTCAAGTCGATACATACTTTAGTCACGTTATTGTGACTCATCGCCGTCCTAGGGTCTTCATCACATTTATAGTTTAGTGAATTAGGCAACTCGGTGTTGGAGACACCTAGAGCTGAAGGCTTGAGTAATGTTGGCAGTATTCAGAAGTGGTTCAACGGAAACACCGCATAAAGCTTAACAGTAGTTTATTTACTAACTTAACCACTAATACAAAGGGTGCTTGATTTACTTTAGATTGGCGTCAGAAAGGCTATGGTTGCATTAGCGAGACTCTTGACGTCTGGCTAATCGATTCGGATCCACTCGTGGAGAAACACCTAATTGAACACAATTGACAGCCAATCATTAACACGGCAAATCTAACTGTCGGGAATCTGACACACACATACACACACACACACACATAACACAGTCTCCCTTAGTCTGTAATCCCTTCAGGATGGAAAATGGGAGACTCCGTGACGTCATCGACGTCATCGTATATTTACATTATTAAACATTGTTAATAGAATAGTTTTGTATATAGATTTAACAAAAAAGTAATCAACAAGACTGAATATAATTATTAACACCGTAAGGTAGCTTGGTTCCATTGTTAATGTAAAATTACTTTGAGGAGGGAACCAGCCTCAGGGCGTTGGCTCCACACAGACCAACGGGCCACTCCAGAACAATAACAAAGAGAGCCGTACACTGTGCAAGGCTCCAGAGCTGGTGAAACAACTAGACACCCCAATTACGTGTCAACAACCAGCAATACAGCCTATCAACATCACAACAACGACCGTATCCGGCTTATCAAGTATTGTATTTGAAATTATAGTGTACACATTTTTTCATTTATAAATAAGTCGGTTATGGGTAGGACAAAAACAAACACCATGTACGTGTACTACATTACAGCCCTCACACTTCATGGCATACCTGTAATTGATATGTTTAGGGAACTTTGATTAATTCCTTGCATCCCATACAAGTAAATTGTGAGAGGAGCAGCAAGAATCTGTGCAGACAGTTGGTTCATACACATTATTAACTACTTGTTTGCCAAGCCTTGTCCTTCCCACCAGCCGCCATTACGTGGCACAAAGGGCCAGGGCCACACCCATCTGGAAGCTACACCTACACGCCTTACCAGGCCCCCACTACTGGCTCAGCTAAGCCATTTGTTGTATCAGTATTAGTAGTCATAATTAGTAATTATTACTAGTAGATTAGACCACCATATGTGGTATGATAATGATAAGTGAACCACCACATGTGGTATGATATAATATTATAATAATAAAAGGTAAACAATTGGTAGTTTAAGAAGCCATAACAAAGTGGTTTAGGCTACCAATTGTCCCTCCCATTAGTGTGTAAGAAGATTTCAGACAGTTTACAAATATATACAGTTCACTCAATTAATTCTTACTTACTAAGAAAAATAAATAAGATATAACTTTATCTTATTAAAGTCAATTTAAAAAAGAGAATAGCTGCCTGGAGTTTCCCCACACTAACTACCGGTGTGCAAAGGGATCACAAGAATTCCAACCGGATAATCAGGTAATGATGATGCACAATAAATCACAATAATACTGTCAATGGGACAGGCAATAAACATGCACAATATTAATGTCACACAATAACTAAATGTGTGGTGTATGGGAAGCTCACATTCACAGACGAGTGTAATGTCGTGGTACCACACAAACACGCATACACCGTCGGGGTGTCTTCACCTATACCTGTGTCAGGTATAAGAAGGTGTGAACTATGGTTGATACCTCAGATCAACACAGACAGACACAATAAAACAATGACAAGATCTTGTACTTACAGTTAGGGTTTATTCACTCACTCAGGCACATTTATGCAAGAACTCGTAGGTGGCCTGACAACTGGTTTCGGCGACGGTTTTCCCACAAACCGTACTTGACACGGTGGGTACTCGCAGGAGGGCGCGCTGTATGTCAACACACACACGCACACACACTAGATGGCACTGGCGGTGAGTAAGGTGGTGACGTCATGTAGTACCTGAGGCAGGGCGGCTGGCGGCTCGAGGTACCAAGGTACTAGCTACACGCTCTGGACAATGGCGGCTGGCGGCTGCAGGTTTTATGGTACCATGCGGTACACTGTGGTAAAAGTCACCCACAGATTACTTAGGTAGCGGCACTACCTTAGTTCATTCTAGGTCACTCACAGATGATTTTAATTTGTCACCAGGGGTTACCTGATACCAGTCTGTTTCCCTCTGGTGATTTGTCACTAAGCTTCTAAACAATATAGTCATGATCGCGATTCCGGGCGAACGTTGGTATATCTGGTTGATACCTGGTTGATACCTGGTTGATGGGGTTCTGGGAGTTCTTCTACTCCCCAAGCCCGGCCCGAGGCCAGGCTCGACTTGTGAGAGTTTGGTCCACCAGGCTGTTGCTTGGAGCGGCCCGCAGGGCCACGTACCCACCACAGCCCGGCTGATCCGGAACGTCTCTTAGAAAACCGTCCAGTTTTCTCTTGAAGATGTCCACGGTTGTTCCGGCAATATTTCTTATGCTCGCTGGGAGGACGTTGAACAACCGCGGACCCCTGATGTTTATACAGTGCTCTCTGATTGTGCCTATGACACCTCTGCTCTTCACAGGTTCAATCTTGCATTTTCTTCCATATCGTTCACTCCAGTACGTTGTTATTTTACTGTGTAGATTTGGGACCTGACCCTCCAGTATTTTCCAGGTGTATATTATTTGGTATCTCTCTCGTCTCCTTTCTAGAGAGTACATTTGGAGAGCTTTGAGACGATCCCAATAATTTAGGTGTTTTATCTCGTCTATGCGTGCCGTATATGTTCTCTGTATTCCCTCTATTTCAGCAATCTCTCCTGCTCTGAAGGGGGAAGTGAGATATCGAGAAGACGCTAAGTTTAACTTGACGGTGAGGAATGGACGGTGTTCTGTCTATTGGCCGACAGACAGAACAGGACACGTCCTCTATGCACGGGCTCCCTCACGTGAATACCCTGCAAGAGGCTGCCAGGCACATCGTGGGACACAACACAAGAGATTACAATTTGACAAATGGCATTGCAGCAAAAGAGCAGGAACCAATCATATTGATCATTCCATGATCAGTAGTAGAGGTGATGTCATGAACACGTCACGACCACGTCACAGTTGTTATTCTCCATCGCACCGGTTGAGGCTGACCCCAGAGGTCAGTCTGTCGCCTCGCTGACGTCTCCTCTGTCTCTCTCACGCCTGGCACCTCCTGTGTACTCACTGACCCTGTAGCAAGTATGCTTAACTTCCCTGTATCTACTTCCTGCCTGGACATACAGCGGCCTCCGTATTATAAACGTGTTCCTGGTTAAGTGGGCATCCTGGAGATACCCAACATGCCAGTTTACTATCCAGGGTTAACAGAGATAGGGCTTGTGTACGAAATCGGTGCACTGTGCACTGCAATGAGCCATTCAAGTCAGCTGTGGGAGAATCCTGAGAGACCATCCTCTCACACTCGGTTAGGTTAGGAGAGGAAACTTTCAATAAATGGTTTTCATGATGTTTTGAATCATTAGGAAAACTGCCCCCTTAACCTACCAGAGGACCCCTAACTTGCTGTTTTTGGGAAAAACAATTATTTACAATTATTTTTTAGTTTCAAATTACGTCCATTTTCGGCCATACGGCCAAATGGCTAAATTCCGTGGCCGGGACAGGACTGGTTCCATGGTGTCCCGTCTTCCCAGTACTCTTTGTCATATAACGCTTTGAAACTACTAACGGTTTTGGCCTCCACCACCTTCTCAATTAACTTGTACCAACCGTCTACCACTCTGTTTGCAGAAGAAAACTTTCTAATATTTTTTTCGGCATCTCTGTTTTCTTAGTTTGAATCTGTGTCCTCTTGTTCTTGAAGTTGCTGGTTTCAGGAATTCCTCTTTGTCAGTTTGGTCGATTCCTGTTAGTATTTTGTAAGTGGTGAGCATATCACCTCTTTTTCTTCTGTTTTCTAGCTATGGTATAAACGCCTGTAGTCTCTCTTGTTTTTCAGTTCCAGAGGCCACTTTGTAGCATGTCGCTGCACTTTTTCCAGTTTATGTAATTCTTGAGATTTGGGCACCATACAACCTCTGCATATTCCAGTTTTGGTCTCACAAAAGTCATGAACAGTTTCCTTAGCATTTCTTCATTCATATAATTAAAAGCAAGTTTGAAGTTGGAAAGCGACGCACATGCTCTTCTCACAATGTTCTTTATGTATTCCTCTGGTGACAGCTTACTATCAAAAACCACCCCTAGGTCTTTTTTTTTTAAATATATACAAGAGTTATTACATTCTTGTACAGCCACTAGTACGCGTAGCGTTTCGGGCAGGTCCCTGGAATACGATCCCCGCCGCGAAGAATCGTTGTTACAACCAAGTACACATTTTACTGCTGAGTTAAACAGAGGCTACAGTTAAGGATTTGCGCCCAGTAAATCCTCCCCGGCCAGGATACGAACCCATGACAAAGCCATGGGTTCAAAGTCTTCTTTATTAAGTTCGGTAAATCCTTTCCACATAATTTATAAGTTGTATGTGGTCTATTTTCTCTGATTCCACATTTCATAACCTGGTATTTATTCACATTGAATTCCATTTGCCACTTGACTATCCAAGCAGTTATTTTTATATAGATCAATTTGAAGGGCATTACAATCGTCTGTGTCTTCTATCTTCCCCAGTATCTTAGCATCATCCGCAAACATGTTCATATAATTCTGTATTACTTCTGGTAGATCGTTTATGTAGACGATGAACATTACTGATGCAAGAATTGAACCCTGAGATTCTCCGCTAGTAACACTCCTCCAGTCAGATACATTGTCTCTGATTACTGCCCTCATCTGTCTGTTAGATTTGTTTTTATCCATGTCTGAAGTCTCCCTGTAGTAGACTGGAGCATGAAGTCCTCCAGCATGCTCCAGTTTCCAGAACAGCCTCTTGTGTGGGACTTTATCAAAAGACTTTTCTAGGTCCAGATAGACATAATTAACCCAACCACCTCTTTCCTGTAGTTGTTGTTGTGAATTAAAGGGCGACGACGAACATGGGATCGGATGTACCCCGGCGTACCCCGTGAAGGGTTAATCACGAAACGAAGAACGCGTATCACCAGAAACTAATACGCCATGCGGCAAATGAACGCACAGACAAGCAGATGAATAGGGAGCCCCAGGAGTCCTCCCTCAAGGTGACAAGCACCGGCCTGCTCCACACAGAGAACACTGGGGAGCAAAACCAAAAACTCGGCCCCCCAACCAGAAGGCAAAAAGTCATCCGGTGCCCTCCGGCAGAGCAGACGCCAGTCGCCCACTCCAGCTGAGGCCACATCAGGAGCCCACCACGGCTGAGGGCACACCAGGAGCCCACCACGGCTGAGTGCACACCAGGAGCCCACCACGGCTGAGGGCACACCAGGAGCCCACCACGGCTGAGGGCACACCAGGAGCCCACCACGGCTGAGGGCAGACCAGGAGCCCACCACGGCTGAGGGCACACCAGGAGCCCACCACGGCTGATGGGACACCAGGAGCCCACCACAGCTGATGGGTTCACCAGAAGCCTACCATGGCTGAGGGCACACCAGGAGTCCACCAAGACCCTTCAACTCTCGGCACCTCTTAGCCAAGTCGGCCCTAGACACCGTCACCCCGCCAGGACAACCAGCTAGAAAACGTTCAAAACCTATCAATAACCCCGTGACCCAAGGCGATATGTGTGCCAGGTGTCGTAACAATCCAGACCACTGAATAGGAATGCCAAACAGCAGTATCAAATCCAAGTTCAAGTTCAAGTATGTTTATTGAGACAAGAAAAAATACATCTCAATGGGATATAGTAGCTTAGGCTATTTCTATCACCCTATCAAATCTAAAATCGGTGAAATAGAACGTCATCCAGCGGCCCACAAGCAGAGCAGGTGTCCAGACGTCCGCACGTTGTCAAGGTGGGAGTCATCTTTCCTGTAGTATCTCTGTGGCTCTATCATAAAAACTAAGTAGATTTGTTACACAGGATCATCCTGTCCGAAAACCATTCTGTCTGTCCGTTATTATGTCATTACTCTCTACGTGTTCTACTCATTTGGCTTTAACTATAGTTTTCAGTGTTTTGACTACCACGCTTGTTAATGATACAGGTCTCTAGTTTAGAGGTTCCTCTCGACGACCATTTTTATTGATTGGTACTATGTTTACCTTTTTCCATATATCTGCTAAGGTTCTTATGCACAATGATGTCTGGATTATTAATTTGAGTGGAATGCTCAGCTCAGTTGCACATTCTCGCAGCACCCAAGGTGAAACTCCATCAGGTCCAACTGCTTTATTTGTTCTTTTCATCCAATTTCTTTATTTCTTTATGCCCCATGAGTAATTTTTCCACTTCGTCTTGAGACACATCTATATATTCTATGATGAGCTCTGGAATTGGTATCTGGTTCGGCTCTCTGAAATCCTCATTTTGTACAAACACACTTTGGAACTGTTCATTTAGCGTTTCATACTTTTCTTTTTCATTCTCAGAAGTCCTGTTCCCTATTCTCACTCTCTGCATTTTATCTTTTATTTGCAGCTTCCTTTTAATGAATTTATCATTCTCTCTCTCACACACACACACACTCTTTGTGTGTGTGACAGTAAGTCAATTTCGCGAACTGCTAACACTTTCTAGTACAACAAATTTTGGCCATAGGTAGAGTGTATGTCAAAATGCGAGGCTCTCTCAGGAGAACAACTGAGAGCCTGAGTGAGTTTACCAGAGTACGGGGTAGACCAGCTTCCCCAGATATGCTCGAGCGGAGCAGCCAACTTTACACCTTGGCCGCTACCTGCCTGAGTGAGTTCTGAACCCCGTCTGAAGAGGCCCGGAAGACGCCCTGAAGGAGGGCTGAGGTCGTCGGAGACCACCACATTCAGCCCCTCCACACTCCAGGGGTTGTGGGTATGAGTAAGGGCCCTCGGGAACACTCCTGGGGTCCCTGTGCCAGGGGCTGACACACAGGGGTCCTTGTGCCAGGGGCTGACACACAGGGATCCCTGTGCCAGGGGCTGACACACAGGGGTCCCTGTACCAGGGGCTGACACACAGAGGTCCCTGTGCCAGGGGCTGACACACAGGGGTCCCTGTGCCAGGGGCTGACACACAGGGGTCCCTGTGCCAGGGGCTGACACACAGGGCCCCCTGTGTGTCAGGGGCTGACACACAGGGGGGCCCTCGGGGACGCTCCTGGGGTCCCTGTGCCAGGGGCTGGCACACAGGGCGGGGTGGTCCCCCGCCACAACAGAGAGACATGTAAACAGACTGAGACAGAAAGGATGAGAGTCAAACATAAAAGAGACAAAATTATAGACAGTGAAAGTGTAACAGGGTAATGGAGGTAATAACCAGGACAGACAGCTAGACAGTAAGAGGACGGAGAAGGGGGGGATCATAGACAGGCTGTTGCTAGGAGAAAAGGGCTCTATCAGACAGTCAAATCTGGGTGATAGGACCCCAGCCATTTGGACAGTGGCAGTGGCTCCCGGCTAGTCCGTCAGGGAAGGGGTCATAACTAGACACAACAAGGGGGTCCTAACCATGTCAGACACTGGGAAGTGGGGTCCCAGTAGCCAGACAGGGAGTAGGGGGGTCCAAGCCAGCCAGAGAGGAGGGTCCCAACCAACCAGACAGGGGGGGAAGAGAGGGGTCCCTGACGGCCAGACAGGTGAGCGGAGGAAGAGATTTTCAGGTTGAGTTGGAAGCTCGCTCGCTCGCTCGCTCGCTCGCTCGCGCGCTCTCTCTCTCTCTCTCTCTCTCTCTCTCTCTCTCTCTCTCTCTCTCTCTCTCTCTCTCTCTCTCTCTCTCTCTCTCTCTCTCTCTCTCTCCCCCTCTCTCTGTCTCTCTCTCTCTCTCTCTCTCTCTCTCTCTCTCTCTCCCTCCCTCCCCCTCTCTCTGTCTCTCTCTCTCTCTCTCTCTCTCTCTCTCTCTCTCTCTCTCTCTCTCTCTCTCTCTCTCTCTCTCTCTCTCTCTCTCTCTCTCTCTCTCTCTCCCTCCCCCTCTCTCTGTCTCTCTCTCTCTCTCTCTCTCTCTCTCTCTCTCTCTCCCTCCCCCTCTCTCTGTCTCTCTCTCTCTCTCTCTCTCTCTCTCTCTCTCTCTCTCTCTCTCTCTCTCTCTCTCTCTCTCTCTCTCTCTCTCTCTCTCTCTCTCTCTCTCCCTCCCCCTCTCTCTGTCTCTCTCTCTCTCTCTCTCTCTCTCTCTCTCCCTCCCCCTCTCTCTGTCTCTCTCTCTCTCTCTCTCTCTCTCTCTCTCTCTCTCTCTCTCTCTCTCTCTCTCTCTCTCTCTTTTGCAACAGCTCCTGCGGCTTCTGTTGTCAGAGGGCGCAGATAAGGGCCATATCTCCCCCTCTCCTTCTATCCTCTCTTCTTCCTCCCCTCAATCTCACCTCTCCCCTCTCCCTCTCTTCTCTATCTCCTTCGGCCTTCTCTTTATATCCCTCTCCGCTCCCTCATCTCCCCCCCCCTTCTCTCCATCAAACCTCCATTATATATATATATATATATATATATATATATATATATATATATATATATATATATATATATATATATATATATACCTTCTACCTTGTTCCTATTTCCTCCTATTTTTTTTTCTCTTTGCTACCTACTCTTCTATTGGGGATCTCCCCTTATCACTATCATTATCCCTCTCTCTCTCTCTCTCTCTCTCTCTCTCTCTCTTTCTCTCTCTCTCCCCTTCGCTCTTTTCCCTCTTATATCTCCCCACTCCCAAATCCCAACTCACTGTCACCCCCTTGTCTCCCCTACTCACCTCTCCCCACTCCCCCCCTCCCCTCTCCCCCCCCTCCCCTCTCCCCCCACATATGGAGTCAATGCGGATCGATATGTTCTCGGTTGATAGCGCGAGCGCGCGCGTACACGCTAGCACGTATGTGAAATAATCGATCTTAAACGAGGCCAGACGGTGGTGGTGGTAATGGTCGTTGTTGTTGTTGTTGTTGTTATTGTTGTTGTTCATCATATGCTGCTGATGTTACTTTGTTTCCGTGTTCCTCTGGAGACAGTTGCCGAATTATATATACTCCCAAATCCTTTGTTCTGTCTGACTCTTGCGCAGTTGTCTTCCCTAGGATACCTGATCAACCAGGCTGTGACTCATACGTCAGGCTGCGAGCAGCCGCGTCCAACAGCCTGGTTGATCAGTCCGGCAACCAGGAGGCCTGGTTGACGACCGGGCCGCGGGGACGCTAAGCCCCGGAAGCACCTCAAGGTAACCTCAAGGTAACCTATACGGAGTAGATACCCCTCGGCCCTTCTTCCTACCTTTCCCATCTTCATTACCTTACACTTGCTGGGATTGAATTCTAGCAACCATTTTTTTTTTTTTGGCCCACTGCTGAAGTTTGTCAAGGTCACCATCCTGAAACCTTTTGTTTGTTGTTTAAGATTCGCTACTTGGAACAAACAGTTCCAAGCAGCACGGGCTATGGTGAGCTCGCAGTGGACTTTCTTTCCTGTAACCATTTGTCGTCCTCCTCCGTTTTCACATTCATCATTAGCTTTGTGTTGTCTGCAAGCAGAGGGGAGGCCTGGTCGAAGACCGGGCCGCGGGGACACTAAAAAAAAAAAAGGCCCCGAAATCATCTCAAGATAACTCAAGAAGCATTAATATATGTACGAGATCACTCTTTCAAATGTTAGCAACAGTAATAATCCCAGACACCGATAGACTGACAGAGGTGTGAAAACACTGATAGACTACAACAGTAAATTGATAGATAGACAACATTCTCAGCGAGAATGACCTAAACGCCTGAGAATGTCTGAAAAATGTAAGAAAAGTGAATACCAAACAAAGAGGCGCTGAAGGTCTTCCCTCAAGACGGGAACCCGCTCCCGGGCCGCCAGCGTCTTGGAGGTGTCTAGTATCGGGTCTTTGGTCTTCTTCGTGATTGTCTTTCTTGTGGTGAAGGCGCGTCTGAGGAGCCCTTGAGGATACAAGGCAAAACATCTTTTAAGTGTGCATCAAACTGTGCACAGTGTGGAGACTGTGCACAGTGTGGAGACTGTGCACAGTGTGGAGACTGTGCACAGTGTGGAGGCTGTGCACAGTGTGGAGACTGTACACAGTGTGGAGGCTGTGCACAGTGTGGAGACTGTACACAGTGTGGAGACTGTGCACAGTGTGGAGACTGTACACAGTGTGGAGAATGTGTGCACAGTGTGGAGACTGTGCACAGTGTGGAGACTGTACACAGTGTGGAGACTGTGTGCACAGTGTGGAGACTGTGTGCACAGTGTGGAGACTGTGTGCACAGTGTGGAGACTGTGTGCACAGTGTGGAGACTGTGTGCACAGTGTGGAGACTGTGTACAGTGTGGAGACTGTGTGCACAGTGTGGAGACTGTGTACAGTGTGGAGACTGTGTGCACAGTGTGGAGACTGTGTGCACAGTGTGGAGACTGTGCACAGTGTGGAGACTGTGTACACAGTGTGGAGACTGTGTGTACAGTGTGGAGACTGTGCACAGTGTGGAGACTGTACACAGTGTGGAGAATGTGTGCACAGTGTGGAGACTGTGCACAGTGTGGAGACTGTACACAGTGTGGAGACTGTGTGCACAGTGTGGAGACTGTGTGCACAGTGTGGAGACTGTGTGCACAGTGTGGAGACTGTGTGCACAGTGTGGAGACTGTGTGCACAGTGTGGAGACTGTGTGCACAGTGTGGAGACTGTGTGCACAGTGTGGAGACTGTGCACAGTGTGGAGACTGTGTGCACAGTGTGGAGACTGTGTGCACAGTGTGGAGACTGTGTGCACAGTGTGGAGACTGTGTGCACAGTGTGGAGACTGTGTGCACAGTGTGGAGACTGTGTGCACAGTGTGGAGACTGTGTTCACAGTGTGGAGACTGTGCACAGTGTGGAGACTGTACACAGTGTGGAGAATGTGTGCACAGTGTGGAGACTGTGCACAGTGTGGAGACTGTACACAGTGTGGAGACTGTGTGCACAGTGTGGAGACTGTGTGCACAGTGTGGAGACTGTGTGCACAGTGTGGAGACTGTGTACAGTGTGGAGACTGTGTGCACAGTGTGGAGACTGTGTGCACAGTGTGGAGACTGTACACAGTGTGGAGACTGTGTGCACAGTGTGGAGACTGTGTGCACAGTGTGGAGACTGTGTACAGTGTGGAGACTGTGTACACAGTGTGGAGACTGTGTGTACAGTGTGGAGACTGTGTGCACAGTGTGGAGACTGTGTACAGTGTGGAGACTGTGTACACAGTGTGGAGACTGTGTGTACAGTGTGGAGACTGTACACAGTGTGGAGACTGTGTGCACAGTGTGGAGACTGTGTACAGTGTGGAGACTGTGTACACAGTGTGGAGACTGTGTGTACAGTGTGGAGACTGTACACTGTGTGGAGACTGTGTGCACAGTGTGGAGACTGTGTACACAGTGTGGAGACTGTTCACAGTGTAGAGACTGTGCACAGTGTAGAGACTGTGCACAGTGTAGAGACTGTGCACAGTGTAGAGACTGTGCACAGTGTAGAGACTGTGCACAGTGTGGAGACTGTGCACAGTGTAGAGACTGTGCACAGTGTGGAGACTGTGAACATTAAGGTCACTATTTTGACAGAGAGAAGAGAAGTAATGAATGAGGCAACACAGATTTAGCCGTTGCAAGGTGCCGTGCAACATGCAGGAAGAAACATTACCAAATATCCTCAGGAATGACACGAAGTCGTCCCAAAAGTGGTACAGTTTCAGAGACAATAAAGTCATGCTTTTATCCCACCTTGAGGAATATCCTCATGAATGACACTTTCTCTTTCAGTGAAGGTGTTGAGGGATATGAGGATGATCTACCATCTGAGAAAACAATTAAGTCTGAACTAAGGCACAACTATGGAGAAGACAGTGTTGTATCTGTAAACAAAGATAGCAAACCTGAAGTGTGTTTACCGTGACGCCGCAGGGCACAACATGGTGACTGATGCTGGGGGATGAAACACCAAGAAGTAAGTAATGGTGAGGAGGAAGAGCGGCCTCGGCCAGTAAAAACAGCCGCAAAAAATCATTGGTGAAGATACAAGGTTACAGATGTGTGAGACGGCTCAGTGTCCACCACCAGCTCAATTCCTGACTGGTTTGGAATCTGTCATGACAGACACCTTCGATTGTCTTGCTAATACTGTTGTCTTGAAGAACATGACAAGAGGTAAGAGTATCTCCTATGAAGTGTTATGTTATAGGCTTCATAAGTATAAGAGGTGTACAGCAACTCTGCATGGTGTTCTACCCACTTCACACTGTATTAATAAATATATATTGACACACACATTAGTTCACTTAATGTGTTAATGTTTATTTTAGTTTTTAAAACACACTAAGGTCCACAGGCAACCCGTCCTCAACTCAAGTCCATTACATCCAGCGGTCGACCCCACAGACGCATTCATAAATTTTAACATGCTGTTCATTCAAAACGGGAAATTTCTCAAGTATAAATTAATATTATAATATATTAGCATATTGTGTATATATAGGCATAGGTTAGGTTAGGTTGGATGTTTAGGTTCTGTTGGCGATTATTTGTATTTGTAGTACGTGGGTGAAGCATTTACAGCGTTGTGATTCGAACAAAATTCGTCAGTGAAGCACTTGTTCCGGATATGTTCGAACGTCAGCAGTTGTGAGTCGTGTGTAAACCGCTATTCATTCATAAACAGGGGGTTTGGCGGGTGCATGGAATCACTTTTGGATCTTTGTTTGGAGGACGGGCTGTGGACTCACAACTGATGACGTTCGAACACTTCCGGAACAAGTGCTTCACTGACGAATTTTGTTCGATCCACAACGCTGTAAATGCTTCACCCACGTACAACAAATACAAATAATCACCAACAGAACCTAAACACCCAACCTAACCTATACCTATATGTGCACAATATGCTAATATTTTATAATATTAATTTTGAGAAAATTCCCGTTTTAAAGGAACAGCATGTTAAAATTTATGAATGTGCCTGTAGGTTCGGCTGCTGGATGGAATGGACTTGAGTCGAGGATGGGTTGTTTCATTCATAAACAGGGGCTTGGCAGGTGCATGGGTGTACACCGTGCATGGCGGGTGTACTTTTGGGTCTTCTTAATGGGGGGAGGGGGGGGATGGATTAGGAAAGTCAAGTAAAGCAAAGTAAAGGTAGAAGGAGGGGAGGAGGAAAGAGGGATGAAGGATAGGTGGATAGAACATGGGGGAGGTTGAGGCAGGAACTGAGGTAGAGAGTGGCGAGCGGGAATAGAAAACTGGGAGCGAACGGGAAGAAGGGAGGCAGGAGGGAGAGAAGGAAGGAGGAGTAGAGAAATGTAGGAGAAGTAATAGAGAGAGAGTTGGGAGAGTAGACTGACTATTATTCTATCTATGATATTATTCTAAGATGTTATACTGATGTTAATTTTACTTTACAAGTTCTAATATAAGCTGCCACCACTTATCATTGGAACTAAATCTTAATTCCACTTAACAATGCGACAGGAACACTGCTTAATATAGTTATCTCTCACTTGTTCATCTAGTTACTTCTAGGCTTAACTCTTACTTGAGGGAACATTGATTCAAAAAGAGGACTGAACAAAAGTCAAGCTTGTTATTCTACACATAGACATTTATTGAATCAAATTATTTCAATTTCCATAGTTCTTACTATTTAACATTTTAACATTCTATTATTTTGACACAATATTGACCAAATTAAAAGGGGGGGGTGGATCACCCACTCCATACACGCCCACATTATACATGGCTAAATGGTTCAGACTTCACTAGCTCGTCAACACTAAGACACACTTCTGGTTTAAGACAATGCATTACTGAACTCTCACCTTCTCAACTCAGACGGATGCACCCTGAGGGTGCCTGGGATGTCACCCGTCAGGAAGGGTGAGCTGGCTGGTCACCTTCTCTCTGTGCAAGGCGGTCGCTAACTGAATCTACCAGCCACCCCCAACGTTGGGAAACTGTGTACTCTCGCAAGCCAGTACAACGGGCTCCATGTTAAATAGTACTACCGTCACCACAAGCTGGGGCTGACTCGCTCTTCCACTACCATCTCGCTCCTCATACACACACACCCACCCACAATTACAACTCACAATTATACATGAAAGAGTGCAAAATACTTGCACTGTTACAGTCTTTGCTAGGAGGACAGGTTGCCACAGGTTTGTTTAACGACAGAGATTAATCAGCCTGAACGTTGTGGAGTGTTGTTGTGAATAAAGGGGCGACGACGATCGTGGGATCGGATGCGCCCTGGCGTACCCGTGAAAGGTTAATCACAAAGCTTAAGGGGGAAACGAAGGACACGAATCACCAGAAATTAATGTACCTCGCGGCAAATATACGCACAGTCAGGCAAATGATTGGGCAGCCCCAGGAGTCCTCCCTCAGGGTGACAAGCACCGGCCCCGCCCCCACACACAAAACACTGGGGGAGCAAAACCAAAAACTCGGCCCCCAACTAAAACGCAAAAAGTCATCTGGTGCCCTCCGGCAGAGCGGAAGCCGGCCGCCCACCATGGCTGAGGGCACACCAGGAGCCCACCACGGCTGAGGGCACACCAGGAGCCTACCAAGACCCTTCAACTCCCAGCACCTCTCGGCCATGCTGGCGCCGGACACGGTCACCCCCGCCGGGAGAACCAGCCAGACAACGTTCAATATCTATCAACATCCCCGTGACCCAAGGTGATATTTGCACCAGGCGTTGTACAATCCGGACCGTTGAATAGGGATGCCAAACGGCAGAATCAAATCCAGAACGCGAAAACGGAGCGAGATCCGGCGGGTCTCAGGCAGTGGAGGTGTCCAAACCTCCGCTCGGCGTCACGGTTGAACCAGGAGTTGTTGTTGTTGATTTAGGGGCGACGACGATCGTGGGATCGGATGCGCCCTGTTGAACCAGGAGTCCTGCTGGGCGAGTGTCTATACTCTGGCGTTGGAGTGTTTACTTCAGCGGCAGCGTCTAAACACTAGTTAAATCCACATCAAGGCGGGTATAGTCACACAACCTGTTTTAAAGATCGATTTTATACAACTGTTAATCAAACGTATCTGGTTAAACAATTACTTATTGATTATATGTATTTATTTTAGAGTATTACCATGATATGCTTATAGTTATTGGATTTAATTACATAGCCTGGTATGGAACCCATTACAGAGGCCTCCATGGGGTGGGGTCTGCAAAATGGTGGTCATTTGCTGACTAGACATTCTCTGTATCCTGGGAGGGCTTGGTTTCGTTCTATAAATAATAATTTATAATATAATAATAATAATTATGTAAATACTAATAATATATAATAATAATAACTAGCTAGACATGAACCACAGACCATGTAACTCAAACATGTTATACTCTATTTTTGGTGGAAAGTTTCGACAGCGCGACGGCCACTTGTAGCTGCAGAAGGGCAAGATGAAAGTGGTCTGTGATGTGTGTTTCATGCAAGGGGGTTATCATGCTCACACTCTGAAATAAACATTGATGAAGAGGGCTGTGATGATCCCATTGATACAGTGTTTGAAAACTTGCTAGTGGCAGAGGGAGAAATAACACATGAAGCGAAATAAACAGAAGCTACACTTTCCTACATCTCTATCTTCAAATTATTTTACAAATCAACCCTTCTAGATTTCATTATACTCCTGTGGAGAGTAAGATAAGTTCCGTCAAGGGAGAGTGATGGGAAACTGTATACCACACTCTCCTTAAGTTGTCAAGGAGAACAATAATATTTTTAAATATATAGTATTAATTGGTCAGGCAACGACTACTGACAACTTCATCTAGGAGGTACACTTAGGGTGGATGGTTAGGTGCAAGGGTGGTAACTCCGCCAGTGAGCAATCACAGTCTATCCTAAGCCAAGATAAAGGAGGAAGGACAACTCTGCAAGACAATTTCCTCAGTTATATTAAGTACCGTGGGCCCTGACAAAATGATACAAATATTATCTGATCTCTAACGTCAAAACCGTCCTTCAAAAGTTGTCAAAAGCACTAGAAACATGTATAGAACATGTTATGTAGATAATTTTATGTAGATTAATTTAAATATCACATTTTAGAACACATTGCCTTCTAAAGTGAGATATTTAAAAACTTAAATAGTAGACGGTCACAAGGGAAGTGGCGCTACCCGCTCCCACAAACGGGCAACTGGTCAGCATTTAGAACAGCAGACAGATTATCAACAGGCTGAAAACTAGCACCAGGCACAGCACCTGTCGACCGGGTAATCGCACCCCTGGATAGGGGTGGCAACACGGGAGCCAGCAACACCGTGGGCAGCAACACAGCAGGACACACCATGGTAAGTGACACATCAGGGGGTAACACCACAGGGTCCTCTGCTGGAACAACATCCACAGGTCCAGGCACTGGTACAGACCTCCCATGGCGGATATCCTTCTTCAGAACCATCATAAGGCCCTAGCCTGCACCATCATCCTCACCGGCCACCACAGGAGGAGAGACAACCCCCATGCAAGGAACCCCCCTGCAGGAGAAAAAAACAGAGGTTAGCTTAGAGATACTGTCACCGGCAGCAGCAGCAGGCACATGAACTTCCGTTACCACCGTCGTAGTAGACACCGCCGTGCCAGGAATCACCCCACCGACATCTGCAGACCCACAATCGTCAAATTCACCCACATCGGCCCAGGCAGAAGATGTGGAGTGCCGCGAGTGCTTAGGACCCGACTGCACGTCGTCAGAGCCAGAAGCGGAACCTGAACCACGGATAATGCAGGGGGGGGGGGGCCATCATTCACGACACAAGACGTCAGCAGCCTCAAGGACACGAGAGACCGACCCTAACACTGAAGGAGGCCCCGCACCCACACCACATCCCAGCACAGCCGGGACACACAGCGGGGACAGAGAGACCGAAGTCACAGAAAAAGGCAGAGGGTCTGGCGCAGAAGACGGAGAAGTTGAAGACGGTGGAGACAGAGAGGGAGCATCCTGGGGAACCACAGCAGCACCAGGAATGCCAGCAGGAACAGCACACCCAACCAAGGATGGCACAACCTCCGGAGCACAAGCCCCATCAATATCAGGTGCACCGTCCAACATAGGATGCAACACAGCAGCCAAAGGCTCATCCACAACCTCACCCACCGGGTCTACCTCCACAGCTAGCGGCGGGAAATCTTCCTCACAGAAAAGATTCATCGGAGCAACAACATCCACCGAGCAGCCAGCAGCCAGGTGGCCTAAACAAACCACAGCGAAAGCAGGTGCGAGGTTGACAGGAATAGTAAACACGGATGTAATATCCCATGACCCGCACCGAAGACGGGATGTCCGACCGCAGCCGCATCCCCAGAGTGCATGTACTAGTCCGGAGAACCCTTAAGTTTCCCCGGAGGAAAACATATTAATCCTCACACTCATGACAGTGCCAAACCGCCCAAAATACCTCTGCAGCAGCTCCTCCAGGTATTCCAGGGGCACACCTTGAATGCTGACAAAAGTGAGAGCACTTGAGAGCACTGCTTCAGTCGGAAACAGTCACTGTACCAGCAGCATCTGGCAGGGGCAAGAAGCGCCCCTCATAGTGTCGTAAAAATACCCGGTAGTCTTTCTCTTCCACAAACTTCACGATAGCCTGATGCAAAGATACCAATTCCACACCATAGAACGCAGCGACGGAGACACGAAGCATGTCACACAAAACTAATTCCACGTCAGGATAATCAGCCCATCCAGTAAATTCCAGGCCCACCGAACGAGCCCTCAAAACGAGGGGAGGGGGGGGAAGGGGCCCACATCACGCAAGCCAGGTCAACAACAACTGGCATCCAACCACCATGCACGCCAGGCAACTACTGAAGCACAAGTGGGCACCTCCTCACCCCCTGGTAGCCAGGCTGGAACTCCAAACTGTACATTAAGTCAGTCTTGACCACATCACTTCGTAGTGCATTTCATTTGTATAACTTCTCTGATACCGAATAAATTATAAGGCTGAAATGGGTACTAAGTTTCCACCTGCATCCCCCTTGTTTGCAAACCATCCGTGTTAAGTAGTGTGTCTTTATCTGCTCCTTAAATTCATCTGAGAATTTTGTAAGTGGTAGTCATGTCTTCCCTAATGATTCTGTCTTCCAATGACATATGAGGTTTAATTTCAGTTGCCTTCCTTTGTAACTCATGGCAGTAGGGCTTTCCCCCACATCTGTTCACCCTCTCGTTTCTTATTACTTGATATCCTCATGAAAAGAGTGCATTACCTATAACATTTGGCAGGTTTGTTCCTGTAATGGCTATAATGTTTGCCTACTCTTCTTCCATCATTTCTTGCAACCCTACAACTTCAATTGTAATTCCATCTATTTGTGCACCTAACCTTAATACACAGAGAACTCACACTAATGTGATGTATCAATGAAAAAATCGATAGGAGCCGTGAAGAGGATTCGAACCTATGTGCTGGGTTTTCTCAGGCACATACCCCAGGCAACTAGGCCACGACATGGTCAAAGGATTTCAACCCGGGATTTTACTGAACCTATGAGGATTCCTGAGGCTTCCACTAAAGCCGAACCAGGGTTTCACAGACTAGGAGCAAGATCCTGATTCTAACGTTTTATAGAAATAAAGATCCAGTATCAGGAGGTAAAGTCATACACAGGTTACTTAGGCAGCGGCACTCCTTAGTTCACTCTAGGTCACTCACAACGATCAGGGGTTACCTGATACCAGTCTGTTTCACTCTGGTGATTTGTCACTTAGGCTTCTAAACAATATATTCACAGTCGCGAATCAGGGTGAGCGTTGGTATATCAAAAAGATGCTGAGTTTAACTTGACAGTGAGGAATGGACGGTGTTCAGTCTATTGGCCACTAGACAGAACAAAACACGTCCTCTGTGTAAGGGCTTCCTCACGTGAATGCTCTTGCCTGGGGCTCAGGGCTTCTCGTGGGACACAACACAAGGGATTACAATTTGACCAATAGCATTTTTATGCTATTGTTAATAAATTTGTATTAGTGGTTAAGTTAGTAAATAAACTACTGTTAAGCTTTATGCGGTGTTTCCGTTGAACCACTTCTGAATACTGCCAACCATTTACTCAAGCCTTCAGCTCTAGGTGTCTTCAACACCGAGTTGCCTATATTCACTAAATTATAAATGTGATGAGGACCCTAGGAGTCCCTTAAAGTGTTAAATTATTGAGGAGATTCCAACGATCAACGTGGACCAGGACCAGGTGAGGCTAGTCTGAGAAGAGACCCTCAAGGACTCTAACTCGACCTTGCTCCCAGGCCCTGTACGGTTGCTCTCGTATTTTCTCTGCTGATTCCGACAGCTTCGTGAAGCATCTGCCACATGTACATTGACGACGTACGCATTGCAGTCGGGAAAGCAAAATAGAAAACCCCCACAGGGAGGCGGTGGAGGCTTGATCAGGGCAACAACAAGATATATATATATATTCCTGGCCTTTGCCTCGAAAATTCCCTCATTGTATGTGCTCCCAAAAATAAACAAGGAGACACAACAATTGACGCACATGTGGCATGGCAGACCAGTTCTAAGTGGATGCAGGGCATCTACACGACATATTGATTGGATCTACACAGCCCTATTAAACCCAGTCCTACAGCTGCTTCCAGAGAGACTATAGGACACGACGGATTTCCTCAACAGAATACAAGGGATCAGGGAATCCGTCCTGCATGGCCAGTCTTTCCCCCCCCCCCCTTCCCCTCGACATGGTCTCCTTATATTTGAGGATTCCCCAAAGGAAAGCTACCAGGAAGGTAGCGGACTTCTTTGATCGATGCAAACACAGAATACGGACTGATGTTCGACAAGCAGGAGTGTGAAAGACCCCGATGACACAACTACTGGAGGAAGTCATCCTACACATCATGTGAGACATGGGGCCTGGTGTTTGATGGACCGAAATACAGACAACAAGAGGGATGGCAATTAGAGCTTCAAGCAGAGCGACAATTGCAGATTGTTATGCACAGTGTCTCTGAAACAGTAAAATGAGAAAGAAATCAACAAGAGCTCTTCATGTATCTGAGATACATTGACAATATTTTTGGTGTAATGGCAGAAGGACGATAGTAACTAACTCAGTTCTTCCGCTGGGCAAACACAGTCCATGGAAACTTAAAATTCACGCTGGAAGTACATGACCGAACAATCCCTTTCCTAGATACGAGAGTATGCTTAGACGAACAGGACTCTGCAGACAACGGCCTATTACGAACCTAAGAATTTACACTCATACCTATTTTACTCTTCGAGTTACATTCTCTCCCTTAAGAAGTCGCTCCCGTACTCACTGGGCACACTGCTAAAACGAATCGTTAGCAAGGAGCAGGACCTACAAAAACCCCTTGAAAAACTGTGGAGGCTATTCAAGAGTAGAGGATACCCAGATGATGTTATTCTAGCAGCAACGACGAAGGTTTCAGAGATAATCAGTCAGATTCTACTAAACATGGGACGGAGACGCGATGCTAATGAGAAATTGATCTTACCTCTCCTATATTTTCTGGGAATCGTAGGCCACCCACAACAGAGTATGAGAGACCTGTTGGAATGGCTTAGAAACATGTACAAAGAACACCCCGCATTAACAATCATTCAATTCCTAATGTTAGCATGCAAGAAGGATAAATCTCTAAAGGACCACCTTGTTACAGCAAGCTTTCCATAATGGTTTAACTCTTCCTTTGATGCTTCGACGCATCGAGGGGGCGTCAGGAGAGCTCTGGTCCATCCGATGCAAATATGTGGGGGTTAAGGATGTCCTTTGCTTAAACATCTGTAGGAGCCTCTAGGGGAAGGAACCACTTGGGCAGGATGGTAGAGCGACGGTTTCGCTTCATGCAGGTCGGCGTTCAATCTCCGATCCTCCAAGTGGTTGGGCACCATTCCTTTCCCCCGTCCCATCCCAAATCCTTATCCTGACCCCTTCCAAGTGCTATATAATCATAATGGTTTGGTGCTTTCCCTTGATAGTTCCATCTCCTCTAAGGCAAGGATTGTTTGATTTGGAAACTCTTGTCTACTCCTTTGGTAAGATGCCTCAATATCTTGGCTTTACTGATAAGTATGTTGAATTATCTGATGTCTGACCTTCCTGTACTTGTTCATTGCTTGTGCTGCTCTCTTGTCTCTATGAGATATTTACTTGCCTTTTATATCTGATCTGCTTTGCTTCCTCTTTCTTGACATAAACTTTTTAGCTCTTATATTGTTTTCACAGGAGTAATATTCTGAAAGATTACTTTCACTGGGTCATTAAGTTCAATCTGGAATTTTCCTAGCCTACAATAATGGCATCCCTCTCTTCCTTCCCATGGTTCTCTCTCTGGCTCCGGTAGATTTAAATTACTACTGATTTTCCCTTTCTAACTCCTAGTATGTGTATATTTTACTGTCTCATGGCCTCTTACAGCATCTATTACTGTTGATTTAATGATATCCTTTCCCTCTGAACCTTTACCTATTTTGGCAAATATTTCTGTGTGGTATTTTGTCCCATATTTATCAGTCACATGCTCTACATTTTTTATGCTGTCTTTCATAGTCCTTTTTTGCCTCCTCTGTTGTCTTTCATTCCACTTCAACTAATTTTATTATACCCTGAAGTTCAGGTACAAAATCCCATCTCTTGATGTTCATTTCTCTTAGTTGCTGGACTTGCTCCAATGTAGGTACCCGGAGTTCATTACTCTTGTCAAGGTTGCCCTTCAGGTCGGTCCTCTGTGACCTTCTCCAGTACCTGTGTCTCTTTATTTCTTGCCTGAGTCTCCTGCAGTTGCCTTCCTGGTGACGTTATCTGTGCCTACAGTCCTTCTTTCACCTCCTCCCTTTCCTGTATGTCCTCCACACCTCATAGTAGTGCCCCTATATTCCCTCTTCTATCTATGGTGTTATTATTTAGCTGCTCTTCATTTATATGTTTTAATAATGTTAGCACGTTCCATGTACCCATGCTTATCTTTATTGAATATTCCTTTTCCTCTGTGTCCATTGTTCTCTCTTTGTTCCTAGTATCTGCCCTATTTCTGTTCATATTCCCCTCTGCTATATCAAGACTTTTCTTCTCTCAGCTGGTCCTCGTTTTAACACTACACTATAACATTGAACCCCGGATACAGTGACCAGGCAGTGGCACTGAGGCGTAATACAGGCTACTCAGCCCGTCCTCCTTAGGTGCCCCAACGTCAAGAAATTGTTGTACTAAAGTGCCCTTATCCTAACCTACCAGAGGAACGAAAACAGAAAAGTGACAATATGTCAGTTTCGCGGGCCGCTACCATTTTCTAGAACGACTATTTTTGGCCTTAGAATATACGTCAAAATGCGACGCTCTATTAGGAGGACGGGTTGAACTAGGTGGTGGTGGTGGTAGTGGTGGTGGTGGTAGTGGTGGTGGTTGTGGTGGAGGTGGTGGTAGTGGTAGTGGTGGTGGTGGAGTAGGTGGAGATGATGGTAGTGGTGGTGGTGGAGGAGTAGGTGGAGATGATGGTAGTGGTGGTAGTGGTAGTGGTAGTGGTGGTGGTGGAGTAGGTGGAGATGATGGTAGTGGTGGTGGTAGTGGTTGTGTAGATGGTGGTGGTTGATGGGATGTGTATCATGTCCAACCCCAAGCCTTGCTACACGTCACTGCCAGCTTAATTAACGCTGTTCACTCCCTCATTTTCGGTTTCAAACAATCACTTAACCCTGCCACTTGTATCCTATTTCACCCTATAAAAACCAGAGTGGCACTCTACTCTCACTTCTTGTAGCACTTTCACTTAAATCACAGTGTACACTGCAACTCTGGAGTGCCAGAGGTGTATACAATGTCCATACCACTTCGTAATACTTTTGACCACTTTACCCTCTTCTCTTTGATTAGCCAGCACATGTAACGGCATCCCGGTGATGATATCCCAGCATCTGTCACTTCTGACTCGGTTTGTCAACAGTATTCAACGAGAAAGTCGAAAATAAAGGCTTGTGTATCCCCTAGCATCATAGTGTGGGGCGAGGGTGGTGGGACTTGCCTAACTGCATTTACTTCATAGTGACTATGGGAACGTGAGGTGTAGCTCTCTACGCCCCGCCTACACGCTTCGTGTACCTGTTGTGCTGTAGTGGAACTATACTAAAGTTTAGATTCCTTGTCCAATTTGTTCTTAAAGTTGCAAGTGGAGGTGGCTTCTAGAACTTCATTCAGTGCATTCCACTTTTAGTTGAGACGCCCAGGGTGGGAGTTTTTCCTTTACTGCAGTGACTCATTTGCAAATGAGTTCATTACCACCACTACCACCACCACACAACACCTTCACCACACACTACCACTACCACACACCACTACACTTCCACTACCACACATCACTACACTACCACTACCACACATCACTACCACTACCACACTGCCACACAACACCACCACTACCACCACACAACACCTCCACCACACACCACTACCACACACCACTAAACTTCCACTACCACACATCACTACCACTACCACACTACCACACAACACCACCACTACCACCACACAACACCTCCACCACACACTACCACTACCACACATCACTACACTACCACCACCACACATCACTACACTACCACTACCACACATCACTACACTACCACCACCACACACCACTACACTACCACCACCACACACCACTACACTACCACCACCACACACCACTACACTACCACCACCACACACACCACTACACTACCACCACCACACACCACTACACTACCACCACCACACACCACTACACTACCACCACCACACACCACTACACTACCACCACCACACACACCACTACACTACCACCACACACCACTACACTACCACCACCACACACACCACTACACTACCACCACCACACACTACTACACTACCACCACCACCACCACACACACCACTACACTACCACCACCACACACACCACTACACTACCACCACCACACACACTACACTACCACCACCACACACCACTACACTACCACCACCACACACCACTACACTACCACCACACACCACCACACACCACCACCCACCACTACACTACCACTACCACACACCACTACACTACCACCACCACACACACTACTACACTACCACCACCACACACACCACTACACTACCACCACCACACACACTACTACACTACCACCACCACACACACCACTACACTACCACCACCACACACCACTACACTACCACCACCACACACCACTTCACTACCACCACCACACACCACCACCCACCACTACACTACCAACACAACCCACCACTACACTACCACCACAACCCACCACTTCACTACCACCACACACCACTACACTACCACCACCACACACACTACTACACTACCACCACCACACACCACCACACACACCACTACACTACCACCACCACACAACACTACACTACCACACCACCACCATCCCAGATGACAATTTTCATCTGTGTCGTCTTGGTTCAGTTTGACTCAATTTTAACACCTTGTTTATCTTATTAATCCCTCTGCACGTCTCATATCTCGTGACGTTGTTAGTTCTAGCGTCAGTATTGTTGTAGACTATGTGCTTCACAAGGCGGAGAGTCCAGGCCGGTGCTGCATACTCCGCTAGCATCCCATCTTATCTTGAGATGATTTCGGGGCTTTTTAGTGTCCCCGCGGCCCGATCCTCGACCAGGCCTCCACCCCCAGGAAGCAGCCCGTGACAGCTGACTAACACCCAGGTACCTATTTTACTGCTAGGTAACAGGGGCATAGGGTGAAAGAAACTCTGCCCATTGTTTCTCGCCGGCGCCTGGGATCAAACCCAGGACCACAGGATCACAAGTCCAGCGTGCTGTCCGCTTGCCGACCGGCTCCCTATCTTCTCTGGTTCAGACAGTACATTTCGTAACTGTGTGGACCATTGTACGTATACTGATGTAATATACTATTAGATAGTATAATTTGGTATTATTTAGTATATATTCTGGTAAAGCTAAAAACTAAGTTTAAACATTTATAGGCCGAGTATAGCACATAAAACAACAGTTGACCAGCGAAGTTGCAGAATCTGTGGTGAGAGTGATGGACACCGCCTTGACCACTATCTACGTGAATGTGAACATCTGAGAGACATTATGAATATGTGTAGAATAATAAACCCCACATTGTTTGAGTTAGGAAAACACTATTTGTCAAATATTGATACTGTTCTTAAGAGATTTCTCCATTTTGCACCCGCAAGATAACGTAAGCTTTTAAGGGTTGATAGATGTTAATCTTCTTGTTTGAGGAGCTGTTCAATTGAGACAGTTAAGCAAGTCCCAGCTGTGTCTGGGTACAAGTGACAGGATGAACAACCCAGCGGGTTTTCTTCCTATTGGGGAGTGTTGTACATGCTGCTATGGCGGTGTGTCCACTCACAAGATGAGTGGCGCTGCCCAATACTGTCACTATGGCGGTGTGTCCACTCACAGGATGAGTGGCGCTGCCCAATACTGTCACTATGACGGTGTGTCCACTCACAAGATGAGTGGCGCTGCCCAATACTGTCACTATGGCGGTGTGTCCACTCACAAGATGAGTGGCGCTGCCCAATACTGTCACTATGGCGGTGTGTCCACTCACAAGATGAGTGGCGCTGCCCAATACTGTTACTATGGCGGTGTGTCCACTCACAAGATGAGTGGCGCTGCCCAATAAACTCGCCCCTCGGGGCAAAATTTAAAAAAAAAATATAAATATGTACTATATTAGGACTCAAATAGTATGCATTAGGATGGTAAACAGGGGATTGAGAACTGTTTATGGGGTTTCTGCGATGATAAACTCCTCGTATCTCGGTAGACATTCAGGAGTGTTGTGTGAAACTGTCAATTGTGTGAAGAGGCGACACATCTTATTACAATGTGATGGAACTTCCTCGTTTATTCTTGCGTAAACTCCATTATTAACTCCCATTAAAAACTCTCACGTTATCTGTTCCTATTCCAACAAGGGTCTTCAAGTCCAACTTTCTGTTCCATTATAATAATGTAATTCCCTGTACAATACTCTCAGCGTCAGCGGTCAACCAGTCCAGGATGTGCCCAGACAACTTTACAATAATTTTTACTTCAGTAAATAATGGACACTCCTGATAACTTCTGAACTGATAAGACTCATCTGTCAACAAACTGAACTGACTATAGTTACGAACTGATAGGAATGGTGGAGGTACACATTAACGTGATGTCTCCTTCTGACCATATCGTGGCCAAGTTGTCTAAGACGTGTGATTGGAAATACCAAGTGTATAGGTTCGAATCCTATGCATCACAGCTCCTACGGATTTTTTCATAGTGGAGGTCTTCCACCCTCCACACGCTAACTCCTTAAGCAATACAAACTATCCTGAGGCTCTTTTCTCCAGCGGCGCCACGACCAGCACCGTCGCTAGGGCCTGGGAGACCTGGACGACGGTGACCACCCACGACCAGCACCGTCGCTAGGGCCTTGGAGACCTGGACGACGGTGACCACCCACGACCAGCACCGTCGCTAGGGCCTTGGAGACCTGGACGACGGTGACCACCCACGACCAGCACCGTCGCTAGGGCCTGGGAGACCTGGACGACAGTGTTCTGGAACACGGAAGGGAGGAATTGAGGTAGAGAGGTGGATGGGAGGGAGAAGCTAGAAGAGAAAAGTGTAGAGAAGAGGAGTAGAGTAGATGACTGACGTTGAAAGAAAGGAGTAGAGTGACTCTATGATGTTAATTTACTTTATAATACATGCTGCCACCATCCTGTCAGTTTTACTGAATAAATTCTTAAGTAACCCGCAGGCTGGTGAGGTGAGGGGAGATGGCGCGCGTTTCTCGCTCCTCCCCTCACCTCATGAGGCCTCATTCTCATTTCCTCACCTTGTCCCCTCCCCCCCCTCCCTTGTTATCTCTATTTCCTCTTGAGAGATCAGTAACTCTGATCTCCTGATCATTTCTCTATTCATGGGATATTGATTTAAAAGAGCATGAAAAAACTCAAGCTTGTTATTCTACACTTAGATTTTAATACACCAAAAGTATTTCCATCTCCAACAATTTAACACTAGTTCAGCACTTCTGAACACTTTGCAATTATTATTTAACAGTGAATTAATCAAAAAGCGGAAATCAACCACTTACTGGTAACAGCTTACACTCCACTCGTCAACCATTAAGACACTCAATCAAGACAATGCTATACTGAACTCTTACCTCTCAACTCAGATGGATGCACCCTAGTGGATGACTAGCTGTCACCCACCAGGGTGAAGATTGCAGACGTCGGCTGGTCACCTCTCCTTGTGCATGGCTGTCTCTAACTGATCTACAAGCCCATGTCCCACCGTGAGGTGAGGAAGGTGGTACTATTCCTCTTGACCATATGAGGTCTGAGACATGCTAAAATGACTCTTACAGGACCGATGCTGGCCTGCCAGTACAAGGCTCCTTGTTGGAGAACTGATGACTGTTGGTGGTGTCGCACCAACGCTCACATCACCCACCACCACCACACTCTCTACTACACACAGACACACTCACACATGCAACAAACACCCACAATTACACCTCACAATTATAACATGAAACAGTGCAAAACTCTTCCAGTGTTGCAGCTGTCTTGTGGTTGGTTGTCTTGTGGTTGGTTGACTTGTGGTTGGCTGTCTTGTGGTTGGTTGTCTTGTGGTTGGTTGACTTGTGGTTGGCTGTCTTGTGGTTGGTTGTCTTGTGGTTGGTTGACTTGTGGTTGGCTGTCTTGTGGTTGGTTGTCTTGTGGTTGGTTGTCTTGTGGTTGGCTGTCTTGTGGTTGGTTGTCTTGTGGTTGAGTCTTGTGGTTGGTTGTCTTGTGGTTGGCTGTCTTGTGGTTGGTTGTCTTGTGGTTGACAGTCTTGTGGTTGGTTGTCTTGTGGTTGACAGTCTTGTGGTTGGTTGTCTTGTGGTTGGTTGTCTTGTGGTTGACAGTCTTGTGGTTGGCTGTCTTGTGGTTGGTTGTCTTGTGGTTGACAGTCTTGTGGTAGGCTGTCTTGTGGTTGAATGTCTTGTGGTTGGTTGTCTTGTGGTTGGTTGTCTTGTGGTTGACAGTATTGTGGTTGGTTGTCTTGTGGTTGACAGTCTTGTGGTAGACTGTCTTGTGGTTGACAGTCTTGTGGTTGGTTGTCTTGTGGTTGACAGTCTTGTGGTTGACAGTCTTGTGGTTGGCTGTCTTGTGGTTGGCTGTCTTGTGGTTGAATGTCTTGTGGTTGGTTGTCTTGTGGTTGGTTGTCTTGTGGTTGGCTGTCTTGTGGTTAGTTGTCTTGTGGTTGGTTGTCTTGTGGTTGGCTGTCTTGTGGTTAGTTGTCTTGTGGTTGGTTGTCTTGTGGTTGGCTGTCTTGTGGTTAGTTGTCTTGTGGTTGGTTGTCTTGTGGTTGGCTGTCTTGTGGTTAGTTGTCTTGTGGTTGGTTGTCTTGTGGTTGGTTGTCTTGTGGTTGGCTGTCTTGTGGTTAGTTGTCTTGTGGTTAGTTGTCTTGTGGTTAGTTGTCTTGTGGTTAGTTGTCTTGTGGTTAGTTGTCTTGTGGTTAGTTGTCTTGTGGTTGACAATCTTGTGGTTGACAGTCTTGTGGTTGACAGTCTTGTGGTTGACAGTCTTGTGGTTGGCTGTCTTGTGGTTGGTTGTCTTGTGGTTGGCTCTCTTATGGTTGACAGTCTTGTGGTCGTACGTCTTTTGGTCAGAAATCGAGTGAATCTGAGATACAGATCCCAATTACCGTGGACCAATAACTGTGCTACATTCTGTGTGTGTGTGAGAGAAAGAGGAGCTAGAAGCGTGACAAAGACGGGACACATCCCCGGACCATTGCACAGCTTAGCATCTTCCCACCTCAAATGACTGACTGTGCTCAGAGACTCGGGGCACTTGAAGCATAACTAAATGTGGTGTAGTAGAGGCTGGTATACGCGCCGTGGGGCCCCTCACAGCCCTGACCTGGCCTTGGCGGAATCAATAAAGGTGCGTTGATCGAAGACGCTCCAGGCGGCCTCTCAATTGAGTCTTGCTTGCTTGTTGCATGCTCAGATGAGACCTGTGGAGGGTACGGGCTTCAGCTCCCGGGTCTGCCTCTTGGTCTTTCGGTGAGAGAGGTGTATTTGGGTCTTATCACAGTAGGTAATGATGAGGTGAGAGGGGGAATGAGGATGAGTTACACTCATGTGTCCAGTTGCTGGTTTCTCACTACTGTGACACAGAATGGTACTCTTCCCTGACTCACCCCTGCTACTGACTCATTGTTAATATCCCTCTTACACCCGTCCGTCTCTCTCATCACTCCCTGGCCTCTGACTCACCCCTTCCTGGCCTCTGACTCACCTGCCTGACTCACCCCTTCCTGGCCTCTGACTCACCTGTCTGATTCACCCTTCCCTGGCCTCTGACTCACCTGTCTGATTCACCCCTCCCTGGCCTCTGACTCACCCCTCCCTGGCCTCTGACTCACCCCTTCCTGGCGTCTGACTCACCTGCCGGACTCACCTCTTCCTGGCCTCTGACTCACCTGCCTGACTCACCCCTTCCTGGCCTCTGACTCACCTGTCTGATTCACCCTTCCCTGGCCTCTGACTCACCCCTACCTGGTCTCTGACTCACCCCTCCCTGGCCTCTGACTCACCCCACCCTGGCCTCTGACTCACCCCACCCTGGCCTCTGACTCACCCCTCCCTGCAGGCCTCTGACTCACCCCTCCCTGCAGGCCTCTGACTCACCCCTCCCTGCAGGCCTCTGACTCACCCCACCCTGGCCACTGACTCACCCCACCCTAGCCTCTGACTCACCCTCCCTGGCCTCTGACTCACCCTCCCTGGCCTCTGACTCACCCCTCCCTGGCATCTGTCTCACCCCTACCTTGCCTCTGACTCACCCCTCTGCTACAGTGTTTGTGTATACTGCTACAGTGTTTGTGTATGCTGCTACAGTGTTTGTGTATACTGCTACAGTGTTTGTGTATGCTGCTACAGTGTTTGTGTATGCTGCTACAGTGTTTGTGTATACTGCTACAGTGTTTGTGTATACTGCTACAGTGTTTGTGTATACTGCTACAGTGTTTGTGTATACTGCTACAGTGTTTGTGTATATTGCTACAGTGTTTGTGTATACTGCTACACAGTGTTTGTGTATACTGCTACAGTGTTTGTGTATACTGCTACAGTGTTTGTGTATACTGCTACAGTGTTTGTGTATACTGCTACAGTGTTTGTGTATGATGCACCAGCCAGGTGGTGTCAGCGAGGTCACACAGGAGGTCAAGAGGGTCGCAGGATAAGGCACCGTACCTGAGCTCCCTGAGGTGTCAAGGCAGACCACGAGGCAGCCATGTGAATTCGAGGTTGGGGGCCGAGGCCCGACCTCCGCGCCATGGTCATAACCCCTGCGAATGGTGGCCAGGAGAGAAATTAGATGAGGGGAGAACCTGGAGTGGTGGTCCCGGCGTGGCGAGGCGGACCTGGAGTGGTGGTCCCGGCGTGGCGAGGCGGACCTGGAGTGGTGGTCCCGGCGTGGCGAGGCGGACCTGGAGTGGTGGTCCCGGCGTGGCGAGGCGGACCTGGAGTGGTGGTCCCGGCGTGGCGAGGCGGACCTGGAGTGGTGGTCCCGGCGTGGCGTGGCGGACCTGGAGTGGTGGTCCCGGCGTGGCGAGGCGGACCTGGAGTGGTGGTCCCGGCGTGGCGAGGCGGACCTGGAGTGACCAGATGTATGAGGGGGTCAGGTTTCCATGCCAACCACCCCTGCACTTGCACTACCCCCCGACACCTCCCCTCTCTCCACCATGCAGGACGAGGGGAACCCTCTCCCGCTCGCTTCCATGGTGCTTGGCCGTCGGAATGAATGATTGACAAAATTTATATATATATATATATATATATATATATATATATATATATATATATATATATATATATATATATATATATATATATATATGTCGTACCTAGTAGCCAGAACGCACTTGTCACCCTACTATGCAAGGCCCGATTTGCCTAATAAGCCAAGTTTTCATGAATTAATTGTTTTTCGACTACCTAACCTACCTAACCTAACCTAACCTAACTTTTTCGGTTACCTAACCTAACCTAACCTATAAAGATAGGTTAGGTTAGGTTAGGTAGGGTTGGTTAGGTTCGGTCATATATCTACGTTAATTTTAACTCCAATAAAAAAAATTGACCACATACATAATGAAATGGGTAGCTTTATCATTTCATAAGAAAAAAATTAGAGAAAATATATTAATTCAGGAAAACTTGGCTTATTAGGCAAATCGGGCATTGCATAGTAGGCCGAGTACGACGTTCTGGCTACTAGGTACAACATATATATATATATATATATATATATATATATATATATATATATATATATATATATATATATATATATATATATATATATATATATAAAGATGCTCCCTCTTTCGACAGTCAAAAATTAACAGAATATGACGCAATCCTAAAATCAATAACTATGAAAGTGTTAAACCTCTCCCTGCAAGATGACCAGTGGGACCAAACAATGTTCACAGACTCGGGGGGGATAGGTATTCGCAAGGCGACACAGTTAGCATTGCTGACATTCTTATCCTCGACCAGTGCTACAGGTGAATTAGTGAATGAAATATTACCAGAATGCCTAAGAGACTCCATTGGGGTTCATGATCCCAAATTCGCGGACGGAGCTGGCCAGTGGGACAATCTTGCCAACTCTCACCTTGACCAACTTTTCCAAACGACTGCAAACAGGCCAAATGGGATAGCCCCATAGTGGAGAACATCGCCACAGCATTGCTGGAGGCAGCTTTGACAGAGACAAAGTGCGTCTTCTAGCTGTGCAAGCTCCCCATGCTGGGGACTTCCTGTTGGCTGTCGCTAATTCCACCTTGGACCATTTCATCTGGACCATTGGGCTCTAAGTATTGGTGTTGCCCTGCGCCTTGCCGCCCCTATCTCCACCGAACACCAGTGTATCTGCAGCTATGTGACGGCAGACCAATACGGCAGCCACGGTCTCATCTGTCGTAAGACACAGGGAAAGATTGCCAGACATGAAACAGTCAATGACATCATCATCAAGAGAAATTTGGCTACAGCTGGGTGTCCAGCACAAAGGGAACCTCAGTTGTGCAGACTCGACAACAGTCACAAACGCCCAGATGGAGTCACCCCTGACGCCATTGGAGGAATGGTAGACATGTCGTGTGGGACTACACGTGTGCGTCTACATTGGCTGATACCTCTCTACCTTACAGCACAGCTGAGGGAGGTGGGGCGGCCACTTTCAGGAAGACCCAGAAAACAGGGTCTCCGTGATGGTCTCCTTACTTTTGGTTTCTAGATCTGGTTATTGCTGTTCCCAAACACCAGATCTGGAAACCAAAAGTGCAAGGACCTAGAGCGTTGTTACAGGGTCGTGCTGATAGGCTCTGTAAATGTGCACCTAAGTTCCTAAAGAAGATGGGTGAGGAACTCATTAGGAAAACTAAAAACTCAAGAATAGGCAGTTTCCTGTTCCAGCGCCTCAGTGGCGCAATCCAGAGAGAATTGCACACATACACACACACACACACGCACGTGTGTGTGTGTGTGAGTGTGTGTGTGTGTGTGTGTGTGTGTGTGTGTGTGTGTGTGTGTGTGTGTGTGTGTGTGTGTGTGTGTGTGTGTGTTTGTGTGGAAAAAAAATTAGTTAGTAGTAACAGTTGATTGATTGACAGTTGAGAAACAAGCGGGGAGCCAGTCCAATGGAGTAGAAAGACAAGGACAAAACCGCAGTTAAAGAGATCCTTGATGGGTTACAGATGGAAAGGGCTGAATGGAATATTGAGAAGATTTACAGGTTTGGACAGTACAACAAGGACAGAGATCGATTGATAAAGGTGGTATTTATGAGCGAGAACACAAAAGAAGACCTAGCAAGGAAGAACAGACTAGTAAATGTACCGAAATTCAAAACCATATTCCTGCAGAGGAATATGACAAGGGAAGAGAGAATGAGGGCAGCAGCTGCAATGACGGAGTGCAGGGTGAGAGAAGGGATTCGGGGAACCACAACCCTGAACTGTACAGTCCCAAAGGAAAGTTGGGACCCCTTCACAAGCAGTTCAACAGCCCCAGTGACAGTAGCACCACCCCCTACCTTCCACCGAATAGAAGTCCCACATGCCCCAACTCCTGCCAGCCCCCCACTAAGTGCCCTCCCTAAGCCACCTTTCTCCCCACTACCTCCTCTCCCTAAGACCTCTCTTCTTACCCAATCCTTCCCTTTTACAAATTGTTCCCCCATAAGCCCTCCCACAAGCTTCGATATATAGCTTTGGCTAAAAGATGATGGGGAATCACCCCATTCTTTGGGGCACACAGGAGGAACACAAATGCGAATAAATAAAATACCTGATTTGATTTACGTGATTTGATAAAATACTATGCCCAAGATTACCATCAGAGTGCCAGCGGGCTGATGGGGAAATAGCCTCGGCTACCATCAACTTTTGTCCGGTCGTGATGGTCGAGTGGATAAGGTGCCCTGTACACCAGTTGCATAGTGCTCCTGGCAGTATGGGTTCGAGTCACTTCTAGGGTGTGATTTTTCAGTTATATATATATATATATATATATATATATATATATATATATATATATATATATATATATATATATATATATATATATATTATTTTAGCCAGAATGCACTTCTCGGCCTACTATGCAAGGCCCGATTTGCCTAAAAGGCCGAGTGATTTTCTTTATTTTCAATAAATTGTTTCCTATTGGTTTATTTTAAATATTATTATTATATTATATTAAGAACATAAATTATTGATTTAGTTATGTTAGTTTAGGTTAGGTTAAGATAGGTTAGGTTAGGTTAGGTAGGGTTGGTTAGGTTCGGTCATATATCTACGTTAGTTTTAACTCAAATTTAAAAAAATTTGCTCATACAAAATGAAATAAATAGCTTTATCATTTCATAAGAAAAAAAATGAATTTTTTTTTTGAAATTCTGGAAAACTTGGCTTATTGGGCAAATCGGGACTTGCCTAGTGTATATATATAATGTTCATGTGTATGTAACGTTAATAGCTGTGTAACTAGCGTCAAAACTAGCGATCGTCACTTGCTTAGCTAAACGAACAATGGGGTTCAGTTCCTGAACCCATTATGTGCCTCTGTAACCCTTTCCACCATTGCCCACGGGATGGGTATGGGGTGCATAATAAAGAAAGGAATTGAAATTGTCATAGAGTATCAAGCGGGGTGCCTTAAGGGGTGCTGGGAACTATTCTATTTCTTATTTATGTAAATGACTTGACTGCAGCAGTTGAGTCTTATATGTCAATTTTTGCAGATGATGCAAAAATAATGAGGCTTGAGACAAATGAAGAGTGTAAGATTCTTTAGGATGATTTGAACAGGTTGCAGAGCTGGTCCGAGAAATGACTGCTAGAGCTCAACACCAACAAGTGTAATGTGATGGAAATGAGGAGAGGAGCCAGGAGACCGAAAGGCCTATATACGATCAAGGGAAACTACCTCCTATAACATCTAGTGAAAAAGACCTGGGAGTGAACATAACACCAAGCCTAACTCCAGAGGCTCTCATAACTAGAATAACGTCAGCCGCATACTCTACTCTGGCAAAAGTCAGAACATTCTTCAGAAACTTGAATATGGAGTCTTTTAGATCACTGTATACCGCCTATGTGAGGCCAGTCTTAGAGTATGCCGCACCATCGTGAAGCCCCCATCTAAAGAAACACATAAGGAAGCTCGAAAAGGTGCAGAAGTTTGCAACGAGACTCGTGTCAGAGCTGCGAAGGATGAGGTACGAAGACAGACCAAAGGAACAAAACCTGACCACGTTAGAAAGGAGGAGGGACATGATACAGACGTATAAAATACTTAAAGTGATTGACAAGGTGGAAAAGGAGAAAGTGTTTACCATATAATAATAGAACAAGGGAGCATGGATGGAAGCTTGAGACTCAGATGTGTCATAGAGATGTTAAAAAGTTTTCCTTTACCATAAGCGTTGTGAGTAAATGGAATAACCTAAAGGAGCAGGTTGTAGAGGCTAACTCCATTCATAACTTTAAAAGCAGGTATGATAGGGAAATAGCCCAGGAGTCATTGCATTAGATAACCAACTGCTGGAAAAGCGAGGCCCAAGAACAAGAACTCGATCCTGCAGGCACGAATAAGTGAGTATAAATAGGTGAGGACACACACACACACACACACACACACACACACACACACACACACACACACACACACACACACACACACACACACACACACACACACATTCCTCCAAGCAATAACACACCATAAAGATTTTTTCATCTGTCAAACAAAGGTTAGGGAGAAGACTAGTTCATTAAAAAATGAGGCAGGTCAGGTAACTTAACGACAAAGAAATGGCTGACATATTAAATAAGAATTTTGTCTCTGTATTTACTACATAAGAACTTAAAGTGATGGCAGCTGCTGAACATACTTATACAAAAGGTACCGAAGACAACTCCTCTAGTTTAGTGGTTACCAGAGTGGAAATTATTAAACAAATATATAAGTTAAAAGCCAACAAGTCCCCCCCCCCCCATGGCCTGATGACGTATTTACCAGGGCTCTTAAAAGACTAAAAAATGGCTTAGGGAGCTCTTGTCTTGCATATTTAATAAACCATTAGTCGAGCAGCGGTACAGGAGTCGTGGAGGGTTGCTAACGTGGTGCCAGTTTTAAACACGAGTGTTCGATCACTTGCTTCTAAATATTGTCCAATTAGCATAATGTCTAATGTAGACGAATTATTTCATCCGATAATCGAAAATGTCATTTGTTTACATTTTGAAATATTGTAGAATAATAAGGTTTATACTAAGGACCGCTAGTGTTAATAAGGTTTATACTAAGGACCGCTAGTGTTTAACAAATTTACCTTTATTTTTGTCCAGTATATTTCAAGCAGTTACTAATGGAAATCATACCATTATATAACTAGAATCAGATTCACGAAGCCGTTACGCCAGTACTTACGAACGTGTACAACTTTTCTCAATCTTTGACGGCTTTGGTTATATTTATTAAACAGTTTACAAGCATATAAACTTCCCAATGAACTGTTGTTATTGTTATAAACAGCCTCCTGGTGCTTCGTAGCACATTAATTAACTGTTTAATAATTGTAAACAAAGCCGCCAAAGATTGAGAAAAGATGTACAGGTTCGTAAGTGCTTGCGTAACTGCTTCGTGAATCTGGCCCTTGGACTTAAGCATAGTGCATCGTCCAACAGCCTGGTTGACCAGACCATCAACCCGGCAGCCTTGTTAGAGACCGAGCCGCTGACCATTGGACATGGATCCCCGAAATCAAGACAAAGTAAGCGCAAGGTAGCCTTCGAAACTGCCCCTCAGGGGACCCTCATCAGAGAAAGTCAGAGGCATGTCTTCTTAGAGGATGTGACCTAAAGTTGGATTAGCATTTAAGATGGACGAAAGCTTGGCAGAGGAAGCTTAATGCTGCCAAATGTAGGGCAGCCTGCACAAATGTCATGTGCAGGCTGCACCTACAGTAAGCAAATTTTGGATACTTGGCTAAGATTCCCGGCAGTACATCATTATGAATGAAGTATTTACACATTCTTGGATTCCAATGATTGTGTTATCTCTGAATTCCGCGACATCACCAGATATCTGAATGTTAAAATATGTAGGAGTTGGGATTAACAGGGATCTTTAAGGCAAGGAATAAAGAAAACAGGACACTTTATCTCTTGAAGTGTCCCAGGATTAGAGCTAATAAAGGAATAAGAAGCTTCCCTCATGAAGATAAATTACTCAAATTTACACAGCAAAGAGTAGCATGTGACATGATTAAGGATTTTAAATAGATATAAGGAGTAACAAAAAGAGAAATTAAGGTTTTAAATATATCAAGTAAAAACAGAACACGGAACAATCAATACAAATTTAAGTTGACATTTAGAGTCTGGAAAGACCTGGGTAAATACTGGTTTGAAAATAGGGTTGTTGATTTATGAAACAAATGATCAGGTAACGTATCAGACGCAGGGAAATGGGGGAAACCTTGCATTGTTTCAAGCGAAGGTTAGACCTAAATATGAATGAGTTTGGGTGGATAAAGAGAAGCTGCATCGTATATAAGGTGAGGTGACTGCGGTTATATATATATTCTTGCGTATTTTCATATTCTCACATATTCTCATATTCTCTGTTATGAGAAAGACTTAGCAATTTACTGTGAGGACATTACCCTCACTCTTTCCTGGATTACCTTACCATCTCAGGTAACAAAGTTGATACCTGCTTAACTTTCTCCCCAGCTTATACCAGGAACCACCAAGAGACCTGGGTGGTGGAGAACCAGGAACCACCAAGAGACCTGGGTGGTGGAGAACCAGGAACCGCTAGGAGACCTGGGAGGTGGAGAACCAGGAACTACTAAGAGTCCTGGGAGGTGGAGAGCCAGGAACCACCAAGTGACCTGGGTGGTGGAGAGCCAGGAACCACCAAGAGACCTGGGTGGTGGAGAACCAGGAACCACCAAGTGACCAGGGTGGTGGAGAACCAGGAACTACTAAGAGACCTGGAAAGTGGAGAACCAGGAACCACCAAGTGACCAGGGTGGTGGAGAACCAGGAACTACTAAGAGACCTGGAAAGTGGAGAACCAGGAACCACCAAGAGACCTGGGGGGTGGAGAACCAGGAAACACCAAGAGACCTGGGAGGTGGAACCTCAAGGAACCACCAAGTGACCTGAGAGGTGGAGAACTAGGAACCACCAAGAGACCTGGGAGGTGGAGAACCAGGAACCACCAAGAGACCTGGGAGGTGGAACCTCAAGGAACCACCAAGTGACCTGAGAGGTGGAGAACTAGGAACCACCAAGAGACCTGGGGGGTGGAGAACCAGGAACCACCAAGAGATCTGGGAGGTGGAACCTCAAGGAACCACCAAGTGACCTGAGAGGTGGAGAACCAGGAACCACCAAGAGACCTGGGGGGTGGAGAACCAGGAACCACCAAGAGACCTGGGAGGTGGAGAACTAGGAACCACCAAGAGACCTGGGTGATGGAACCTCAAAGAACCACAAAGAGACCTGGGAGGTGGAACCCCGAGGAACCCAACTGTGTCTTCCTTTCTCTGACTTCAAGCCTCTGGAGACCTCGCTCTTACTCAAGAAAATAAAATGCAGAGGAATTGTTGTGTTTGAGAAAATACTTCATAAAACAACCACAAACTCTGAAAAATAAAACACCAAAAGTGTTCAGTAGGTTCAAAGGAAAACAAAATATAAAATAGATTTTATATGTATTCTTCTCTATTGGTCAAAAAAAAAGAGAAACGAATGCTTTTAATTGCTTTTGTAATCAAGGTCCGAAAAACAGCACAATCTATATCAATAACAATGTAAATGTTCGTTTGTTCAAAATCGCTAATCTCCGAAAGTTCTTCACCGATTGCTTTGAAATTTTGACACAATGTTCCATTCGCATACGAACGTGTTTTTATATACCTACTATATAAATGTCACGGCTGTGAGATGTATATACATGCTTTTTTTTGAAAACTGTTTTTCAAGTGAGTTTTCATGTGAGGGAATTCTCCGAAATTTCTCCACCGATTGCTTTGAAATTTTGACAAAACGTTCCATTCGAATACGTGCGTGTTTTTATATACCTACTATATACATGCCACAAATTTGACAGGTAAAAACATTTTTTTTTTAAACAGTGCCATCTGTTGCATGTAAAAGCAACACTCGCTGTAATCTCCGAAAGTTCTTCACCGATTGCTTTGAAATTTTGACAAAACGTTCCATTTGAATACGTGCGTGTTTTTATATACCTACTATATACATGCCACAAATTTGACAGGTAAAAACATGCTTTTTTTGAAAAACAGTGCCATCTGTTGCACGTAAAAGCAACCCACGCTATACTAAATATGTTACGATTCCATTACAATGTTTCTGATTGTATTGATAAAACTGAATTTTCATAAATTTCGATTTATTTTCATTTTGATTTAATTATTTTGTGTGACATTGCAATGGAATTGAGCTGTGTTGTTTACCATACCGTTCATTTCCTGAGTATAGTTTATTTTTTATTTATTTTTTCATTTCGTTTTTTTAACTGTTCTTCTTATTGTTCAGTGAAGGAAAATCAGATCATCTGATGTTCCAATTTTTCTGATGGGAACATCAGATCATTTGGGAACGCATCGGACCGGTGGGGAATGGTGGGGAGGACGAGGGGACGGGGAGGGGGGGTTATAGTGGGAAGGACGAGGGGACGTGGGAATCAGGGATGGTGGGGACGAGGGAACGGGGGAATCAGGGATGGTGGGGACGAGGGAACGGGGGAATCAGGGATGGTGGGGACGAGGGAACGGGGGAGTGAGAAATGGTGGGGGGAGGACAAGGGGATGGGGGGAGATTGGGGGTAATAGTGGGGAGGACGAGGGAACTGGGGAGGTGAAGAACCAACAGGTGATAATCAGGTAAGAAACAACAGGTGATTATCAAGGAAGAAGCATCAGGTGATAAGACGCAACAGGTGATAATCAGGTAAGAAGCAACAGGTGATAAGTAAGACGCAACAGGTGATAATCAAGTAAGAAGCAACAGGTGATAATCAAGTAAGAAGCAACAGGTGATAATCAAGTAAGAAGCAACAGGTGATAATACAAAAACAAGCAACAGGTGATAATCAAGTAAGAAGGAGCAGCCAATAATCAAGTAAGAAGCAACAGCCGATAATCAAGTAAGAAACAACAGGAGATAATCAAGCAGTGAAGGAGTGAGGAGGGAAGGAGACAGGACGCCGCAGGTTAGAAGCAAGAGGTGATAAAGAAGCAAGAAGCAACAGGTGATAACGAAGGAGGGAGGAGGCAGCAACAGGTGAGGAAGCAGGTAGGAGAGGGAGGAGCAACAGGTATGGGGAGAGGTGCCTACACCCCCCCCCCCCCACGTCACTAATCAATACCTAGCCACAACCAGACTGCAGGCCTCCCTGCCACGGTCCACACCTGCCACGGACCACACCTGCCACGGTCCACACCTACCACAGACCACACATGTCATGGACCATACCTGCCATGGACACTACACCTGCCACAGACACTACACCTGCCACGGACACCACACCTGCCACAGACCACACCTGCCACGGACCACACATGCCACGGACCACACATGCCACAGACCACACCAGTCATTGACCACACCTGCCACGGACCACACCTGCCACGGACCACACCTGTCATGGACCACACCTGCCACGGACACTACACCTGCCACAGACACTACACCTGCCACGGACACTACACCTGCCACGGACACTACACCTGCCACGGACCACACATGCCACGGACACTACACCTGCCACGGACCCTACACCTGCCACGGACACTACACCTGCCACGGACCACACCTGCCACGTAATATAGTTGTGAGCAACCATTATAAATTACAGTTGTAAGTTAATTTTGAGTTACAATTATGAGTTATTCTTATGAATTAGCTATGAGTTAGTTAGGAATCATTTATGAGTAACAGTTATGAATCAGTTATGAGTTAATTTTGAGTTGAAATTATGAGTTAAAGTTATGAGTTACAGTTATGAATTACACTATGAGTTATGAGTTTATTATCAGTTACAGTTATAAGTTAGCAATGAGTCACAATTATTCGTTACAGCTATGAGTTACAGTTATGAGTTAGTTATGAGTTAGTTATACGTTACAGTTATGAGTTAGTCATGAGTTACAGTTATGAATCATTTATGAGTTACCTATGAGTTAGAATTCTGAGTTACTTATCAGTTAGTTATGAGCTGCAGCTATTTGTTACAGTTACGAGATAGTTATGAGTTATAGTTATTTGATACAGTTGTGAGTTACAGCTATGAGCTAGTTATAAGTTAGTTATGAGCTTGTTATGAGTTGCAGTTACAGTCATGAGTAATTTATGAGTTACAGTTATGAATTAATTATGCGTTACAGTTATGAGTTTATTATGAGTAATATATGAGTTGCAGTTATGAGTAATTTGTGAGTTAGTGATGGGTTATTTATGAGTTACAGTTTTAGTTAGTTATTAGTTACAGTTATAACTGTGACATATTACTGTATTATGAATTTATGTGATGAAAAATCTCCATCTAGTTCTATTCAATTTATATAATACGTAATTAATTAAATATACACCAGAAAAATATATTTTCTCTTGCTGTCTATAAATGATCAAAACGAAATTAAAGAAAGATTTTTCCGAAAAATTAAAAATATTAATTAACTCCTCCATTCATCGTGGAAAAAATATATAGTATAGAGCATATCTGCGTCTGTACTTAGCACTTAATGCATACAGTCAGACGACTGTTTTCAGCATATAACAAAATCAAATAACGCTGAAGTTAATTTAATGAATGGAAAATTTGAACACCTCTCCTTCCTGGAATATGAAAAAAATTATATGGAGCATGAACGCTCCCTCCCGGGAGGAGGGAGTCGCCATGTTGCTCTCACCCAGGACGGGATACACGCGGCGCCGGCGGGGTCTTGGCTGATTATCACGCTTCCTGTTGCATACACCGCTGAACGACCTCGCCTACAGCCAGGGAAGTGCTTTGTTCCGTGTCTGGCGTAGTGATAGAGAGCGGCCATTCTTATACTTAGTCGTAGGCGGTCACAAGGCAGGATCAACCAGCCGTGAGAGGGGTATAAGCCTTCGCAAAATGAAATCCCCCTAATTCGTGATTAAATAGTTCATTAAATTTGGTGTGCATTACCACAATGTGAAATGTCTCCAGGCTCCACCAACCGGCGAAGTGACGCCGTGAAGTCATTGTTGATTGACTTCATGACGTCGAAGTCAACGATGGAACCAGAGGGCCCCACGAGACATACGCATCACGGACAAAGCTTCAGCTTCTGACGCAACTAAACTGATAGTCTCCAAATATTATTTATCAGAAATTAATTAATCTTCAATTAAATAATCCAAATTCTTATCTTAATTAACTAACTAATTTATTTTAGTGTAGCAATTATAAATTTTAATATAAAATCCCTTTAAAGGTGTGTGAGGAATTATTTGCCCGGAGCTGTTGAAATACAGTCCACTAATGTAAATAAAATAAAATATAATTGAATTAAATTATTAACTACAAATGAGGTCAATCGATGAAATGTATGTACCCTAAAATTGACCTCCGAGTGCTGTCGGAAGGCAGGGTTAAAAGTCTCCCGACTTCCAAACTTTTTTGTACAGGCAGCATGGTCTAGTTGGTATAGTACTGGATACGCTGATTTTGATTGTTGCCGCCGAAGGCGGCTAGTTTATTGTGCACCCCATACTCATCCTGTGAGCGGTAGCGCAAAAGCATTACAGAGGGCACAAAAGGTCTTTATCAGACCTTATCTTAGATTATTACATAAACAATTTCATCTATCCTTCACACCTTATAGTTACAATGTCAGCTAGTTACAGAGAAAGTGCTATTACAAGAGCTACATATTTACAGTAAGTCATCATACATTAATGGTAGGTCTTATCACTAATACATAATAGTTTGACCAATGGGGATATTACAGAGTCATAGGAGACCTTCTGTTTATTATTAGTCCTCACAATACGGTTCATGGTGCCCTGGCTTTCTGGGTTCGAAGGTTCGAATCCTTCAGGGGTGTGGTGTTTTCGGGGTGGGGGTGTGGATATATAGATATATTAGTATATTTTAGTAGCAGTCTTTCTTGTAAACATATATTATTAAATGTTACGGACCCGAGTCCAGCGTCGGAGCACGGAGCAGCGACGACAACGCCATCTGTGAGTCCGCTCCCGAAACCCACTCCAAATGGACGACGCCATCTAGTGGTGACAGGATAGGCCAGCAATAAGTGTTGCATTCCTGTCCTAGTCAGCTCATGACGTAGCCGCTGCTGACCTCTGGTGAGGTGGTGCTTAGACAGTGAACGCCATCTATGGAGTGAAGAGGTGGACGTTTCTGTCTAAGCTTGTGAGTGAAGCGTCCCAGTATTAATGACGTGTCTGATTGCAGAGTCGACCTGGGACTGCTGTGTTGGACGATGGACCAGTCTACCCAAGGCAGCCAAGGTCTCTTCACGAGTCTGCTTTGAAGAAGCTGTGAGCCACCCCCGGACGAACTCTGTTGAGAGTGTAATAGCCTGCCTGAGGCGTAGCAGTGTCGGGAATCGCCTTATCCGCGGCTGGCTGGTGGAAGAGACTAGCCACTGTGGTGCTTAATGAGGAGAGTGACCAGCGAGTCACACGAGGTTCCTGGCTAGGGCTCGCAACCCTAAGTATCGGTCGTGGAGTGGCCTATACAGCAGAGCTGATCGGTACCTGCCAGCTACAGGCTGGATTGTGGTTGAAGGCCTCCACGACGAAGCACCCAGTGGGACTGTGATTTGGCTGGCCTGTGGCCAGGGTATATTCGTCGTAGAGTTATCGTGGATTCATCGTGAGCCATGGAAGCAGAGACCAGGGCTACCTAGAAGAAGCATCGCCGAGTGTTGAGCGTCTTCAGAGAGGGAGACCTCGTTGTACATTGTGTAGTAATAATTCCCTTTTATGACTTTAAATTATGGTGGTGGAAATATATATATAAATTGGAATATTTGTATACCTCCCCTATTGTTTTCATTTGTATTACGGTGCTCACCCCTTGAAAGTCTCTACTAACTTGGGGCCGGGTACCCAAAACTCTATTACCATCAGAGAAGAACTCGGTTGCGTCCCAGTAGGGCCATAACATTAAATATGACCGAAAAAGTAACATTAATAATTCTAACACGAATTTTCTCAATATTTATGTTTCTTTTCACTGTCGATGGTAATTGAAAAATCAAATCTCCAAAATTCATTTTTATTTCTAGTCTGACGTGATGCTTTAACGCGTTTCGTAATAACTTATTACATTTTCAAAGACTATAGTTTACACACACACAACTATAACCTGCAAGCACTAAACAGAGTTCTTCTATGCTATAATTTTAAACAGCTTTCGTCTTATATACCTGCATTTGGGTGAGGTGATATGTTAGAACAGTTTTGGATGAGGTGAACAAAACTTTCAACACAAGACAGAACACGAAACAATGGGTATATATTGGATAAATTAAAGAGAAGAATAGAAGTAACTGTAAAGGGCCTATTGGCCCATATTTCTTGATGCTTCTATATTGGTGCGGAGTCTTGAAGTGGGTAGAATATAGTTGTGCATTAATTGGCTGTTGATTGCTGGTGTTGACTTCTTGATGTGTAGTGCCTCGCAGATGTCAAGCCGCCTGCTATCGCAGTATCTATCGATGATTTCTGTGTTGTTTGTTAAGATTTCTCTGGTGATGGTCTGGTTGTGGGAAGAGATTATATGTTCCTTAATGGAGCCCTGTTGCTTATGCATCGTTAATCGCCTGGAAAGAGATGTTGTTGTCTTGCCTATATACTGAGTTCTTTGAGGCTTAGTCCCCAAGTGGGCATTTGAAGGCATAGACGACGTTAGTCTTTTAAAGCGTTCTGCTTTGTCTGGAGAGTTTCTCGTGAGTAGGTTGGCCATTTTTTTGGTTTTATAGTAAATCGGCAATTATAACTTCTGATTTTTGTCTGTAGGGATAACGTTCCTATCAACAATATCTTTCAGGACCCTTTCCTCCGTTTTGAGCTGTGGAAAAGAAGTTCCTGTAAAATAGTCTAATAGGGGGTAAAGGTGTTGTTAGTTGTCTCTTCAGAGGTTGCATGGCGTTTCACCTTCTTATGTCTTCAACGAAATCATTGGAGAAGCCGTTGTTGACTAGGACCTGCCTTACCCTACAGAGTTCTTCATAGACTTGCTTCCATCCTGAGCTGTGGCTGAGAGCACAGTCGACATAAGCGTTAACAACACTCCTCTTGTACCTGTCTGGGCAGTCACTGTTGACATTGAGGCACATTCCTATGTTTGTTTCATTAGTGTAGACTGCAGTGTGGAAACCTCCGCTCCTTTCCATGACCGTTACATCTAGAAAGGGCAGCTTCCCATTCTTCTCCATCTCGTAAGTGAAATGCAACACAGAATTCCGCTCAAATGCCTCTTTTCGCTCTTGTAGATGTTTGACATCAGGTACCTGTGTGAAAATGTCAACATACCTGCAGTATATGGCCAGTTTCAAGTTCATGTCGACCAAGACCTTCTGTTCGATGGTACCCATGTAGAAGTTCGCAAACAGGACACCTAAAGGAGAACCCATGGCGACTCCATCTACTTGCTTATACATGTGCCCATCTGGGCTCAAGAAGGGTGCCTCTTTAGTACAAGCTTGGAGTAGTTTCCTTAGAATGTTTTCTGGTATATAAAGAGGAATACAGGCAGGATCACGATACACTCTCTCCGCTATCATCCTGATTGTTTCATCTACAGGTACGTTGGTAAACAGTGATTCTACATCCAACGAGGCTCTTATCCCTGCGGCCTGTGTTCCCCGCAGTAAGTCAACAAATTCCTTTGGAGACTTCAGGCTGAAAGCGCAAGGGACATAAGGGGTCAACAAGCCGTTGAATCGCTTTGCCAGTCAGTACGTGGGTGTGGGTATCTGGCTGATGATTGGCCGACTTGAGTTTCCAGGCTTGTGTGTCTTGACATTTCCATACGCATATCCAGGTTTATATTCCCCAATAATCTTTGGCAGGTGGAGTCCAGATTTCTGTGAACGCCAAGAAATCCGGACTCCACCTGCCAAAGATATTTTATTATATTATATTAGACCCCGAACCAATATGGAAGCAGCAAGAGGAAGTATGGGCCAATAGGCCTTCTGCAGTTACGTACATTCATATGTTCACTTATCCAATTTATACCCATCGTTTCGAGTTCTATCTTGTGTTTGCCACCTCACCCAAAACTTTTGTAACATGTCACCTCATCCAATAGAGTATAAGTACGAAGAATTTGTGTGTAAATTAAGTCTTTGAAAATGTAATACGAATTACGAAACGCGTTCAGGCGTCAGACAATTAAAAAATTCATTTCGGAGAATTATTTTTATTACAACCGACAGTGAAGAAAAACATAAGAAATATTGAGAAGATTCGCGTTAGAATTATTAATCTTACCTTTTCGGTCATATTCAACAACATATATATATATATATATATATATATATATATATATATATATATATATATATATATATATATAATCTGAAAATGTTGTTAAACCCTTTATTATATGAGTCTTTGTTCTATGAAGAAGTGAGCTTCAGACGCCATCTTTAAAAAATGGCACCCAAAATGTGTTTCTGATAAATATCTCGTTTCTTATTAGTCTCAGTTAGATAGGTATTGAATACGTTTTGGAAGGAAATTTAATTTTCTATAAAAAAGGTCCAAAAATTCTCAACACAGCATGTTTAATGTAGGCCTAACGGTTTCCGAGAGTGGAGAAACAGCAGCCTCATCTAACATGAAAGGGTTAGTCGTAAAGGTCTGATGCGACGAATAACTTATTTCTCCATATGATGCACAAAAACATATGTCAACGTTATATGATGCCTTGAACACAGGTGATATTTATCAGGTATTTAGAACCAAATACCATGATTAACAATGCCACCAGACCAATATGTTGTGATTTTTGGTCTAGTTGCAGGAATGATGTGTGCTATTGACATGGTTCTAGTTTTCCAGCGCTTCTCAGTTCCTTTCCTTTTCTTCTTTGAAACTGTCGTTTCAAAGAAGACTGAAACAGATGGACAGATTGGGATATCAATTTCAACAATATCGCGGAGCGTGGTTGGTGAAGCGTATTTGCCAGTTTCATATACTTTGGATCTAATATCTTTTCTGACGATTGAACTAGACGAAGACGTTCTTCCTGTTCGTTCTTCTTTTAGATATTACAAAGAAATTTTGTAGGAACCTAATTGCCAGCATCACGAAAACAAATGGTTGGCACTTCATCATATGTGATATGAAGCCTCATCTTGACTGTCTCGTCAGTAGATACACGACCTTTGAAATCTTGAAACACTTCATTGAATGAGAACCAACACTCTTCTCGCTGTGCCTCGATATACGAAGACACACACATGGTGAACTGCTGCGGTTACAGTTTCATCTTGAGGCCGGTGACGTACAGTCGTAGACCACTTAAAGAACTTTACTTCAAGCGCTCCAGGAGAGACCTTCCCTCTCCTGCGCCCGTCCCACACATTGTTAATTCACAGTGTCACTTCTGAGCCCCGCTTGTCTTGCAAGCTTTTCGCAGCCTCGAGAATACGGCTTTTAAAGTAAAGACTTTCAACTTCCTTGCACTGCATCTCTTTTTCTCGATTGGTCTCTTTGAGTTTTATTTTTAACTCATTTTTCGGAAGTATGTTCGCCACCAAGTAAGCAGATCGTTTGGAAATCAAACACACTGTCACTTGACTTTCGAACACTGGTTTGTGAGGAAGATTGTTTTTCCTATTGCTTTAACTGGTGCAACAATGTTTTGCTCCATAGTGTACGATTTTTGAGATCATACTTGTACAAAAGACACCTGTTTGTCCTTCAAGGTGAGTTGTTTCTGTGTCACCTCTCTTTTTCACTTGGCTGTCTTAATGTCTTAATAATAGAAATCTGGACATTTTCTTCCTCGCTAATTCTCTTGGTAATTTTATGTAAACGAGACACAATACAGTAGACAGTCACTACTCACATCTCCTTGTTTAAACAACGTCTGTCTTATCCGGGTGAGCGGGGCATATTTTTTGGCCATTCTCAAATCCAACTTTCTTTTTTCTAAATAAGACAATTTCCTTAATAAAAAAATACACAATAATTTTCTTTCCTCTCTCACACCTGGGAACATTAATGTCACTTCCCCTCCCAGAATGTCTTATCTTTCTCTTAAGACAAAATTTCACATATCTAACAAGAATTTTCTTACTACCTTTTCTTCACTTTAATTTGAGACTTTTCTGAATCTTATTTCCTTGTTCTTTTCTATAAGCAACATCGTTGGTGTAAATTCAACCCAGTTATTCTTCTGTCTAGAGTCTTGGACTGACCTAAGCCACTGCTGCTTGCGTCCTGTTATCTCCTCCCTCCCGTCTATGACAAATGAGTACCCATTAGACGTCGCTGAGGGACGGTGGTGATAACGATGACGGCCTGAAGAACTGGGTCACAGCTGGATATTTGCTGCTTGTGCAGCAAAGAGGGTTCACCTTGCAACATGTTGCTACTGGCTGTCGATCTTGCTGATGCAAGGTGTGCTGCTGCTGCTGCACTGGCCTGCTCTGCTGGTCTGACGTCCTGAAACGTTGACACCAAAAGAGAAAAACGTTGACACCAAGAGAGAAGAAACGTTGACACCAAGAGAGAGAAACGTTGACACCAAGAGAGTAACGTTGACACCAAGAGAAACATTGACACCAAGAGAGAGAAACGTTGACACCAAGAGAGAGAAATGTTGACACAAGAAAGAAACGTTGACACCAAGAGAGAAACGTTGACACCAAGAGAGAAACGTTGACACGAAGAGAGAAACGTTGACACCAAGAGAGAAACGTTGACACCAAGAGAGAGAAACGTTGACACCAAGAGAGAGTAACGTTGACACCAAGAGAGTAACGTTGACACCAAGAGGGAGAAACGTTGACACCAAGAGAGTAACGTTGACACCAAGATAGAGTAACTTTGACACCAAGAGGGAGAAACGTTGACTCCAAGAGGGAGAAACGTTGACACCAAGAGAAACGTTGACACCAAGAGAGAGTAACTTTGACACCAAGAGGGAGTAACGTTGACACCAAGAGGGAGAAACGTTGACACCAAGAGAGAGTAACGTTGACACCAAGAGAGAGTAACGTTGACACCAAGAGGGAGAAACGTTGACACCAAGAGAGAGTAACGTTGACATCAAGAGAGTAACGTTGACACCAAGAGAGAGTAACTTTGACACCAAGAGGGAGAAACGTTGACACCAAGAGGGAGAAACGTTGACACCAAGAGAAACGTTGACACCAAGAGGGAGTAACGTTGACACCAAGAGGGAGAAACGTTGACACCAAGAGAAACGTTGACATCAAGAGAAACGTTGACACCAAGAGGGAGAAACGTTGAGCAAGAGAGGTCTTGCTTCGTGGTTGAGCAACTATAGGCACTGAGGCAGGGTTGGCCATGGCCACAGAGCTAGCACTTCCCGGGCTCCAGCTCCTGAATCCCCCCTCCGGTCACAGGTACTCTGCAACATCATATTAAGTCTTGACAGTTTCCTGCACTAGCCTATTACACACACACACACACACACACACACACACACACACACACACACACACACGTGCATATAGGCTGAAGATGCAGGTCTTGTAAGATGTAGTGACGGGTCATTCACGGGTCATGTAACCATCTCGTTTCGTGTCTCGTTCCCCAACGGGTCTGGCACCTCAGGAATTAGGCAGGAACAAGGCATACTTCCGGCAGCTGTTGCTCAGTGCATTTTGCGATCCTAGACTGGTCGAGATCAGGTTCTACATTGACCATAGTGGAGACAAGTGAGGGTGCTCAGATGACTCTCAGCATGACAGCTGTCCTCTCTAGCTTCTCGTCAGACGTCTTGAATCACCACCTCCCTGTTAACAGCTGGTGTTGGTGATCCAGAGCTCCATGAGTGGTGAGGTGTCGGCCAGGTGACCTCAGGCGACCCCCCAGGCGACCCCAGGTGACCCCCAGGCGACCCTAGGTGACCCCAGGCGACCACCAGGCGACCCCAGGTGACCCCCAGGCGACCCCAGGCGACCCTAGGCGACCCTAGGTGACCCCAGGCGACCCCAGGCGACCCTAGGTGACCCCAGGCGACCCTAGGCGACCCCAGGCGACCCCCAGGCGACCCCCAGGCGACCCCAGGCGACCCTAGGTGACCCCAGGCGACCCTAGGCGACCCCAGGCGACCCCAAGCGACCCCCAGGCAACCCTAGGTGACCCCAGGCGACCCTAGGCGACCCCAGGCGACCCCCAGGTGACCCCCAGGTGACCCCAGGCGACCCTAGACGACCCTAGGCGCCCCCAGGCGACCCTAGGTGACCCCAGGCGACCCCAGGCGACCCCCAGGCGACCCTAGGTGACCCCAGGCGACCCCAAAGTAGGGACCACTACGAGGGTGAGAGAGTCAGGCCCAGAGACACCCAGAGACAAGATGCTACACGACCAAAGACCACATTCACTCCAAACATCTACCATCTCCGAGGTACTCATACAACCCGTCCTCCTCCTACACAGAACGTCGCTTTTCGCTCGTATGCGTTACATAAGGCCAAACATTGTCGTATTAGAAAACGGAAGTGGCTGGCGAAAGTGACGTACTGTCCCGTTTTTTGTTTTGGGTCCTCAGGTAGGTTAGGAGAGGACACTTTAATTTGACCGTTTTCTTGACGATGGGAAACCTTAGGAGGACGGGTTGACTCATGCGCGTGCCACTCTCGTCGTGGCTTAAACTTCATCAATCAATCAATTGTTCATCAATCAATCAATCGGGAGTGAGAGGGATGGGGTGCAATCAGTCCTCTCCATTCTCTTGGGGTAGAGAGATGAGATCACACCAGAAATGACTGCAAAGTGCTGTCATACTGATCTAAGAAATAGTGTAGCTGGACTTTAGATCCTTGAACTTTAGACTTTAGACTTTAGAACGTCGACCTGTATGATGCGAGACCGTCGCTCTACCGTCCACCCCAAGAAACATTTCAACAAATCACTTCATTGCATCTGAATATTTTAATTTAGTTGAATTATACAGACTTGGAGTTAATGAAACCCTTACCTCATGCTGGTTTTCTTGAGGTTATCTTAGTTATCTTGAGATGATTTCGGGTCTTTGCGTCCCCGCGGCCCGGTCCTCGACCAGGCATTCTTTTTGTTACACATCCCCAGGAAATAGCCCGTAGCAGCTGTCTAACTCCCAGGTACCTATTTACTGCTAGGTAAACCGGGCGCATCAGGGTGAAAGAAACTCTGCCCATTTGTTTCCGCCTCCACCGGGGATTGAACCCGGAACCTCAGGACTACGAACCCCGAGCGCTGTCCACTCAGCCGTCAGGTCCTCTCGGTCTCATTACCAAGGGCTGACAAGGCTTAACTTAAATACTAATCACGGTTGAGAGGAAATCTTCCTCTTCACTTGTTTGTGTCTCAGAACTATCCATCCCCTCAGCTAGGTCAGGAGCTGGGAGTAATGGTGGCAATTCTATAGTTTCTCTCTAACTACTTTGGCCTGTTTAATATGTTGTTGTTATAGATTCAGCTACTTGGAACAAGTTCCAAGTAGCACGGGCTATGGTGAGCCCGTAACTTACCTGGCACGGGAGAGGGGCAAGTAGCACGGGCTATGGTGAGCCCGTAACTTACCTAGCACGGGAGAGGGGCAAGTAGCACGGGCTATGGTGAGCCCGTAACTTACCTAGCACGGGAGAGGGGCAAGTAGCACGGGCTATGGTGAGCCCGTAACTTACCTGGCACGGGAGAGGGGCAAGTAGCACGGGCTATGGTGAGCCCGTAACTTACCTGGCACGGGAGAGGGGCAAGTAGCACGGGCTATGGTGAGCCCGTAACTTACCTAGCACGGGAGAGGGGCAAGTAGCACGGGCTATGGTGAGCCCGTAACTTACCTAGCACGGGAGAGGGGCAAGTAGCACGGGCTATGGTGAGCCCGTAACTTACCTAGCACAGGAGCGGGGCAAGTAGCACGGGCTATGGTGAGCCCGTAACTTACCTAGCACGGGAGAGGGGCAAGTAGCACGGGCTATGGTGAGCCCGTAACTTACCTAGCACGGGAGAGGGGCAAGTAGCACGGGCTATGGTGAGCCCGTAGAGGACTTACCTGGCTCAGGAGCGGTGCTGTGTTGTTTAATATATACAGTCTTGTCCATCTGACTATCAAATACCCCGTGAATTACAAAGTTCACTGGCGTCATTTCCTAGTTACTCTGTAAAGGGTCCTGCTATATGGGTGCTAACTTCCTACTCTGATTGGTGGGAGATGATTCGTTTAAACGCACCACTAAGCCACCCTGGGTCAGTACTAGTGACCACACCACTAAGCCACCCTGGGTCAGTACTAGTGACGGCACCACTAAGCCACCCTGGGTCAGTACTAGTGACCACACCACTAAGCCACCCTGGGTCAGTACTAGTGACGGCACCACTAAGCCACCCTGGGTCAGTACTAGTGACGGCACCACTAAGCCACCCTGGGTCAGTACTAGTGACGGCACCACTAAGCCACCCTGGGTCAGTACTAGTGACGGCACCACTAAGCCACCCTGGGTCAGTACTAGTGACGGCACCACTAAGCCACCCTGGGTCAGTACTAGTGACGGCACCACTAAGCCACCCTGGGTCAGTACTAGTGACGGCACCACTAAGCCACCCTGGGTCAGTACTAGTGACGGCACTACTAAGCCACCCGGGGTCAGTACTAGTGACCACACCACTAAGCCACCCTGGGTCAGTACTAGTGACCACACCACTAAGCCACCCTGGGTCAGTACTAGTGACGGCACCACTAAGCCACCCTGGGTCAGTACTAGTGACCACACCACTAAGCCACTCTGGGTCAGTACTAGTGACCACACCACTAAGCCTCCCTGGGTCAGTACTAGTGACGGCACCACTAAGCCACCCTGGGTCAGTACTAGTGACGGCACCACTAAGCCACCCTGGGTCAGTACTAGTGACCACACCACTAAGCCACCCTGGGTCAGTACTAGTGACCACACCACTAAGCCACCTTGGGTCAGTACTAGTGACGGCACCACTAAGCCACCCTGGGTCAGTACTAGTGACGGCACCACTAAGCCACCCTGGGTCAGTACTAGTGACGGCACCACTAAGCCACCCTGGGTCAGTACTAGTGACCACACCACTAAGCCACCTTGGGTCAGTACTAGTGACGGCACCACTAAGCCACCCTGGGTCAGTACTAGTGACCACACCACTAAGCCACCCTGGGTCAGTACTAGTGACGGTACCACTAAGCCACCCTGGGTCAGTACTAATGACGGCACCACTAAGCCACCCTGGGTCAGTACTAGTGACCACACCACTAAGCCACTCTGGGTCAGTACTAGTGACGGCACCACTAAGCCACCCTGGGTCAGTACTAGTGACGGCACCACTAAGCCACCCTGGGTCAGTACTAATGACGGCACCACTAAGCCACCCTGGGTCAGTACTAGTGACGGCACCACTAAGCCACCCTGGGTCAGTACTAGTGACGGCACCACTAAGCCACCCTGGGTCAGTACTAGTGACCACACCACTAAGCCACCCTGGGTCAGTACTAGTGACGGCACCACTAAGCCACCCTGGGTCAGTACTAGTGACCACACCACTAAGCCACTCTGGGTCAGTACTAGTGACCACACCACTAAGCCACCCTGGGTCAGTACTAGTGACCACACCACTAAGCCACCCTGGGTCAGTACTAGTGACCACACCACTAAGCTACCCTGGGTCAGTACTAGTGACGGCACCACTAAGCCACCCTGGGTCAGTACTAGTGACGGCACCACTAAGCCACCCTGGGTCAGTACTAGTGACCACACCACTAAGCCACTCTGGGTCAGTACTAGTAAGAGCACCACTAAGCCACCCTGGGTCAGTACTAGTAACGGCACCACTAAGCCACTCTGGGTCAGTACTAGTAACGGCACCACTAAGCCACTCTGGGTCAGTACTAGTAACGGCACCACTAAGCCGTTAACTCCTTGTCCCCTTGCCCATCCACTTGGGGTGGACGGTAGATCATCCACTTGGGGTGGACGGTACAGCTCTAGCTCCCAGAACTAGAGCTGTTGGCGTTCAAACTAGTTATAAATCTACTTAAAAATGTGCCAGCCACTGTGTGAGGAGCCTTTCACAGACGTGTTGTCAAAGTGGTACACCTGGTGAGATGCTGCACTGACACAAACATGCACACACCTGTTGCCTGAATGATCACATGTCAGTCAGGTCAACACCCGCCTGATCCAAAGCCTCAAAGTTTTCAGGGGAATTCTTGGAAGTGGTGACTGTACTTTCTGGTGTACTTTCGCGTTATTGACACTTCGTACATTACTTGACATATTTACCCGTGATAATATGAGTTACTACAGGAGTGCTTGCTGTTACGCGAGCACTTACGAACCTGTACATCATTTCTCAATCTTCGGCGGCATTGTTTACAATTATTAAACAGTTAATGAGCTCCGAAGCACCAGGAGGCTGTTATAGTAATAACAACAGTTGATTGGGAAGTTTTCATACTTGTAAAATGTAACCAAAGGCGTCAAAGATTGAGGAAAGATGTACACGTTCGTAAGTACTTGCGTAACTGCTTCTGTAACTGTAACTGCGGCCATGTTGTGGCCGCCCTAAATTACCACACTATTCAGAGACTGCCAGTGTTGCTACCTTCGTTGACACCACAACTATGTCAGCACCTTCAATAAGGAATCACCCGGACATGTACTCAGTTGTGGGGGAAGAGTATCACGCCTCTGATTCTGGACCTATAGGGTCAGTCACTTGTCGTCATGTACTCACACTCAGCTACAAGTGACTCAATCTTACCCACACGATACTCAGGTGTCCTCTCAAACAGTTCCCTTGTAATCTCTTCATTATTTAACCGACAGGTCGAATTTTTCTCAATAAAAACCCTCACAGGGGACAAGAGAAAACAATTCTTCTAACACACAAACATTTAATATTAAAAAATACAATACATAAAAATATGATGCCTTTGGACGAGGTGGTTACAGCCTCATCATCATTACACATCAAATAGCTTGGACTGTTTTCACACATATATATCAGGCTAACATATTAGATTCTTTCTCTAACATTATAAGGATCTGCTGGCTGTACTCATCACCTAACATGAACATGTTACAAATTCAGAAGATCCTTGATGAGGGTTCGAACCTATGCGCTGGGTGTTCCCAGGCGCGCTCTAGTCGACTGCACCACAACATGGTCGAAATGTCATGGTGTTGACATGTTAGTTGATGATTACTGTCCATCCACCTACCGTCCAGGAGCCTGCATCCGTCACTCTCGCGTCCATCATACTATCGTTTCTCAATTCCCCAATATCACTTATTCATTATCAACGTGGTTTATTAAGGTCACTAGGCATTGCTATAAATCACTGAACACTTCTCATCATATATGGCAGACAGCTCTTACCAGAAACTCATGGTAAGTTTGTGTAACGACAAGCGACGACGCTTGTCTCCAAAAATCGAGATGGCACCTAGGCTTTACCTTCCTCCAGGTCGCCCACACGTCTTCTCTCGACGGCCACTGTCGAAATTTCTCTTCCTGACATGCGTGTGGGGGTGAGACCCAGGCACCAACCTTGGTTTACCTGTCACACTGGCCTCACCTGGGACACACACAACCTCTTGTAGGTTCGACGATGGACACCAGAAGACATTCACCCTCACTAGCTGCAGAATGTCGCTCCTGGATCCAATGAAATGAAGCTGACACCACAACCACCCTCTCAATCCTGACTGAACTTGTCTCTGTCACGGTTCATGATACTTCCTTCACCATGGTACCTTTAACTTGCAGTAGCGACGAGTAGCGTGTGGCCACTTTGACCCCGACACTTTCATGTCACGTCTTCACTAATCACAGAGCCTCTACTTGTGACGCATCACGGCCTTGCTCCACCCTCATTTGTCAATGATGACATCATCGAACTATTTCCTCCTGGGAAAGTCCCACGACGTCCCCATCTTTCCGACCACCTAATAAATTTTGCCATTCAGTAACTAACAATTTAATAACTAACAATTTACCAAGTCTGCCGCTACCTGAAGGGTGCTTCCTGACTGAACATTTCTTCCCATGGCCACTTTGATGGCTGCGGTGGGCATGTTTACTTGTGCAAGGCATTGGGTAGACAGATTTTCTTGTCTAGACATTAAAGATACTAAAACAACTGCCAACTGTAATTAGCATGGCACTTAGGCTTCCTTTGGAATAGGAAGGAATAGGACTTAGGAATAAACGTGACTACTGGAGGATGAATTTGAAATTTGAAAATTTGACTGGGAAAGATAGTGCCCAATTGCACCCTACGCTGTCTGGCTTCCTTTTCTGTAAACAAACAATATGTGAACCTCTGTAAAGTTCATCCCAATTAATATATTCCTAGGAAATAAATTATTCATCACAGTACATTCATAGGGGCGGAGTCTATCTACCTGCATGTCAAAATTAAAAGAGCATTGCCCAACCATATCAAGCTGCTGGCCATTGGTATGATCCAGCCTGTCCTTCTAAAGTTTCAAAACGTCAAGAAAACGGTTTATTTAAAGTGACCTCTCCTAACCTAATAGACTAAGCCAGAAGTCCCAAAACAGAAAACAAGACAGTACCTCACTTTCACGAGCCACTTCCATTTTCTAGTACGACAATTTTTAGTCTTAGTAACTCATACGAGCGAAAAGCAACGTTCTTTGTAAGTGGACCGGTTGCATGATCGCCATCTAATAACAGTCCTTTCTGGCCTCAAGAGTCATTTTTACCCACCTAGAAAGATCGGAGACGGGCCAAGCTGTAATTTAAGTTAAGAAGGAGCGAGTCTTATCCACAATCTTGCATAATATTTGGCTATAAAGGGGTAAACTGGGCAGATTGCAAAACAAAATGTCGCCTGGGCAGGCAGTGACACATCCGGGACTTGGTGGAATGTAGTGACACATGCTTTAAGCTCTCATAACAAAGCTTAAGGTGTGGGTGGTGAGGTGACTGCAGTGGTTCAGGTGCTCAGCCAATCAGTGATGAGTTTTCTGTGACGTCATCGGCGGGCACTGAGCCCGCCCCAGAGAGTGGAGCCCAGCTCACTGTTTGACTAGACTTCTGACAGGGAGAGTGTGACCGTGGGTGCTCTCACGAAAATCGGCAGAGTTGCATGTTGCGTGACGTGACGAGTTGAGCCCAGAAGAGAGGTAACAGGACTCCGGAGACACTGAGGCCCCAAGGGGACCTTTCTGGAATAAGGTCGAACGAGTATTGTCGACGAAGGGACCTGCTGACAGTAGAAGAAACTTGATAACATGCCAGGTTTAATGGAGGGAGCTGTAAGTACCTTCATTTGGACCTTGGTGGGTCAACGTGAATGGACTGACCGTCGAAGCCTGGTGACAGTACCGACTAGTGAACGTCGGAAATAGTAATGACTCGGTGTGTGTGTGTGTGAATCCACAAGGAGAAATCGTTGAAGAGGCTATTGAAGACAGGACCGAGGTCATGGTAAGCAAGTGCTCCTTTTGATTTTCGCCTGTGAAGAGGCAATGTTGACTGTGACTCTAGAAAGGGAATGTTTTATTTAACTGTGCCAACGAAGAGGTTGTGGGCACTCGTTTGTTGACGCTGAATAATTCTATAGTAACCAGTGAGGTGACCTAGTGAAGTTGAATTTAATATCTCTGGTTACCTTATAAAGACAGTAAATATAGTAAACAGACTGTGAAAACGCCCTGTATCGAAACTGACCCAACTAGTGAAGTCGGCCATCGTGATATCTTCTTCCATGGCAGGGAATCAGTGCACTGGGCATTGGCATAAGGCTGCTGGGAAAAGGTAAATCTCAAGGAGCGAAGAGGACCAAGGGAGATCCAGTGATGACCCCAGCGTTGGACGCCCTGCAATTCGCATCTCTGGTGCGTCGAGAGGATCGGCGCCACGTCTGTGTTACCCAATTAAGGAAGAAGAAGGATGAGGATACGTATGACGCCAGGGTGCAGTAAAAGAAGTGGGTAAGGAACTTCAGTGAGCTGGCAACACATAGAAGCTACAAACCACTGACGTAGATACTACCGTTTCCTTGCTAAGTAATCTGCCCTCCTCTTTCCCCTTGTTGACAAGGCGTTCCCAAGGGAACTTGTAGGGATTTTATTATTATTTTTATTATTATTATTATTATTATTATTATTATTATATGTATATATTCGTGTGGTAAGATATATTGAGACTATACATGTGAATAGAGTACCGTTAGTATTACTGAAGGTCGAGAGGAGCCGTTGATTGCAGACTTGATTGAGGGTATCCAAGACATGTTATTATTTATTTATGTATTTCTTTGGTTAGTAAATGTTCTTTTAGTTTTTAAACGCTCTGTTTACATGTACCTTAATTACGGTTATGTCAAGTCATATGTATGTGAAATCGTGATAATAGGATACTAGCCACTAAGTACAGGAATAATGATTAAATGAAAACGGGGAACATAGCCTAATGTTTCAAGAGCCCTAGAGTAGAGAAGTCATTTCTTCGGCATTGGGCGCAGGTGAGAACCCCGATGATCACAGGAGCAGCTGGATAACCAGATGGCCGTGGTAGACACCTGCCGCTCCACCTCCAGCACTCTGGGGACAGAAAGTAGCCTAGTGAGTTTCCAGAGGTGCTGCGAGGTCCCTGTGTTTTGGGGCTGGTGTATACGGGTTAAGTGCTGACTTTATCACAAGGAAAAGTGAGTACAGAGCCGACAATAAGGATGCTGTAAAGAGACCAGTGACGGAGCCTCAATAGTGGAGCTCGATGAGGCTCTGCCTGTGGTAAGCTGTGGTCCTAGATTGATCTCTTAGTTAATGTCATCTGACTTCCGGCGCCTAGGAATGTGTTCAACCATCTTCCCCCCTCACTTACACCTCAGGTCCTTCAAAACCTCATTGCTTGGGGCCTCCTTGGGTCCTTCCTTATTTCTAACACCGGAACACCTTGTCTTAGAGTGCCCTCTTTCATGACTCTTCCAACACTGATCACCAACCACTTTCCGGGACTGACTTGGCTGCTCCCTAAGACCAATGGTGAGCAGACAAAACTGACTTGGGAGCTCACCAAGACCAATGGTGAGCAGACAAAACCTGACTTGGGAGCTCACCAAGACCAATGGTGAGCAGACAAAACCTGACTTGGGAGCTCACCAAGACCAATGAGGAGCAGACAAGACCTGGCTTGGGAGCTCACCAAGACCAATGGGGAGCAGACAAGACCTAGCTTGAGAGCTCACCAAGACCAAAGGGGAGCAGACAAGACCTGGCTTGAGAGCTCACCAAGACCAATGAGTAACACCCCTATTAAACACGTTTGTTTAACGACCGCAGACGAGAACCAGGACCCACTAACAAGCAGGTACACTGGTCTCTGCCTCTCTTCTGACCCCATAAACCTATCAAACATAAAGGACTGATAGACCCCAAGGTCTGTCATGGACCCCAAGGCCTGTCATGGACCCCAGTTGGACCCCCGCACAGGAACCCTTCCTGCAAACACAACGTAACGGTCCCAATTGTTACCTTGTTAGGACTTGTTACAAAGTTGCTGCATCTTGTTTTAACCTTTTTTATGAAGTGTTTGTTAGTAGTTGCAACTTGTTACATTGCTGTTACAACTTGTTAGATGGTTGTTACAACATGTTCGAACGTTGTAGCAATGTTGTAGTTTCGTCATATGTTTGGCGGGCTGCACGTGGGTGTTGTTTGGTGGTGTGGGTGTTGTTTGGTGGTGTGGGTGTTGTTTGGTGGTGTGGGTGTTGTTTGGTGGTGTGGGTGTTGTTTGGTGGTGTGGGTGTTGTTTGGTGGTGTGGATGTTGTTTGGTGGTGTGGATGTTGTTTGGTGGTGTGGGTGTTGTTTGGTGGTGTGGGTGTTGTTTGGTGGTGTGGGTGTTGTTTGGTGGTGTGGGTGTTGTTTGGTGGTGTGGATGTTGTTTGGTGGTGTGGGTGTTGTTTGGTGGTGTGGATGTTGTTTGGTGGTGTGGGTGTTGTTTGGTGGTGTGGGTGTTGTTTGGTGGTGTGGGTGTTGTTTGGTGGTGTGGATGTTGTTTGGTGGTGTGGGTGTTGTTTGGTGGTGTGGGTGTTGTTTGGTGGTGTGGGTGTTGTTTGGTGGTGTGGGTGTTGTTTGGTGGTGTGGGTGTTGTTTGGTGGTGTGGGTGTTGTTTGGTGGTGTCGGCGTCAATTTTATCTGGAATAGATATTCTAAATAAATCAGTTGAGAGAGAGAGAGACAGAGAGACAGAGACAGAGAGATAGAGACAGAGAGATAGAGACAGAGAGATGGAGACAGAGAGATAGAGACAGAGAGATAGAGACAGAGAGATAGAGACAGAGAGACAGAGAGACAGAGAGACAGAGAGAGAGAGAGACAGAGAGAGAGAGAGACAGAGAGATAGAGAGAGAGAGAGAGAGAGAGAGAGAGAGAGAGAGAGAGAGAGAGAGAGAGAGAGAGAGAGAGAGAGAGAGAGAGAGAGAGAGAGAGAGAGAGACAGAGACAGACAGAGACAGAGACAGAGACAGAGACAGAGAGAGAGACAGAGAGAGAGAGAGAGAGAGACAGACAGACAGACAGACAGACAGACAGATAGAGAGAGAGCAAGCTACAGATGAGCCGAGGTAAGATAACTTCTCTTGCTTGCAGTTTCACTAAGGACCTCAACTGACTGTCATCATAAACCTTAGTACTAGTTTTAAGAAATAAAGAGAGAGAGCGAGAGGGGTGAGGAAGGGGTGGAAGGGGGGGGGTGGTAACATCAGTGTGGGCGCAGGAGAGAGGGGAGGTAGGCACCTCTTCTCTCTCAGGTAGCAGTGAGAGGAAAAGTTACAAGGGGCGTGGTGCCAGAAGGTGTGAGGGAGGAACGGGTAGGGTGAGGGAGAGGATGAGGGATGGAGAGAGAGAGAGAGAGAGGGGATCAGGGAGAGAGAGTGAGAGAGGAAGGCCGCTGTGGAATGGCAGCAAACGCCGATAGAAAATCAATATGCTGAGGAAGTTTGTGTGGCGTTAGGACGCCGCATCCCCTCCCTCCATGCCTACCACAGCAACTCTTACGCCAGACACACCCCCTTTGCCAGACACCCCCCCCCCCTTTGCCTGGCCCACCCCCTTTGCCTCCGTCGTTCCTTACGCCACTTGCGCTGCTGCGCCTCCCTCAGGAACCACCTATTGCCCGGTCCCCCTTCTCTCTCTGCCACTCCCGACTCCCCCAGCTGCCCCAGCTGGGTGTTGTGAACGCCGGACGTTGGGTCGCCTGGCGTCTCTCCTACCATCTCTTACCTGTCACCTCGCTGGAGTCAACGGTCTGTGTCTTCCATTCAGTCGCCATGGCCTGTTGCATACCTTGCCTTTTCGGGAGCAACTGAGGATTTAAAGAATAAAAAAAACAGGTGAAATCTGAGGGGGGAACGTGAGTAAGTTGTTCATTCTGAGGTAACCTGAAGGGAGTTCCCCTCACCTTGCCCTTTTGACCGGTTCGCCAAGCCTCCGCTGCCTCGGCCCTCCCCTCCCCTCCTCGGCTGTTGCCAGATCTCATCACTCCTTGGACTGTTTACCTTTTTGCGCTCTGATCATCAAATATTCCTACTATTCCGTGCCACATGGAAGACGTTTGGAAATGGAATTTATTCTTGCTACGAAGCAACGGCCACCGGAGTAAAATTCATTGGTGAATAATGTCATTTGAGTGAGGTTAGTAGTCATCGGCACCACTGCATCAGCAACAGTTTGTTTATCCGGGAACAGCGTGTTCAGAACCCAGAATATGACTTTGGCTTCGTCTGAATGAACACTGTCCAGCAAGAGCTTCAAGCACCTATTCAGGAACTCTCGTCACTCTAACCACTTTTGATTGGGTAACTCATTTTCTTGATCAGCCATCACCATTATATCCTACATAAACTTGGAATATTATGAACGACGAAACCATTAGTAATTTTGAACATCTGATTCCAGGAAATCCACAGGCAGCCAACAGAAATTCGTTGTGCCAGATGTACGATCCATGAATACGACCAAGTTGGACGACACAAAACTGCAAGTGCATCTTTTTATGTATGCATATATTTCATTGTGGCGTGCAAATCCTATCAATCGAGAAATTCCGGATTCGAATCCCGGGCAGGACAGAAAAGATTGGGCGTCTTACCTACCAATCACCTAATAGCTGTCGACCTAGCAGTAAATAGGCACCCAGGAGTTAGTCAGCTTCGGGGGGGGGGGGAACCCCTCGATATAAGCCTAACATGTACTGTATACATATTCTGGCTGCCTGTCCCCCGACACAATAAATAATAATTATGGATATAATTCCATGCAAGGTTCGATTTACCTAACAAGACGAATTATTTTCAAATATTTCTTTTCAGTTTGTTTTCGAACAATACTGAACTTTATACTAGGAACATGAATTATTGATTTAGTTTTTTGTTTTTAATTTTGCCCCGAGGGGCGAGTTTATTGGGCAGCGTCACTCATCCTGTGAGTGGCCATAGTGACAGTATTGGGCAGCGTCACTCATCCTGTGAGTGGCCATAGTGACAGTATTGGGCAGCGTCACTCATCCTGTGAGTGGACATACCGCCATAGTGACAGTATTGGGCAGCGTCACTCATCCTGTGAGTGGCCACACCGCCATAGCATCATGTACAACACTCCCCAATAGGAAGAAAACCCGCTGGGTTGTTCATCCTGTCACTTGTACCCAGACACAGCTGGGACTTGCTTAACTGTCTCAAGTGAACAGCTCCTCAAACAAGAAGATTAACATCTGTCAACCCTTAAAATCTTACATTATCTTGCGGGTGCAAAATGAGGGAATCTCTTAAGAACAGTATCAATATTTGACAAATAGTGTTTTCCTAACTCAAACAATGTGGGGTTTATTATTCTACACATATTTCTGATGTCTCTCAGGTGTTCACATTCTCTCAGGTGGTGGTCAAGGCGGTGTCCGTCACTCTCATCACAGATTCTGCAACTCCGCTGCTCAGCTGTTGTTTACTTTTTTTTTACTTGACTTTTACTTAGTTATGTTTCGTTATTTTAAGTTTGGTTAGAACCAATTTTTTTGTTTTGGCTCAAATGACTAAAAACTGCAATCGTGTATAATACAACGAAAATTCGGCTTGTTAGGAAACTCTGGCTATTTTAATTTTATTACATTGTGTTACAGTTTACAGAAAATACACACACACACACCTGTAACAATCACTGTTCGAAGACCTCATCCAGCTCTTCGGAGGTTCGGTGCGTCCCCAAGATACAGCAAGCATTTCCCCTCTGGATCGCAACACTGAGGCGTTGGAACAGGAAAATGGCCGCTCTTGAGTCTTTTGTTTTCCCAATGAGTTCCTCGCCCACCTCCTTTATGAACTTAAGTGCACATTTACCCCAGGCGCCCAGAGTCTCAGAGCCTATCGGCACGAACCTGTAACAATGTTCTAGGTCCCTGTACTTGTTGGTTTTCTGGGTCTCCATGAAGGTGGCCGCCCCGCCTCCCTCAACTGTCCTGTGACGTAGATAGGTATCAGCCAATGTAGATAAATGCACACGTGTAGTCCCACACGACCTGTTTACCATCTATATAAATAACAATGTAAATGTTCGTTTGTTCAAAATCGCTAATCTCCGAAAGTTCTTCACCGATTGCTTTGAAATTTTCACACAACGTTCCATTCACATCCGAGCAGATTTTTATATACATATTATATAGATGTCGTATCTGCGACAGGAAAAAAAACATTTTTTTAAACTGTGTTTTTCATGTAATTTTCATGTGAGGGAAACCTTCGAAACCTCTTTATCGATTGCTTTGAAATTTTGACACAACGTTGCATTCGAATAGGCGCGTGTTTTTATATACCTATTATATACATGCCTCATTATATAATACAATGTCACTTGCATTCCAATGCAAGTGACATTGCATTGGAATTGAGCTGTGTTGTTTACCATACCATTCATTTCGTAAGTATCAGTATAGATGCCACACCAGTTACAGGTAAAAACATTCTTATTTTAAGAAACAGCACGATATGTTGCACATAAAAGCAACACACGCTATACTAAATATGTTACAATTCCATTTCAATGTTTCCAATTACACTGACAAATTGAATTTTCATAGATTTCGATTTATATTCATTTTCATTTAATTATTTTGTGTGACATTGGATTGGAATTGAGCTGTGTTGTTTACCATACCGTTCATTTCGTGAGAATAGCTTATTTTTTATTTTTTCATTGTTTTTCATTTCGTTTTTTAACTTTTTCTTATATTTCAGTGATGGGAACATCAGCTCATTTGATGTTTCCAATTTTCTGATGGGCATGGCGTTTTGGGCAGTAACGTCATCGTTGGCATTTACACGTTCTGGTTTTGCTCTCACTCTCATGGTGGGTAGAGTGAATTGATACCTGGTTATTGATACCTGGTTGATGGGGTTCTGGGAGTTCTTCTACTCCCCAAGCCCGGCCCGAGGCCAGGCTCGACTTGTGAGAGTTTGGTCCACCAGGCTGTTGCTTGGAGCGGCCCGCAGGCCCACATACCCACCACAGCCCGGTTGGTCCGGCACTCCTTGGAGGAATAAATCTAGTTTCCTCTTGAAAATGTCCACGGTTGTTCCGGCAATATTTCTTATGCTTGCTGAATAGTTCCGTAAGTAGAGTATTTATGGTAGGTTCTATTTTTATGTTAAGGGCTTCAAGAATTTGTAATCTTCTTACATCTTGGGTTTTGTCAATTATACAAGTGTTTTCATTCAACATTTCTCTTGTTAGGGTGATGTCATGGGCTTGTCTCGTGTGATTCCTGGGGGCACCTGATTGAAGATGACAGGTCAAACGCCTCGTCAGCTTGGTCGACGTCATACCTATATACTTAGATTGAAGGTTACATCCTTCGTGGGGGCAAGTGCACATGTATACAACGTTTGACTGCTGTAGAGGGCTCTCCGTCGGCTTCGGGCTGTGAGGAGGTCAATAGTCTTCTTTGTTTTATAGAAGTCTTTGTATATCTGGGAGCACTCACCGCAACCGTTTAGGAGAGAGAGACAGAGATAGAGAGAGAGAGAGAAGAGAGAGAGAGAGAGAGAGAGAAGAGAAGAGAGAGAGAGAGAGAGAGAGAAGAGAGAGAGCGCGAGAGAGAGAGAGAAGAGAGAGAGAGCTGACTGACTCTGATGCATCAATTAGAGAAAAGGCAAGTTTTACGGGTGGTGTAAGGGGCCCGCGGGAACAACACAGCGACCGTCCTCTCCAGACTAGAGCCACCAAACACAAGGAGCCCAGTTGTCGGCCTTGTATGCAAATTGCCAATCACAAATTTTAATTTATCTGCGAGAGAGATAGACCCAATAAACATGCAAATGAAGATTTTGTCTGTGTGTTGAGTTCTGGAGTACCGGAGGACAAGAGGTTGTACTCCAGGAGTACCAGAGGACAAGAGGTTGTACTCCAGGAGTACCAGAGGACAAGAGGTTGTCCTCCAGGAGTACCAGAGGACAAGAGGTTGTACTCCAGGAGTACCAGAGGACAAGAGGTTGTACTCCAGGAGTACCAGAGGACAAGAGGTTGTACTCCAGGAGTACCAGAGGACAAGAGGTTGTCCTCCAGGAGTACCAGAGGACAAGAGGTTGTACTCCAGGAGTGCCAGAGGACAAGAGGTTGTACTCCAGGGCTACCAGAGGACAAGAGGTTGTCCTCCAGGAGTACCGGAGGACAAGAGGTTGTACTCCAGGAGTGCCAGAGGACAAGAGGTTGTACTCCAGGGCTACCAGAGGACAAGAGGTTGTCCTCCAGGAGTGCCGGAGGACAAGAGGTTGTACTCCAGGAGTACCGGAGGACAAGAGGTTGTACTCCAGGAGTACCGGAGGACAAGAGGTTGTACTCCAGGAGTACCGGAGGACAAGAGGTTGTACTCCAGGGGTACCGGAGGACAAGAAGTTGTCCTACAGGAGTACCAGAGGACAAGAGGTTGTACTCCAGGAGTACCAGAGGACAAGAGGTTGTACTCCACGAGTACCAGAGGACAAGAGGTTGTACTCCAGGAGTACCAGAGGACAAGAGGTTGTACTCCACGAGTACCAGAGGACAAGAGGTTGTCCTCCAGGAGTACCATAGGACAAGTTGTCCTCCAGGAGTACCATAGGACAAGTTGTCCTCCAGGAGTACCAGAGGACAAGAGGTTGTCCTCCAGGAGTACCAGAGGACAAGAGGTTGTCCTCCAAGAGTACCAGAGGACAAGAGGTTGTCCTCCAAGAGTACCAGAGGACAAGAGGTTGTACTGTAGATGTGAAGAAGTTAAAGCACCACACAGACGCTAATATTACCCACCTCATACCCCCAATTAATACAATAAGACGGGAAATAAATGAAAAAAACAAAACATTGTAGACAGATAAAAAACATCTCATTAATTAATGAAAGAAAACGAAAAATACCGCAAAGATTATTTATATCTCTGTTTTTCACCTCCATATATTGTGCTAATGTTATAGAAATCCTTCACACAACATAAAGTGTGTGTGTGTGTGTGTGAGAGAGAGAGAGAGAGAGAGAGAGAGAGAGAGAGAGAGAGAGAGAGAGAGAGAGAGAGAGAGAGAGAGAGAGAGAGAGAGAGAGAGAGAATATGACGAAGAGCCACCGCCGATTTAACCAGAAGTATTCCAGAATATGAGGTGATTTAGGGAGCCTTCGGGGAAATGGTTGCATCCTGACGAAGCCATAACTTACCTCCAGGAACACGAGCAGTATGCGAGGGGTCGTATTCCAACTGTAGCAAGGGAGGAGAGTTTAATAACAAATCTTGTCGGTTTTGTAGTGTCCGCCGGACAAGACACACACACACACACACACACACACACACACACACACACACACACACACACACACACACACACACACACACACACACACACACACAGTGTGTGTGTGTTAAGTTAAGGCCAGTGTCCTTAACTTGTATACCATGCAAGGTGATGGAGAAGATTGTGAGAAAAAACCTAGTAACACATCTGGAGAGAAGAGACTTCGTGACAACTCATCAACATGGGTTCAGGGAGGGTAAATCTTGCCTTACAGGATTGATAGAATTCTACGATCAGGTGACAAAGATTAAACAAGAAAGAGAAGGGTGGGCGTACTGCATTTTTTTTGGACTGTCGGAAAGCCTTTGACACAGTACCCCATAAAAGGTTGATGCATAAGCTAGAGAAACAGGCAGGAGTAACTGGTAGGGCGCTCCAGTGGATAAGGGAGTACCTAAACAATAGGAAGCAGAGAGTTACAGTGAGGGGTGAGACCTCAGACTGGCGTGAAGTCACCAGTGGAGTCCCACAGGGCTCTGTACTTGGACCTATCCTGTTTCTGATATACGTAAATGATCTCCCAGAGGGTATAGACTCATTCCTCTCAATGTTTGCTGACGACACCAAAATTATGAGAAGGATTAAGACAGAGGAGGACAGCTTGAGGCTTCAAGAAGACCTGGACAAGCTGCAGGAATGGTCGAACAAATGGCTGTTAGAGTTTAATCCAAGCAAATGTAATGTAATGAAGATAGGGGTAGGAAGCAGGAGACCAGATACAAGGTATCACTTGGGAGATGAAATACTTCATCTCCCAATACTTCTTTGGGCTCTATCATATCTACATTTGAAACTGTGTATGGAGTCAGCCTCCACCACATCACTTCCTAATGCATTCCATTTGTCAACCACTCTGACACTAAAAAAGTTCTTTCTAATATCTCTGTGGCTCATTTGGTCACTCAGTTTCCACCTGTATCCCCTTGTGCGTGTGCCCCTTGTGTTAAATAGCCTGTCTTTATCTACCCTATCAATTCCCTTCAGAATCTTGAATGTGGTGATCATGTCCCCCCTAACTCTTCTGTCTTCCAGCGAAGTGAGGTTTAATTCCCGTAGTCTCTCCTCGTAGCTCATGCCTCTCAGCTCGAGTACTAGTCTGGTGGCAAACCTTTGAACCTTTTCCAGTTTAGTCTTATCCTTGACTAGATATGGACTCCATGCTGGGGCTGCATACTCCAGGATTGGCCTGACATATGTCGTAAACAAAGTTCTGAATGATTCTTTACACAAGTTTCTGAATGCCGTTCGTATGTTGGCCAGCCTGGCATATGCCGCTGATGTTATCCGCTTGATATGTGCTACAGGAGACAGGTCTGGCGTGATATCAACCCCAAGTCTTTTTCTTTCTTTGACTCCTGAAGAATTTCCTCTCCCAGATGATACCTTGTATCTGGCCTCCTGCTCCCAACACCTATCTTCATTACATTACATTTGGTTGGGTTAAACTCTAACAACTATTTGTTCGACCATTCCTTCAGCTTGTCTAGTCTTCTTGAAGCCTCAAACTGTCCTCTTCTTTCTTAATCCATCTCATAATTTTGGCATCGTCCGCAAACATTGAGAGAAATAAATCGATACCCTCCGGGAGATCATTTACATATATCAGAAACAAGATAGGACCGAGTACAGAGCCCTGTGGGACTCCACTGGTGACTTCACGCCAATCGGAGGTCTCACCCCTTACCGTAACTCTCTGCTTCCTATTGCTTAGGTACTCCCTTATCTACTGGAGCACCTTACCAGCTACACCTGCCTGTCTCTCCAGCTTATGTACCAGCCTCTTATGTGGTACTGTGTCAAAGGCTTTCCGACAATCCAATAAAATGCAGTCCGCCCAGCCCTCTCTTTCTTGCTTAATCTTTGTCACTTGGTCGTAGAATTCTATTAAGCCCGTCAGGCAAGATTTACCCTTCCTGGACCCATGTTGGCGATTTGTCACGAAGTCCCTTCTCTCCAGAAGTGATACAGTTTTTTTCTCACGATCTTCTCCATCACCTTGCATGGTATACAAGTCAAGGACACTGGCCTGTAGTTCAGTGCCTCTTGCCTGTCGCCCTTTTTGTATATTGGGACCACATTCGCCGTCTTCCATATTTCTGGTAGGTCTCCCGTCTCCAGTGACTTACTATACACTATGGAGAGTGGCAAGCAAAGTGCCTCTGCAAACTCTTTCAGTACCCATGGTGAGATCCCATCTGGACCAATAGCTTTTCTAACATCCAGATCCAGCAGGTGTCTCTTGACCTTCTCTCTCGTAATTTCGAACTCTTCCAAGGCCGCCTGGTTTACCTCCCTTTCTCCTAGCACAGTGACTTCACCTTGTTCTATTGTGAAGACGTCCTGGAACCTCTTGTTGAGTTCTTCAGACTTGTTTGTCATTCTCTGTATACCTGTCCTCGCCTGTTCGAAGTTTCACTGTTGTTTTCCTTCTGATGTGACTGGAGTAGCTTTGGTTCGGTCTTGGCTTTGTTTGCTATATCATTTTCATAACTTTTCTCTGCTTCTCTTCTCACCCTGACATACTCATTCCTGGTTCTCTGGTATCTCTCTCTGCTTTCTGGTGTTCTGTTATTCCGGAAGTTCCTCCACGCCCTTTTGTTCAGTTTCTTCGCTTCGATACATGCCCTATTATATCATGGATTCTTCTGTTGCTTCTCGGATTTTTCCCTTTGGGCCGGGATGAACCTGTTTACTGCCTCCTGACACTTTTGGGTAACATAGTCCATCATACCCTGTACAGACTTATCTCTGAGGTCTGTGTCCCAAGGTATTTCACTTCTCATCTTCTCATCTGATGGAAACTTCTCATCTGTTCATAATTCCCCTTTCGGTATGCCAGCCTTTTGATTCCTAGTTCTTTTTTGGGGGAGATAATTCCTAGCTCAACCAGGTATTCAAAGTTCAATACACTGTGATCACTCATTCCCAAGGGCGCTTCCATCTTAACTTCCCTTATATCCCACTCATTTAGGGTAAATATCAAATCAAGCATTGCTGGTTCATCTTCTCCTCTCATTCTTGTTGGTTCCTTGATGTGCTGGCTTAGAAAGTTTCTTGTTGCCACGTCCAGCAGCTTAGCTCTCCATGTTTCTGGTCCTCCATGTGAGTCTCTGTTCTTCCAATCTATCTTCCCATGGTTGAAGTCTCCCATAATTAGTAGTCCAGATCCATTCCTGCTAGCAACAGAAGCTGCTCTTTCTATTATGTTAATGGTGGCCATGTTGTTTCTATCATATTCCTGTCTAGGTCTTCTGTTATTTGGTGGTGGATTATATATGACTACGACTATAATTTTTTTTCCCTCCAGTTGTTATGGTACCTGCTATGTAGTCACTGAAACCTTCACAGCCCTGAATAACCACCTCCTCAAAATCCCAGCACACACACACAATGTGTGTGTGTGTGTGTGTGTACTCACCTAATTGTACTCACCTAATTGTGCTTGCGGGGGTTGAGCTTTGGCTCTTTGGTCCCGCCTCTCAACTGTCAATCAACTGGTGTACAGATTCCTGAGCCTACTGGGCTCTATCATACCTACATTTGAAACTGTGTATGGAGTCAGCCTCCACCACATCACTTCCTAGTGTATTCCATTTATTAACTACTCTGAGGCTATTAACTACTCTGTGTGTGTGTGTGTGTGTGTGTGTGTGTGTGTACTCACCTATTTGTGGCCACTTATTTGTGCTTGCGGGGGTTGAGCTCTGGCTCTTTGGTCCCGCCTCTCAACTGTCAATCAACTGGTGTACAGGTTCCTGAGCCTATTGGGCTTTATAATATCTACACTTGAAACTGTGTATGGAGTCAGCCTTCACCACATCACTTCCTAATGCATTTCATTTGTCAACCACTTTGACACTAAAAAAAATCTTTTTAATATCTCTGTGGCTCATTTGGGCACTCAATTTCCACCTGTGTCCCCTTGTGCGTGTGACCCTTGTGTTAAATTGCTTGTCATTATCTACCCTGTCAATTCCTACGAGAATCTTGTACGTGGTGATCCATGTCCCCCCTAACTCTTCTGTCTTCCAGCGACGTGAGGTTTAATTCTCGTAGTCTCTCCTCGTAGGTCATACCTCTCAGCCCGGCTACTAGTCTGGTGGAAAACCTGTGTGTATTCACCTATTTGTATTCACCTATTTGTACTCACCTATTTGTACTCACCTATTTGTGTGGGTGTGTGTTAAGAAAAATAAAAAATCTGTTGATTGAGTAACAGTTGAAAGGTGGGCCGAAAGAGCAGAGCTCAACCCCCGCAAGCACAACTAGCTGAATACACACTTACACACCCTCACACTCCCACACCTACACCCCCCCCCCCCCACACACACCCACGCACCCATTCCCCTCCAGTTCCCCTCCCTTGGTCCAGGCAAACATACATGGGCTTGGTCAGCCACGGCTGGCTGGCCGTTAAGCTCAACAAGAGTATTAGTGGTATATATACTCGTGCTTCTCCGTTTTCTGTTGACCAGTTTTAAAAGCTTGTCGCTCGCCAAATGGGTTATCTACCCTATAAGTCCGTTGGCAGCCTGCACCTAGGCTTTTCTTGGCCTCCCTTTCCCCATCCATAACCCCCACCTAGGCTAGTTATTGACCCTCCCCAAGATACAACCCACCACCTTTGCCTACTTCCAGTTCATATTTAACTGCCTATGGGGGGATTGAACTTGGGTCCCCTCAGATGCCAACAGAGGACGTAGAGCACTGTACTCCCATATTTGTGCCTGCAGGACTGAGCTTTAGCTCTTGGACCCTGCTTTTCTATACTTGCTGGTCGTCTAATGTAATAACTCCTACCTTATTCCTCGATCATATTTTGATATTATAAATGTCGTTTACTTCTACAACTTTTTAAATTTAGTTTATTCCATTTTCCAGCTATTACGCTAAAAGAAAACTTTCTCGTCTCTATGATTGTATGTCACTGTCAGTCTGCTGTCTAACTTACTGTCTGTCTGTCTGTCTGTCTATCTTGTAGGCATCACGAAAGGAAGACAGCTTTATCTTCCACTGGCAAGGAACTTTCAGTGGGTATACGGGGATATTTTGGGTATACATTAATAACATGGGAATATGCCCGCATATGCAGGGGTATCTATGGTATACAGTGATAAGAGGGATATACACCATATTTATTTATTTATTTATATACAAGAAGATACATTGGGTTTATGAGAGTACATAGCATTGATGTTCTTACATTCTTGTAGAGCCACTAACACGCATAGCAAATCTAACATAATTTTAAGTAAGTAATTTCCAGCAAAATTTAAAAAATGTTAACAGATAAATGAACAAAGTGTAGTGTAGTGTGTTAACGGGTACATTGAAAGAAAATTTGACAAAGATTAGTAGGTACATTAAAGTAAAATTTGAGGGTTATCAACAGGTACATCGTAGCATAATTTGAGTATTATTTCAAGGTATAATGCAGTAAAATATGTATTCAACATAACCATGATATAAGGTGATAGCAATGATTACAATGGTAAAGCTGTGTGGCTTAGGTACATATACTGGAAGAGTGGATAGCACTAAACACAGTGCTAGTTTATAGCACAAGGTAGGAAACTATGAAGATGAAATTAGGTACTTTTTTGTTTTATTTTTGAATAAGGCAAAAGCTGGACAGCTTTTCAATTCGTTAGGGAGTGAATTCCATAGACCAGGTCCCTTTATTTGCGTAGTGTTTACACAGATTAAGTTTGACTCTGGGGGACGTCAAAGATATATTTTATTTCTGGTGTGGTGATTATGGGTCCCATTACATCTGTCCAGGAAGAGTTTCAGAACAGAGTTTTTAAATGTAAATTGCACAAGGGAATGTGCTGAGTGAGTTTATGTTTAGGGATTTAAACAGGGGGCTGAGTGTTTTCTGAAAGCAGAATTTGTTATTGTTCTGATTTACTGGGTGATGATGGGCTTGAGGTAGTTTGCAGTGATTGAACCCCATGCACAGATACCATATGTAAGATAGGGATAGATTAGCACGTAGTGTAGTGAGAGGAGAGCAGAGTTTGAAACATAATATCTGATTTTAGAGAGTATACCAATCGTTTTTTAGACCTTCTTGGTTATGTGTTGTATGTGGGTGCTGAAGTTGAGTCTCTTGTCTAAGTATAGGCCAAGGAACTTTCCATCATTTTTATTGCTGATATTAACATTGTCTATCTAAAGCTGAATTCCATTTGTTGATTTGCTTCCAAATATGATGTCGAAGGTCTTTTTTATGTTTAGTGTGAGTTTATTGGTTGACATCCATAAGTGGATGTTTGTTTTTAATTCATTATGTACAACATTATTTAATGTGTGTGGGTTGGCGTCTGAGTAGATGAGGGTAGTATCGTCAGCAAATAGTATAGGTTTAAGAATGTTAAAGATATTAGGCAGATCATTGATGTATATAAGAAACAGGAGAGGGCCTAGGATGCTGCCCTACGGCACTCCTACGGTTAATGGTGGAGTGGGAGAGGTTATGTCATTAGTGTTGTCCTGGTGATTGGTAGGTGTTTGTCCATACATATACAATCACCTACATAAATACACATATCAATAATCTTGCCTATCACAAGTGATTCAACAAGAGGCTCACAACAGTCACTATACAAGGCACTTTACATCTATGATGAGTCACACAGTTACTAGTCTTGCTGCACACCCACCCAACAGGGCGGCAGCTTTACAGTCATGTGCTCCACACCCACCCAACTGGGCGGCAGCTTTACAGTCATGTGCTCCACACCCACCCAACTGGGCGGCAGCTTTACAGTCATGTGCTCCACACCCACCCAACTGGGCGGCAGCTTTACAGTCATGTGCTCCACACCCACCCAACTGGGCGGCAGCTTTACAGTCATGTGCTCCACACCCACCCAACTGGGCGGCAGCTTTACAGTCATGTGCATGCATTACCTACAGAAAGCAAATTTTGGATACTTCGCTAAGATTTCGGGCAGCACATCATTATGAATGAAGTACTTACACATTTCTTCGACAACATTGATGGGGACTGAGTATGTCGAATTTTACGAGGTAGGAGTAGAGCTGTTTATAAATATTTTTTTCAAATATTTTTTATAATATGGGTAGGTTTGATATTGTCTCTTATTGTTTAGGCCTGCCGAGTTCCCTCCTTTATGAACTGGCATTACTTGTGCTTTTTAAGGATATCAGGGAATGTATGACACTAGAGATTTGTTGAATAGCAGAGCTATGGGTGGTGCAAGGGCATGGAGGCACTCTTGTATACTATAGATGGTATTTCACTAATATTTCCAGCTTTGGTTTTTAGTGAGTGAATGATGGGCACATCATCTTGTTTGGCTGACTGGTGAAAGGAGAAGTGAGTTTGGATAGCGGCCTGTAAGATATGTAGTAACATGTGTCTGGGTCTGTGGGATTTATCTGGCTAAGTTAGGACCAACTGATGAAAAGAAGTTATTAAATTCAGTTGCCGTTTCTAAATCTGTTGCAGGTGAATGACGATCCTTGGAGAGTTTTGTCTGCTTGTTAAGTGATTGTTGTTTAGATCCTAGGATGTTAGAGATGGCTTTTTCATGTTACAGTTTGCTTCTTTGAATCTACTCTCATAATAGGAAAGTTCTGCTCTTCTTATTATACTGGTAAGCACTGACGAGTACCTCTTAACTACTTCCTTTGTAACTAGGCCAATCCTAAGATTTTTTTTCGTATTCATGTTTCTTGTTGCTGCTTTGAATATGCCACTTGTGAGCCCCCACAGTCAGGGGTTGTTTAATCTTTTGGCAGTTACTTGCCTGGTGAGGAGGAGACAATGAGTGTTGTAAAGGCTTAAAGTTTTGGAAAGGCAGATGTTGGCTAATGAATTTATATCCTGTGTATTATTGAATTTAGATTCCCAGTTTATATTGTAAAGTGCATTTGTGAGATTGCCTATTGCTGCTTCACCGTGTAACCTAAAGGTAAGTTTCTTGTTAGCTGGTGGCGTTATGTCCATGTTTGCTACGAGGAAGGTAGGATAGTGGCCAGCTGTTCTGTCAGTGATTATACCAAATGCAAGGGAAGCTGTTCTGTTAGTCCATAAGTGATCCACTGTAGTAGCGGATGTTTGAGGGATTCGGCTAGGCTTGGTGATCGTGGGAATTTGCATACAGGAGTTCATACTGTTTAGGATATAGTCGACTTGAGGGCTATTTTGTTGACACAGGTCAATATTGAAATCACCTCCTAGAATGATGTGATTTTTGTTGAGCTTGTTGTTTATGATAAGATTCCTTAGGGGTTCTGAGAATGCAGTTATATTAGTATTGGGAAATCTATAGATAGCACCGATAGTCAAGGAGGATTTAAGGAATTTAATCGAGAACTGAGCAAAGGTATATTCACAATAGTCGTCTCTATCACTAATGACACTATTGCAGATGAAGATATCTTGGTAATATATAGCTGTGCCACCTCCTGTTTTATTAGGCCTGCAGTTGTGAATGGCTTTATAACCAGCTAAGTTGTAAAGTTGGGTATGGTCTTTACTTAGCCAGGTTTCTGTTAAAATAATGAACGATACTTTAGTACCTAGTGCTGTGAGTAGTACATTTATATCATCAAAATGTTTACCAAGTGATCTGGCATTTTTGGTATGATAATAAGCTATAATTAGCTTAGTTATGATCCTATAATTAACATTAACTTAAGAAAATATGAATTAAATTATTTCTAATAAATGACAAATATTAATCAAATTACCATTAAATTTAAAGATAACAGATAAAATAATACATATGAGTAAACTTTTACTAAGATACTGAGGTAGACACTTTACTAAGTACCTGGAGACTTTACTGAGAAGCTAGGAACTTTTATGAATGAGAGAGCATTATTTAACGAATAGAGCAAGAGACAGCATCATGGACAGGGTTAGGCTAGGTAAGGCTCGGTCACTCGTGTGATAACAATATGCAAGCACTGCTAGTATAAGCAGCCTGCCCCTAGATGTACAACACCATCTGGCTAGTACCAAAATATCTCGTAACTTCAATATTGAAATTACGTGTAGTGAAATAGGGCCTGATGATAACTATGGCATAATCCCCTTTAAAAGAAAAAATGCACTCTTTCAAAATGCAAAGAAAGGTAAGGCTACCTCTCCTGGAGAGGATGGCATCACATACAATACCATGAGAGTACTTGCTGAGCTGCCAAATAGCCCTTTGCTAGAATTGTTTAATCAAAGTCTAAGGCAGGGTGTTTTACCTGACCGCTGAACACAGGGACTCATAATACCCATACCCAAGCCTAATTCACAAAAAAATAGATCCATTTCTCTGACGTCGTGCAAGTGTAAAGTTCTTGAGAGGATTATCCTCGACAGACTAATGTTTTAAATTTACTCCCACCTTACCCCTAACCTGTATGGTTTCCTTCCTGGAAGAAGCACACAAACTTGCTTTGCTGAATATTTTATCAGAGAGGGACCAAACTCTCAGGCGGCATTTATTGATCTCCAAACTGCTTTTGATACAGCAAACAGAGAAATAATCTTGGAACAACTAGCCTCTTTTGGAGTTAAGGGAAGACTGTTGACATGGCTCAGGGGTTACCTGAGTAACAGAACCGCCTCAGTCCTTTTCAAGGGGATCAAAAGTAAACTTTGTGCACCCTTTGAGTTGGGTACACCCCAGGGTGGAGTGCTAAGTCCTACATTGTTCAAAGTTCTGATGCACAAATTAACAATTGATATTACCACACCACCTGACGAAGCCGTCATCTGTTATGCCGACGACATATAATATGGGTGTTGCAAATACCCAAACTAGACTGCAAGCTCTACTTGATTCACTCGCTGCTAAAAGCATTGAATGTGGTCTTGTTATCACTATAACTAAATCCAGAGTTCTCCATCCCCAAGAGAAAACTCATGTCCCTATAACTTTCAAGGTCAACAACCAGAACATTGAAACGTGTAGGCAGCACAAATACCTTGGAGTTGGTATTAACAGTGACATTGTAAACGATCTACACCGTAGGTTAAAAGAAAGACTAAAACCATTGAAAACACTTACTGGTAAGAATATTGGCATCAATGTTAAATATGCTAGACTATTCTATATGATGTTTGTTAGATCTCTCGTTGATTATAATGCTTTGCACTTAATTAATTTCCCCTCCTCTGTGTTGGACAAACTTGAAGTAGTACAGAATGAAGCCATAAGGATAGTTCTTGGTGTCCCAAGATGCACAAGAATCATCAACATGAGGGAAGAACTGAAGCTTCCAACCATACTAGAGAGAATCATGCAAGTCAATACTACCTTTTGCCTTAAAGTCATGAGAGACCCAACATCTCCTGCATTGCTCAGAGACAAATTATTTAATGCGGTTAACACCCTATTGACTGGTGCCGACATACCAACTCACTCCCTTTATGATAAATGGCAGAGAAAAAAATGCCTACAATCTCATTAAACTCAACATTCCTTTTAAGTGCAATCTACCAGTCTCTGATATTCCTCTTTATCTGTACCCCACCATTCAAGTATCATACACACCTGTCACCAAGAAACATAATGAGCATCTTGCTCTTCTCAAAGCTGTCACACTTGAAACAATTGCCTCCTCCACCGAGAGTTTAAGAGCTCACGAGCACTGTGTCTACACCGATGGCTCAGTCCAATCCTCTACTGGACGGACTGCAGCGGCATGTAGGTTTTATAGAAATAATATTTGCACAAAGACTGTCAGTGTCAGGTTAAACAACTGGCTGACCTCCACACAAGCAGAACTAGCAGTATTACAACTAGCTACCAGTACATTAAAAAACATTGGAGGAGGAATAATATTTTGTCATTCAAAGTCTACTCTTCAAGCAATCGAAAATTTCTCCTGGAAGATCGACAGCAAGAACCTCATACTACCAATTATAAATGAACTAACTGCTGCACAGAGTAAAGGGTCTCGAATCTCTTTTATATGGATACCTTCACACATAAATATAACCCATCATAATGAGACAGACATTGCAGCCAAATTAGCATGCAACAAAGAGAAAGTTGAATTAGATCTAGGTATCCCCATCTCTACTGTCAAAACTGTATTGGTCCAAACACTCAGGTCTGATAGGAAAGAAATTACTGACTCCCAACGACCTGAAAGTACTAGTATTAAAATCTATGATTTGTTCAGATCTGAAACCTATATCTATGGGCAGCACAAAACGTTCACCAGACTGTGCGACACAGTGGTTGCAAGGATGAGGTTGGGTTACCGTTACCTGTGGCAGGTGGCTGCAGGTGACGGATCTCCCAATCCTGAGCACTCCAGGTGCAAACTCTGTGAGCAGGAACTGCAGCATGATCTCCCACACTACATCACCGAATGCCCAGTTATTAGACCTTTCAGACCAGTTGGCATGAGGTACCTGGAGCTTTGCAATTACTTTATTCACTCTCGTATTCTTGAGAATATCCTCATATTGTACCCAAAATTTGCCAGTGCAGGCTACTAAACATATGGCCCTGTATGACTAACCATCCTGCGAGATGGGGACTTGTATTACCACTGCTACCTTATTCAATCTTGTGTTGATGATATCCTCAAAATGCATCCGGAGTCTGCCAGCGCAGACTGCTTATCACATGCCTCTGTATGACTAACCATCCTGTGTGATGGGGATTTTTTAGCATCACGTAGTTAGCTTTTTTGACACTACTCCACTTCATATAGTCTAGGGCAGCTGCACAAATGCAGATGTACCTCATGTATTAATACTCCGTGGTGTAGTGGTAAGACACTCGCCTGGCGTTCCGCGAGCGCTATGTCATGGGTTCGTATCCTGGCCGGGGAGGATTTACTAGGCGCAATTCCTTAACTGTAGCCTCTGTTTAACGCAACAGTAAAATGTGTACTTGGATGAAAAAACGATTCTTCGCGGCAGGGGATCGTATTCCAGGGACCATAGGATTAAGGACTTGCCCGAAACGCTACGCGTACTAGTGGCTGTACAAGAATGTAACAACTCTTGTATATATCTCAAAAAAAAAAAAAAAAATCAAGTATTGACAAAAAAAAATGTTCGGTTTTGAGATATGTCAGTCGTTAAAGGTCAGTAGTTGTTGTCACACTTTATTTCATATCTTTTTCCTGTACGTTCCTTCTTTACAATAATCATTTCATTCCTAGTGTAACACTGCATGATAACACCTAGATTTTGTTTGCGAATTTGACGCAACCTGTAGAGGAGGGATCCATACTGCTTGGTAAGGAACTCGTTTACATAAAAGTTGGTTTTTTGCTTTGCAGCTGTTTGCATTAGATCATACTTAGCAGCCGGATTTGGAAGTTTGATGAGAATTAGCCTAGCGCTGCGGGGACTGTTTTTATCTCTGCTGACAGCTGATTTGATATAAACGTTGACTTTGATCATATAATTAATTAGGGTGTGGGCTAATATACGGAAATATCTCGGGTATACATTGAGAGCAGGGGTTCATGGTTGTATACATGGAATATCTGAGGTATAAGGGGGTTATCTAAAGTGTAAGGGGGGGGTATCTGGTATATACATTTATAACAGAGGAATATGACTGGATATAAGGGGGTATCTGGGGTGTACACTGTTAATTGGGTATGTGGGAGTATCGTGGATAACCTCGGTTAGGATACCCAGGTGCAACGTGACCTCATAAAGGTCAACGAGAATAACGACCTCGAAATGATGGGGGGGGGGATACAGGGACACAGGTGGAAACTGAGTACCCCAAATGAGCCACAGGGACGTTAGAAAGACCTCCAAATGAACAGGTTACATTCCCATGTTGAGGCGCCGTTCTGGGCGACAACCTCTGGTCAGTGTCTGTGCAATGACGACCTCGCTTCATGCAGGTCGGCGTTCAGTTCTCGAAGGTTTATATGGGGTTGAGCACCGTCCTTCCCTTCCCCCCCCCCCCCCCCCGTCCTCCTATTCCTTCTGAGTCTCACTGGCTTGGTGTTTTCTCCTAATAATTACTATTTTTTGTTTTTTTTCCAAATGACGTAATCACTGCAGCCCGTCCTTATAAACAGTGCCCAAATGCTCGTTGATCCAGTCGCCAAACCCACTGTTTATGATTGAAAGACTGTTTACCTATGATTCACTACTGATGATTTTCTGCTTAATATGAAACAAAATACCTACTGAATGAAAGGGAAAGACTATTTGTATTACATGAAACGCTGTCTAGTGTTATTATTCGACAAATGACATCCGATATTGAGATTTGGTTTTCTTACAATTAACATAATTCAACATTGCATTATAATTAGAATCTGGTGCATTTTAATTTTATTGTACAGCTATAAAAATATATATCATCAAACTAACAATATGTCAGAGCATTGGTAAAAACATAATCAAAGAAATATTTAAAGAATTAAACCTATCGGCACCCCACAACGCCTCCAGGCAGATTATGAACCCCAAGGATTTTTTTTTCCAAGATGTGTCTGACTTTCCAACTGGTTCCACTCTAGCTGACAGTTAAGCATAACATTATCTTTATCCACTTAGTTTGTGAATCCGTTTATTCATGCATTTTTTCGTAACTTTACTGTCAGGTTGGTTACAAAGTATACCATCAATAAAATCCTGGATGAGTTGTATGACAGTATCTGTCTAGATTACTTTATAATGTAATAGATATAATTCTTATTTAAAGTCAATCTTGAATCAAAACCCCCTACTATCTATGGAGAGATCCTGTTGATAAAAATGATTTAAAGTCAATTAATATATTTATTTGTGGAAATCTTTAACAGGAAGGTATAGTATAAGAGGTATATAGTATAACATATACTTAAATAGTATAACAGAAAAATATTCTCTCCACACTTAACTATGGGTCCATGTTATTGGAATAAACAAGCCAGACAGATTGTTTAGAGCGAAGTTTCATAATTACCACTTAGCCTCCAGAACTGCTAAGATGAATTTATCTCTTGGTCACGTTGTATTCCAACATAAACATCTACTTGTTTATGACCTATAAGTCTATATTGAGGTTTTCCCACATGTAAATTTCTGGTCCTTCCTGAATCTGATTGGACCATAACAGAATTCGAAGTCCCAAATTGATCCTTCGAAAACTGATTACTATTCACTAAGGTAATAATCGCTCACATTAAAATTAATTAGCCCTAATGATAGCCTAGCAATTATCATCCCAATTTATTCGAATTGACGTGCATGACATTTTAATCAAACTAAACGAGACGGCATAATATATTTAAAGTTGCCATAGCGTGCCAGTCATTTACGTAGGCAACTAGAAGGTGTAGAAAACACTGTCTTAACTATCTACCAATCTCCTGTTTACCTAGGCAACTAGAAGGTGTGGAATACACCGTCATACCTATATATTGATCTCCTGAAGTGACTGATTTTAAAACAAACATTAATGGCAGCATCTGAATGGGCCAAATGATCAAACTATAATTTATATGTGAGGCAACAATATCCAACTGTCCAGACGTATCAGATCTGGACATATTCATATGGTATATTCATATTTGAACATATTCATATGATCTGGACCTATTCATATATAGAGAGAGAATTAACCTGGTTGTCAACCCATTCTAAATCCAGGGTTCGAGTGTGGTCCTTACACTAACAGAGCCTTGGGATAATCTGGGAAATGACAGTCACAGTCAATGCTGCCAGAACTTATTAACTACAGACTGTGCAGAAGTGTATATTTAAATGTCCATTACTTGCAATTCATTGCTTATCCATTCCACAAGAACCTAATAACAGAAAAGGTTAATTTTTCACAAGTAACCCAAGTAGCAACTAATGGGCCATTATCACACCATTGAATTATACAAAAATATTATTTTTATGTTGTGTGCATCCCTAAGTGTTCTATTAGTAGAGTGAATGATGCCTTAGTGGCAACTTTTTGTTTTGGAAAAAGTTGCTGCCAAGGCACCATGATTTTAAGAGAGGAATTTAGGTAGTGATTAGACTGGGGTAGACCCCAGCTTCAACGCACATACCCTGAGGACTGGCTGGGGTAGGCCCCAGCTTCAACGCACATACCCTGAGGACTGGCTGGGGTAGGCCCCAGCTTCAACGAACATACCCTGAGGACTGGCTGGGGTAGGCCCCAGCTTCAACGAACATACCCTGAGGACTGGCTGGGGTAGGCCCCAGCTTCAACGAACATACCCTGAGGACTGGCTGGGGTAGGGCCCCAGCTTCAACGAACATACCCTGAGGACTGGCTGGGGTAGGCCCCAGCTTCAACGAACATACCCTGAGGACTGGCTGGGGTAGGCCCCAGCTTCAACGAACATACCCTGAGGGCTGGCTGGGGTAGGCCCCAGCTTCAACGAACATACCCTGAGGACTGGCTGGGGTAGGCCCCAGCTTCAACGAACATACCCTGAGGACTGGCTGGGGTAGGCCCCAGCTTCAACGCACATACCCTGAGGACTGGCTGGGGTAGACCCGCAGCTTCAACGAACATACCCTGAGGACTGGCTGGGGTAGACCCCAGCTTCAACGCACATACCCTGAGGACTGGCTGGGGTAGGCCCCAGCTTCAACGCACATACCCTGAGGACTGGCTGGGGTAGGCCCCAGCTTCAACGCACATACCCTGAGGACTGGCTGGGGTAGGCCCCAGCTTCAATGCACATACCCTGAGGACTGGCTGGGGTAGGCCCCAGCTTCAACGCACATACCCTGAGGGCTGGCTGGGGTAGGCCCCCAGCTTCAACGAACATACCCTGAGGACTGGCTGGGGTAGGCCCCAGCTTCAACGAACATACCCTGAGGACTGGCTGGGGTAGGCCCCAGCTTCAACGCACATACCCTGAGGGCTGGCTGGGGTAGGCCCCCAGCTTCAACGAACATACCCTGAGGACTGGCTGGGGTAGGCCGCAACTTCAGTGAACATAACCTGTGGCCTGTTTAGTCACTGGTTTAAATGACAACAATATTGGTAATTATTCCTTCATATTCCAATCTAGCCCTATTGCGTTGTTTACACAAGTGCATAACACACAAACATTTTACATCCTCTGTAAAGTCGTACAAATCATAATTCCTTTCATTGTTTTGAAATATTTCTCCTCTATAAATATACTGGAACTATATTTTTAGAGCCTCGTATATTTCTGCCTCTGATTCTCATCTTCCATCGTCTATATATATATTCTCTGTATCTCCTCTTTTACATTCAATTCATCTTTTATAAAAGACAGGTTGAGTTTTGTCTTACTTTTATTACTATACTTTTGTCCACAGTCTCTTCATCTGTCCCTTATCTTAGCGAGTTCATTTCTAGCTTTGTTTTAACTTTCGCTGCATTGTGGGGGTTAGGAAGTTTATGTATGGTTGCATCGTGGGTTAGAACGTTTATGTATAGATAAAAAGCTTCTTGTTTCTTCTTTTGCCCTCCAGCATCTATTGCAATGTATTTTATTATGTCACCATTCTTGATACTTCTGGATGAACTTTTGTTTAGCTCTTCTGAGGTACATCAGGCTAAGATATCATATATATATATATATATATATATATATGTATATATATATATATATATATATATATATATATATATATTTATATATTATATATATATATATATCAGTGCAGTCAAAACTGCTCTTTGGTGAACATGAAATCAGATCATGTGAAGGTGTTCAGCAAGGTGATCCTCTTGCTCCCCTTCTTTTCTGCTTAGTCTTAAAAGAAATCACCGAAAGCTTGTCCAGCGAGTTCAACATCTGGATTTTGGATGATGGCACTATAGCTGGCACCGTAGACCACCTCTTGGCAGATATCATTAAAATAAGGTTAAATAAGGGAGCAAGAAGTAAGCCTGGGTCTCTTCCTGAACCCTTCCAAGTGTGAAGTAGTCTCCTCCAACCCAGACATCGTAGCTAGAATAAGGTCTGCCTTGCCTGGAGCCCATGACATTAGGGCCGAGAACAGCACCCTCCTTGGAGCTCCCCTCGGGTTTAACGCCATTGAGGAGATCCTTGACAAGAAAATCGCAGACCTTAGGAGGATGGAAGACAGAATAGGTGACATCGATGCCCACGCTGCTTTATATCCTCACCTAATGCCTATCCCTTCCGAGGCTAACCTACTTTCTGAGGTGCGCCCCATCTTACGACAACCGAAAGCTTGAAGAGTATGACCTCTTACTGAAGACCATGCTAGAAAAAGTTGTGACCCACATGGAGGACCGGACACAGCAGAGATCCACATGGAGAGACCGGACACATGGAGAAACTTTCTAATCCAACACATGAAGGGACCGACAAGAATGAGAGGTGAGGATGATCCAGCTATGCTTGATCTGATATTTACCCCTAAATGAGTCGGATATAAGGGAAGGTAAGTTGGAAGCACCCTTGGGAATGAGTGATCACAGTGTATTGATCGTTGAATACGTGGTAGAGCTAGGAATTATCTCCCCCCAAAAAAAAAACTGGGAATCAAAGGGCTTGCATACCGAAAGGGAAATTATGAGATGAGAAAATTCCTAAGGGATATACCATGGGACACAGAACTCAGAACTAAGTCCATACAAGACATGATGGATTATTTCACCCAAAAGTGTCAGGAGGCAGTAAACAGGTTTATTCCGGCTGAAAAGGAAAAATCCAAGAAGCAAAAGAAGAATCCATGGCTTAAATTAATAGGGCATGTATGAAAGCAAAGGAACTGAACAAAAGGGCGTGGAGGAACTTCCGAAATAACAGAACAGTATGTTCTGAGAAAAGTATAAAAAATGATATAGCTTATAAAGCCAAGACCGAACCAAAGCTACTCCACAATCACATCAGGAGGAAAACAACAGTTAAAGAACAGGTAATGAAATTTAGATCGGGCGAGGACAGATACACAGAGAATGACAAAGAGGTGTGTGAAGAACTCAACAAGAGGTTCCAGGAGGTCTTCACAATAGAACAAGGTGAAGTCACTGTGCTAGGAGCGGTGGCAGTGCACCAGGCGGCCTTGGAAGGGTTCGAAATTACAAGAGATGGGGTCAAGAGGCATCTGTTGGATCTGGACGTGAGAAAGGCTGTTGGCCCGGACGGAATCTCACCATGGGTACTGAGTGTGCAGAAGCGCTTTGCTTGCCACTCTCCATAGTGTATAGAAGGTCACTGGAGACGGGAGACCTACCAGAAATATGGACACACACACACACACGCACACACACACACACACACACACACACACACACACACACACACACACACACACACACACACACACACACACACAGTGTATTATGACTACACAGACAACAACAACAGTGAGAACTCAGAGCCTCGGCCATAACAATGTCAACAAGAGAACCCAGGAAGCTGCGTGAGGCCCTCTTCCTCACACCGAGGGGGAGAGGAGTTCTGAGGGGAGATGGAAGAGGGAGGGAGGGCGGGAGGAAAGTAGAGGAAGCAACAGAGGAACAGGAAAGGAACGGAAAGAAAATGAAAAGGGACAGTAGCATTAATGAAAACAGAAGGGAGACGAGGAGAAGGAGACGGTTGGAAGGAGGGGGGGAAAGAGGGTGGGGGTGCAGGTAGAGGGGAGAGAGTAGATGTCATCCAGTCTACTACTTCTCTCCCAGCTTCCCCTCTCCCCTCACCTGTTGTTACCATGGCAACCACCACCTTACTACCAACACTCGCCACAGTACGCAGACCTTCCTCTCTCCCCCCCCCCCTCTCTCTCTCTCTCTCTCTCTCTCTCTCTCTCTCTCTCTCTCTCTCTCTCTCTCTCTCTCTCTCTCTCTCTCTCTCTCTCTCTCTCTCTCTCTCTTTCTCTTCTCTCTCTCTCTCTCTCTCTCTCTCTCTCTCTCTCTCTCAGTGTCTCTCTCTCTCCCTCCATCTCTCTCTCTCTCTCTCTCTCTCTCTCTCTCTCTCTCTCTCTCTCTCTCTCTCTCTCTCTCTCTCTCTCTCTCTCTCAGTGTCTCTCTCTCTCTCCCTCCATCTCTCTCTCTCTCTCTCTCTCTCTCTCTCTCTCTCTCTCTCTCTCTCTCTCTCTCTCTCTCTCTCTCTCTCTCTCTCTCTCTCTCTCTCTCAGTGTCTCTCTCTCTCCCTCCATCTCTCTCTCTCTCTCTCTCTCCCCCCCTCTCTCTCTCTCTCTCTCTCTCCCCCTCTCTCTCTCTCTCTCTCTCTCTCTCTCTCTCTCTCTCTCTCTCTCTCTCTCTCTCTCTCTCTCTCTCTCTCTCTCTCTCTCTCTCTTTCTCTCTCTCTCTCTCTCTCAGCTTCAATCTGTGTCCTCTTGTGCGTGTACCACACATGTTAAATAATCAATGATTGTCTACCCTGTCAATTCCACTGAGGATTTGGTATATGGTGATCATGTCTCCCCGAGCTCTTCTGTCTTCCAGCGACGTGAGGTGCAGTTCACGTAGTATGTCCTCATAACTCATGCCTCTTAGTTCTGGGACTAGCCTTGTGGCATACCTCTGAACTTTTTCCAGCTTCGTCTTGTGCTTGACAAGGTACGGGCTCCATGCTGGGGCCGCATACTCCAGGATTGGTCTTTCATATGTGTATACAAGGTTCTGAAGGATTCCATTCACAGGTTTCTAAAGGCAGTTCTGACGTTAGCCAGCTTTGCATACGCCGCCGATGTTATTCTTTTGATATGGGCTTCAGGAGACAGGTTTTGCGTGAAATCAACTCAAAGATCTTTTTCTCTGTCCCTTTCGTGAAGTACTTCATCTCCTATTCGGTATCTTTTTTCTGGACTGTGTTTCCATCGCCTAGTTTAATTCATTTACATATACTTTGGTTGAACTTTACTAGCCATTTGTTGGACCATTTCTTCAGTTTGTCTAATTCATAGCCTCCAACTATCTTCCTCTGTCTTAATCCACCTCATAATTTTTCAACGTCAGCAAACATTGAGACGAACGATTCTATCCCTTCTTGGAGATCATTTACATACATCAGAAATAGAATAGGTTCAGGAACTGATCCCTGCGGGACTCCACTGGTGACGCCTCGCCACTCCGAAACCTCACTCCTAGCAGTGGCTCGCTGTCTTTTGTTGCTTAGGTACTCCCTTATCCAATGGAGTGTGGCAGTGTGGCAGTGTGGCAGTGTGGCTGTGTGGCAGTGTGGCTGTGTGGCAGTGTGGCTGTGTGGCTGTGTGGCAGTGTGGCTGTGTGGCAGTGTGGCTGTGTGGCAGTGTGGCAGTGTGGCAGTGTGGCAGTGTGGCTGTGTGGCAGTGTGGCAGTGTGGCTGTGTGGCTGTGTGGCAGTGTGGCTGTGTGGCTGTGTGGCAGAGTGGCTGTGTGACAGTGTGGCTGTGTGGCTGTGTGGCTGTGTGGCAGTGTGGCTGTGTGGCTGTGTGGCAGAGTGGCTGTGTGACAGTGTGGCTGTGTGGCAGTGTGGCTGTGTGGCTGTGTGGCTGTGTGGCAGAGTGGCTGTGTGACAGTGTGGCTGTGTGGCTGTGTGGCAGTGTGGCAGTGTGGCTGTGTGGCTGTGTGGCAGAGTGGCTGTGTGACAGTGTGGCTGTGTGGCAGTGTGGCTGTGTGGCAGTGTGGCTGTGTGGCAGAGTGGCTGTGTGACAGTGTGGCTGTGTGGCTGTGTGGCTGTGTGGCAGTGTGGCTGTGTGGCTGTGTGGCTGTGTGGCTGTGTGGCAGTGTGGCAGTGTGGCTGTGTGGCTGTGTGGCAGTGTGGCAGTGTGGCTGTGTGGCAGAGTGGCTGTGTGGCAGTGTAGCTGTGTGGCTGTGTGGCTGTGTGGCTGTGTGGCTGTGTGGCAGTGTGGCAGTGTGGCTGTGTGGCTGTGTGGCAGTGTGGCAGTGTGGCTGTGTGGCAGAGTGGCTGTGTGGCTGTGTGGCTGTGTGGCTGTGTGACTGTGTGACAGTGTGGCTGTGTGGCTGTGTGGCTGTGTGGCAGTGTGGCTGTGTGGCAGTGTGGCAGTGTGGCAGTGTGGCTGTGTGGCAGTGTGGCAGAGTGGCTGTGTGGCTGTGTGACTGTGTGGCAGTGTGACAGTGTGGCTGTGTGGCTGTGTGACTGTGTGGCAGTGTGGCAGTGTGGCAGTGTGGCTGTGTGGCTGTGTGGCAGTGTGGCAGTGTGGCTGTGTGGCAGTGTGGCTGTGTGGCAGAGTGGCTGTGTGGTTGTGTGGCTGTGTGGCTGTGTGACTGTGTGGCAGTGTGACAGTGTGGCTGTGTGGCAGTGTGGCTGTGTGGCTGTGTGGCTGTGTGGCTGTGTCGTAGTGTGGCTGTGTGGCTGTGTGGCTGTGTGGCAGTGTGGCTGTGTGGCTGTGTGGCAGTGTGGCAGTGTGTCTGTGTGACTGTGTGGCTGTGTGGAAGTGTGGCAGTGTGGCAGTGTGGCTGTGTGGCAGTACACGAAAATGTATTAGTCTGGATAGGCCAGGCAACAGTGAGGAGCACTTGGTGGAGTGAGGGGACGCTGGAGGAGGATTCATAGCAATGGTCGCGGTCGAGTAAGGAGTCATTCACCTGTAAGAGGACGTCTCAACGTCGTGGAGGACGAAGAGATTTTATACCAACAGTAAAAGAAAAAAGCATGAGGGCATATAATAACCCATGGTTAAATAGACAGTGTAGCAGTGTGGCAGTGTGGCCTGTAAATAGACAGCGTCAGGAGGCAAAAATGAGAAGCAGGAGGGAGTGACAAAGGACAGAGGACAGTGCGATTAGATGCAACATAGCTAGGAATGAATACATTAATATAAGGAGAATATCAGAAAGGAATTATGAAAACGATATTTGCAATGAAAGCAAATAAGCAACCTAATTTACTACATAGTCATAGTCATGAAATAAGCATAGTCATATATCGGTGAACGACCAACTGACAAGACTGAAGAAAACAGAAGGGGCATATTCAGAAAACGACAAGGAAATCTGTGAGGTACTGTATGCCAATTTCTATGGAGTGTTCACAACCGAGCCTGAGCAGCTCCCATTATTAGAAGAGGAGATGACCCAAGATGAGTGACTAATGGATAAAGAGGTGACAGCAGAGGAGGTAATGAAACCACTAAGAACACTGAATGAAGCTAAAGCAGTTGGAACAGACAATGTATCACAGTGGATACTAAAAGAAGCAGCACAGGCCCTCAGCGTGCCTCTAGCAAGTATATAGTCACTAATGACGGGAGAGTTGCCCAGTTGCTGGAAGAAGGCAAATGTGGTACCAATTATCAAAAAAATGGAGATAGGAAGAGGCACTTAACTACAGACCAGTATCACTGACAAACATCCCCTGTGTTGCTCTTGAAAGGATAATCAGGTTTTGCAAACAAACAAATTAGGTTTGTAAACAAACACCAACATGGATTCAGGGAAGGGAAATCATGCATAACAAACCTTCTGGAATTTTATGATAAATTAACAACAATAAGGTAGGACAGCAAAGGATAGGAAGACTGTATATTTCTGGACTGCCAAAAACCCTTTTACACAGTACCGCACAGGATGCCGCGTAATCCTGTGGTCCCGGGTTCGATTCCCGGCGCCGGCGAGAAACAATGGGCAGTTTCTTTCACCCTGATGCACCTGTTACCTAGCAGTAAATAGGTACCTAGGAGTTAGTCAGCTGTCACGGGCTGCTTCCTGGGGTGGGTGTGTGTGGTGTGGAAAAAAGTAGCTAGTTAACAGTTGATTGACAGTTGAGAGGCGGGCCGAAAGAGCAAAGCTCAACCCCCGCAAACACAACTAGGTGAACTAGGTGAATACACACACACACACACAACACATACACTCACACAACACACACACACACACACACACACACAACACATACACACACACACACAACACATACACACACACAACACACACACACACCACACACACACACACACACATACACACACACATACACACACACATACACGCACACACACACACACACACACACACACACACACACACACACACACACACACACACACACACACACACACACACACACACACACACACACACACACAAGCAGGACAAGCAGGAAGTGTGAGGCAGGGGAGGGGTGTGCAGGGCTCACCCCTCACACCAGCACCAGCAAACACCATTCATTACCGGCGCCAACACGGCTGTGAGAGGCACGCGGGCACCTCAATGGCTCCTCAAGTGGTCCCAAATGTTACGCTGTTAATCCACAGACAAACGAGGTGGTTTTCGTTACTAGTGCGGTCGTTAACTCTGATTGTCAACTTCTGATTTCCTGCAAGTGTGTGTGTGTGTGTGCTCACCTAGATGTACTCACCTACAGGGTCGCGCTAAGCTCCTAGCCCCGCTTTCCCATTGTTCTTAAATTAATGTATTGACTCAGTTCTCACGCTTTTTATCTTATTTATAATTACAATTTTGAATCAAATTAGCTTCAATGACTTCTACGTCTAACCTGTTCCACTTATTGAGACTCTTTACAGTACACCAGCCTGCTTCTCTAGCTTGAGAAGGAGTCTTTCACGTGGGACCATATCAAATGCTTTCTGACAGTCAAGGAATATGCAATCTGCCCATCCCTCTCTCATGTTTGATTTCTGTCATTTTATTATAGAACTCCAGGAAGTTTGTCTATCAGGATTTTCTTTTACTAAAACCATGCTGGCGCTTCGAGACAAAGTTTATCTGTTATAAATGTTCTACTGGTCTACTTGGCATCAGCCTCCTTAGCAACTTGCAGGGGATACTTGTTAGTGATGCGGGTCTGTTGCTTAATGTTTTCTGTCTTCCCTCTTTTTTGTAGATTGACACCACGTTAGCCATTTTCCAGCAGTCAGGAAGTTCTCCCGTCACCAGGGAGGAATTAAATATTATGGCAAGTGGACTGCACAATGCTTCAGCTGCTTCTTTTAGTATCCATGGCGATATTCTGTCTGGTCCCACAGCTCTTGTCACATCAAGTTCCTGCAGTTGCTTCTTTACCTCTTCTGGTGTCACTGTTATTTCAGTGAGGCTTTCCTGTGAAATTTCCCGTTCAGGTTGGGCCCTAAGCTCTAGTGGCAAATCAGGCTCCAGCTTAATACTTCCAGAAAACTTTTATTAAGTTCCTCACATATCTCGTTATCATTTTCAGTGCGTTGTCCCGCACTTTTGTCAAGTGTGATAACCTACTCATTCGCAGTCATCTTCCTCCAGATATGACTATGGAACAGTTTAGGCTGCGACTTAGCCTTGTGTACAGTGTCATTCTCGTACTGTTTCTCTGTCACTCTCCTGGTCTCTGTGTACTCATTTCTGGCCTCTTTGTGTACATGGTAAGTAGCAGCAGGTTGTAAACAGAAGCTGGGTGTAAGTAGCAGCAGATTGTAAACAGAAGCTGGGTGTAAGTAGCAGCAAGTTGTAAACAGAAGCTGGGTGTAAGTGGCAGCAGATTGTAAACAGAAGCTGGGTGTAAGTAGCAGCAGGTTGTAAACAGGAGCTGGGTGTAAGTAGCAGCAGGTTGTAAACAGGAGCTGGGTGTAAGTAGCAGCAGATTGTAAACAGAAGCTGGGTGTAAGTAGCAGCAGGTTGTAAACAGAAGCTGGGTGTAAGTGGCAGCAGATTGTAAACAGAAGCTGGGTGTAAGTAGCAGCAAGTTGTAAACAGGAGCTGGGTGTAAACAGGAACTGGGTGTAAACAGGAGCTGCGTTGCATGAATCAATGGAACTTCTAGAGTTGTATATTGTTCTTGTGTTGTGTCCTTGCACCTGTCTTGTCGGTGTTGTGTGTCCTTGCACCTGTCTTGTGTGTTTCTTGCACCTGTCTTGTGTGTTTCTTGCACCTGTCTTGTGTGTTTCTTGCCGCCGTCTTGCCATAAACACAACTTAAGGTTAATTTACTACAAACATTTACCGTCGGGTTATAACTGATTACTGTGAATTGAATAAGAAAAAAAAACATATGCACTTCAACACCTGTGGGACACGTGTGTGTGTGTCGGGTGTTTGGTGTTAAGGAGGTGGTGGCTAAACGGCACAGGTGTTGATGCAGGTGTTACGAGGCCATTCATGGATCCGACTGCACCCTCCCCCCCCTCCCGAGCCTCACGTGGGGGGGGTCATTAACCTGAGATTCTCTTCCCCCCCCCCCTCCCTCTCCCCCTCACGAATACCTGTAACGAGCGGGTGAACCAAGGGCCAGTTAGGGGGGGGGGTGGGAGGGGGAGATTCGGTGCCCCGCTGTGGGTGATTAACAATAGCTCTGGGGCCTGATTCACGAAGTAGTTACGCAAGCACTTACGAACCTGTACATCTTTTCTCAATCTTTGGTGGCTTTGTTTACAATTATTAAGCAGTTAATGTGCTCCGAAGCACCAGGAGGCTGTTTATAACAATAACAACAGTTGATTGGGAAGTTTTCATGCTTGTAAGCTGTTTAATAACTGTAACCAAAGCCGTCAAAGATTGAGGAAAGATGTATACGTTCGTAAGTACTTGCGTAACTGCTTCGTGAATCTGGCCCCTGGGTACTGCCCTGATTGGCTAATCCCAGGTCCTACTATCACAGATACGATTGAATATATAACTTGTCGATTCTCTAATTGAAATCAAGTCCTATTCAATAAATAGGGGTAAATAGATTAGGTAAACATAGGAATGGGCGCGTATAGATTGGTCTACGGTTACAATCACCGTAGCTTACTGTTAAACATGTAATTCCCTTCACATCTAAATGCTATTTACATAACACACAAGGCAAACAGAGTGGTAGACGGTTGGAACAAGTTAAGTGAGACGGTGGTGGAGGCCAAAACCGTCAGTAGTTTCAAAGCGTTATATGACAAAGAGTGCTGGGAAGACGGGACACCACGAGCGTAGCTCTCATCCTGTAACTACACTTAGGTAATTACCTTTTGCAGGTTACTAACAAGGACACCTGAACGTATTTTAAACAGGGGGGGGGAGGACGGAATTTGTATAGTACTCCAATCAAGAGGTTATTTCATGTGGTATATTACTATGAAGTATATTCTTTATTGCAAAAAAAAAGTTTGTAATTAAATGAACAAATCCACGAAAGTTCGAATCCTCCTCACGGCCCTTGTAGATTTGTTCATTTGATGCATCACGCTATTGTGATTTATGTATGTAATGGTTTGTTATTGTTTTGTTATGAGGTTTTCCTCATGTTTAGTAGTATGTTCAGGGCAACTTACACCCCCACACTCAGGGCAACTTACACCCCCACACTCAGGGCAACTTACACCCCCACACTCAGGGCAACTTACACCCCCACACTCAGGGCAACTTACACCCCCACACTCAGGGCAACTTACACCCCCACACTACCATCCACGAAATGTTTGGCGTCCAGCTGCGTACACAAGAGGCCTCGACCTTCCTCCCTCGAGAGGTCAGCTCCGTTCTCAGCGTCTGGTGTTCTCACCAGCGTATGTCTCACGTTTATTAGTATTTGTTATTGTATTGTTTATCCAACACCTAGCCTTTGAACTTTCCTGTCTCCTAGGTAATCACCCAGCCTCCTAGGTAATCACCCAGCCTCCTAGGTAATCACCCAGCCTCCTAGGTAATCACCCAGCCTCCTAGGTAATCACCCAGCCTCCTAGGTAATCACCCAGCCTCCTAGGTAATCACCCAGCCTCCTAGGTAATCACCCAGCCTCCTAGGTAATCACCCAGCCTCCTAGGTAATCACCCAGCCTCCTAGGTAATCACCCAGTCTTTCTCAGAATAACCTCAGGTTTCAACACAACCAATTTCTCCTAAAAATTCAGTTACACAGCTCCTATTGGGCCATACGAGGCAGTTCCTATTGGTCCACACGAGGCAGCTCCTATTGGGCCATACGAGGCAGCTCCTATTGGTCCATGCGAGGCAGCTCCTATTGGTCCACACAAGGCAGCTCCTATTGGTCCACACGAGGCAGCTCCTATTGGTCCACACGAGGGAGCTCCTGTTGTTCCATACGAGGCAGCTCCTATTGTTCCATACGAGGCAGCTCTTATTGTTTCATACGAGGCAGTTCCTATTGGTCCACACGAGGCAGCTCCCATTGGTTCACACAAGGCAGCTCCTATTGGTCCGCACGAGGCAGCTCCTATTGGTCCACACGAGGCAGCTCCTATTGGTCCATACGAGGCAGCTCCTATTGGTCCACACGAGGCAGCTCCTATTGGTCCACATGAGGCAGTTCCTATTGGTCCACACGCAGCAGCTCCTATTAGTCCATACGAAGCAGCTCCTATTGGTTCATTCGAGGCAGCTCCTATTGATCCACACGAGGCAGCTCCTATTGGTCCATACGAGGCAGCTCCTATTGATCCACATGAGGCAGCTCCTATTGGTCCATACGAGGCAGGTCATATTGGCCCATACGAGGCAGCACCTATTGTCCCATACGAGGCAGCACCTATTGTCCCATACGAGGCAGCACCTATTGTCCCATACAAGGCAGCACCAATTGACCCATACGAGGCAGCACCTATTGTCCCATACGAGGCAGCACCTATTGTCCCATACGAGGCAGCACCTATTGTCCCATACGAGGCAGCACCTATTGTCCCATACAAGGCAGCACCAATTATCCCATACGAGGCAGCACCTATTGTCCCATACGAGGCAGCACCTATTGTCCCATACGAGGCAGCACCTATTGTCCCATACGAGGCAGCACCTATTGTCCCATACGAGGCAGCACCAATTGTCCCATACGAGGCAGCACCTATTGTCCCATACAAGGCAGCACCAATTATCCCATACGAGGCAGCACCTATTGTCCCATACGAACATAAGAACATAAGAACAAAGGTAACTGCAGAAGGCCTATTGGCCCATACGAGGCAGCTCCTATTCTATAACCACCCAATCCCACTCATATACTTGTCCAACCCGTGCTTGAAACAATCGAGGGACCCCACCTCCACAATGTTACGCGGCAATTGGTTCCACAAATCAACAACCCTGTTACTGAACCAGTATTTACCCAAGTCTTTCCTAAATCTAAACTTATCCAATTTATATCCATTGTTTCGTGTTCTGTCCTGTGTTGATACTTTTAATACCCTATTAATATCCCCCCGGTTATGTCCATTCATCCACTTGTAAACCTCTATCATGTCACCCCTAACTCTTCGCCTTTCCAGTGAATGCAACTTAAGCTTTGTTAATCTTTCTTCATATGAAAAATTTCTAATTTGGGGAATTAACTTAGTCATCCTACGCTGGACACGTTCAAGTGAATTTATATCCATTCTATAATATGGCGACCAAAACTGAACTGCATAATCTAAATGGGGCCTAACTAGAGCAAGATATAGCTTGAGAACCACACCAGGTGTCTTGTTACTAACGCTGCGATTAATAAATCCAAGTGTCCGATTTGCCTTATTACGAACATTTATGCATTGATCCTTTTGTTTTAAATTCTTACTAATCATAACTCCCAGATCCCTTTCGCAATCCGACTTCGCAATCACAACACCATCTAGCTCGTATCTTGTAACTCTATCATCATTACCTAACCTCAGAACTTTACATTTATCAGCATTAAACTGCATCTGCCAATCCTTTGACCATTTCAAAACCCTATCTAGATCAACTTGAAGTGATAGTGAGTCCTCCTCCGAATTAATTTCCCTACCGATTTTCGTATCATCGGCAAATTTGCAAATGTTGCTACTCAAACCTGAATCTAAATCATTTATATATATTATAAACAACAGAGGTCCCAGGACAGAGCCTTGAGGCACTCCACTTACAACATTTTCCCACTCTGACTTGATTCCATTTATACTAACTCTCTGTTTCCTTTGGTATAGCCATGCCCTAATCCAGCTTAATATAGCACCCCCAATACCATGAGACTCTATTTTTTTAATCAGTCTTTCATGTGGCACTGTATCAAAAGCTTTGCTAAAGTCAAGGTATACAACATCGCAATCCTTACCACTATCAACTGCCTCAACAATGCTAGAATAAAAAGATAACAAATTTGTTAAACATGAACGGCCATTTATAAAACCATGTTGCGACTCAATTATTAATTTATGTTTTTCAAGATGAAGACGAATTTTATTTGCTATTATAGATTCGAGTAACTTTCCCACAATAGACGTTAGGCTAATTGGTCGATAGTTAGACGCAAGTGATCTATCTCCTTTCTTAAAAACTGGTATCACATTAGCAACTTTCCAAAACTCTGGCACTCTGCCTGACTCTATTGATTTATTAAATATGGTTGACAGTGGGTCACAAAGCTCCTCTTTGCATTCTTTAAGCACCCTAGCAAACACTTCATCCGGCCCTGGGGATTTGTTTGGTTTGAGTTTTACTATTTGTTTAAGAACATCCTCCCTGGTAACTGCTAAACTCGTCAACCTGTCCTCGTCCCCACCCACATAGACTTGTTCGGCTGAAGGCATATTGTTAAGTTCCTCTTTAGTAAATACAGATACAAAATATTTATTAAAAATACTACTCATCTCTTCATCACTATCTGTTATTTGACCTGTCTCAGTTTTTAATGGACCTATCCTTTCCCTAGTCTTAGTACGATATAACTGAAAAAACCCTTTAGGATTTGTCTTTGCTTGCCCTGCTATGCGAACTTCATAGTTTCTTTTTGCTTTCCTTATCTCTTTTTTAACATTTCTAACCAGTTGTACGAATTCCTGTTCTAAAGTGACCTCCCCATTTTTAATCCTTTTGTACCAAGCTCTCTTTTTACCTATAAGGTTCTTCAAATTCTTTGTTATCCACTTTGGGTCATTAGTATACGATCTATTCAATTTGTATGGTATACTACGTTCCTGTGCTTTGTTTAGAATATTCTTAAATAAGTTATATATTGAATCCACATCGAAATCCCCATTTAAGTCACCTATCGCTGGGTTCATGTCTCGCTCCAAGACCGGCCCACACCCCATACCCAAGCCTTTCCAATCAATTTGACCCAAAAAATTTCTTAGGCTATTAAAATCAGCTTTTCGAAAATCTGGCACTTTAACAGAATTTTCTCCTACTGGTCTATTCCATTCTATGCTAAATCTGATTTCTTTGTGATCACTGCTCCCTAGCTCACTCCCTATTTCGATGTCATTAATTTGCGTTTCCCTGTTAGTTAACACTAAATCTAAAATATTATTTTCCCGTGTTGGTTCCTTAATGTGTTGCGTAAGAAAGCAATCGTCAATTAATTCTAGAAAATCTTCTGCTTCACTATTCCCTGTTTTGTTCAACCAGTTTATTCCGCTAAAATTAAAGTCACCCATGACATAAATACTGTTAGATCTAGATGCTCTAGATATTTCATCCCATAGATGCTTTGCTTCCATTCTGTCTAAATTTGGTGGCCTATATATTACTCCTATTATAATATTATTAGCTTTTTCGTTTAATTCAATCCAAATAGTTTCTGTGTGTGGCTCTGTTTTGATTCCCTCTTTGAGACTACATTTCAAATTGTCCCTAACATATATGGCTACTCCACCTCCTCGTCTAATATATCTATCTGTGTGAAATAGTTTAAATCCATATATTTGATATTCAGCTAATAGTTCTCTATTTTCTACATTCATCCACGTTTCGGTAAGTGCAATAATATCTATTTTTTCTGTGCAGACAAGAGCATTTAATTCGTTAATTTTATTTCTTAGACTTCTACTGTTAGTGTAATATACCCTAAGTGAATTGTTATTTTGCGGACCTTCTCTTTCCCTGATCGTTTTGCCAATTCCTTTCTCCCACAAACACATACTTTTATTACCTCCTTCCTCCAAATCAATTCCCATACCTCTATCTACTAACAGTTTAAACCCAAACAAACACCTCTAACCACTTCTTCTAGCGAGTTCGCAACAGCAACAACCCCAGCTCTCGATAGATGCACCCCATCACGAGCATACATTTCATTTCTTCCATAGAAGTGTTCCCAGTTGTCTATGAAAGATATTGCATTTGATTTGCAATATCTTTCCAGCCGGCAATTGACACCAAGTGCCCTCGATATCCATTCATTTCCCACTCCCTTTCTTGGAAGAATGCCACATATGATCGGGATTCCTCCCTTGCTCCTAACTAACTCTATGGCTGTTTTATACCTCTGAATCAGTTCCTCACTCCTGACTCGACCAACATCATTTCCTCCCACGCTAATGCAAATAATGGGATTGTTCCCATTACCAGCCATAATATCATTCATGTTGTTTATAATATCACCAATGCCAGCTCCGGGATAGCAAACCCTTAACCTGTTCCCCCTATCTCTAGCACAAAACGTTCTATCCAAATACCTTATCTGGGAATCTCCCACAACTAATGTTTGCTTAGGTACTTCCTTTACTTTCTGAGGGGCCTGCGCTTCCTTTCTCTTCGTTGCTTTCCCTTTTGCGCGATCCACAGTCTCTCCACAGCACTCGTCCTCCAAAACGTCAAATGAATTTGAAGTTGCTATGGCGTTTGAAGGCGGCTTTATCAAAGTCTTCTTAAGGCCCCTGTCTTTCGCAACTCTCCAAGACGAGGTCCCTTTACTGCTGGTCTCCTCCTTCGTTACTTCTCGTTGTTTTTTAAGCTGACGCACCTCCTCCCGCAGAGAGTCCAACTCTGTCCTCAGGGCTTCCACTAGAGTCACCAGGTCCTTCACTACAACTTCCATATTGCTATGATAATATAACAACACTCAGGAGCTCCGGTTAACACAACCTCTCACTGTGACTTCACCTGACCGACTGAGGCAGCACCTATTGTCCCATACGAGGCAGCACCTATTGTCCCATACGAGGCAGCACCTATTGTCCCATACGAGGCAGCACCAATTGTCCCATACGAGGCAGCACCTATTGTCCCATACGAGGCAGCACCAATTGTCCCATACGAGGCAGCACCTATTGTCCCATACGAGGCAGCACCAATTGTCCCATACGAGGCAGCACCTATTGTCCCATACGAGGCAGCACCTATTGTCCCATACGAGGCAGCACCTATTGTCCCATACAAGACAGCACCAATTGTCCCATATGAGCCAGCTCCTATTGACCCATATGAGCCAGCTCCTATTGACCCATATGAGCCAGCTCCTATTGACCCATATGAGACAACTCCTATTGACCCATATGAGCCAGCTCCTATTGACCCATATGAGACAACTCCTATTGACCCATATGAGCCAGCTCCTATTGACCCATACGAGACAACTCCTATTGACCCATATGAGCCAGCTCCTATTGACCCATACGAGACAGCTCCTATTGACCCATATGAGCCAGCTCCTATTGACCCACACGAGACAGCTCCAATTTATGCCCACAAAAACTCATTCCTATATACACGATGATTCGATCCCGCAATCCTGCCCTAAATATTCACTCGTTTCTACAACTCTATTTCCTTACGAATCTATAGCGCCTTGTTTATAAGGGTGAGAAGAGCACGCGCTCTCCGCCAGAAACCATCCTTAAGGTCGGGGAAGATTGGGAAATATTCACTCCTGAGTCACCCCTTGATGGAAACTATTTGTTTTTAATGAAGATATAATGGAGACAAAATTAAAATTTACTCTCCAATTGTCTCTTATCTCCCGCTACGTAGAGAGAGTGATTTTTCGGCTATCGGGGATTGCGATCTATTCTCCATTTATTCTGGAGTTTTTTGTTTCGTTTTCGTTTGAGGATGTTTAGTGTGTTTATCTTGGGGTCATTTTTGTTGATGGTGAGTGTGATATACATGGACGGTGATTGTGATGTTGATGGTGAGTGTGATATACATGGACGGTGATTGTGATGTTGATGGTGAGTGTGATATACATGGGCGGTGATTGTGATGTTGATGGTGAGTGTGATATACATGGACGGTGATTGTGATGTTGATGGTGAGTGTGATATACATGGACGGTGATTGTGATGTTGATGGTGAGTGAGATATACATGGACGGTGATTGTGATGTTGATGGTGAGTGTGATATACATGGACGGTGATTGTGATGTTGATGGTGAGTGAGATATACATGGACGGTGATTGTGATGTTGATGGTGAGTGTGATATACATGGACGGTGATTGTGATGTTGATGGTGAGTGTGATATACATGGACGGTGATTGTGATGTTGATGGTGAGTGTGATATACATGGACGGTGATTGTGATGTTGATGGTGAGTGTGATATACATGGACGGTGATTGTGATGTTGATGGTGAGTGTGATATACATGGACGGTGATTGTGATGTTGATGGTGAGTGTGATATACATGGACGGTGATTGTGATGTTGATGGTGAGTGTGATATATATGGACGGTGATTGTGATGTTGATGGTGAGTGTGATATACATGGACGGTGATTGTGATGTTGATGGTGAGTGTGATATACATGGACGGTGATTGTGATGTTGATGGTGAGTGTGATATACATGGACGGTGATTGTGATGTTGATGGTGAGTGTGATATACATGGACGGTGATTGTGATGTTGATGGTGAGTGTGATATACATGGACGGTGATTGTGATGTTGATGGTGAGTGTGATATATATGGACGGTGATTGTGATGTTGATGGTGAGTGTGATATACATGGACGGTGATTGTGATGTTGATGGTGAGTGTGATATACATGGACGGTGATTGTGATGTTGATGGTGAGTGTGATATACATGGACGGTGATTGTGATGTTGATGATATCTGCATCACACTCAGTATGACCACCACACTCAGTATGACCATCACCCTCAGTATGATCATCACCCTCAGTATGACCACCACACTCAGCATGACCATCACACTCAGTATGACCATCACACTCAGTATGACCATCACACTCAGTATGACCACCACACTCAGTATGACCACCACACTCAGTATGACTACCACACTCAGTATGACCACCACACTCAGTATGACTACCACACTCAGTATGACCACCACACTCAGTATGACCACCACACTCAGTATGACCACCACCCTCAGTATGACCACCACACTCAGTATGACCACCACACTCAGTATGACCACCACACTCAGTATGACCACCACACTCAGTATGACCACCACACTCAGTATGACTACCACACTCAGTATGACCACCACACTCAGTATGACTACCACACTCAGTATGACCACCACACTCAGTATGACCACCACACTCAGTATGACCACCACACTCAGTATGACCACCACACTCAGTATGACCACCAAACTCAGTATGACCACCACACTCAGTATGACCACCACACTCAGTATGACCACCAAACTCAGTATGACCACCACACTCAGTATGACCACCACACTCAGTATGACCACCACACTCAGTATGACCACCACACTCAGTATGACCACCACACTCAGTATGACCACCAAACTCAGTATGACCACCACACTCAGTATGACCACCACACTCAGTATGACCACCACACTCAGTATGACCACCACACTCAGTATGACTACCACACTCAGTATGACCACCACACTCAGTATGACCACCACACTCAGTATGACCATCACACTCAGTATGACCACTACACTCAGTATGACCACCACACTCAGTATGACCACCACACTCAGTATGACCACCACACTCAGTATGACCACCACACTCAGTATGACCATCACACTCAGTATGACCACCACACTCAGTATGACCACCACACTCAATATGACCACCACACTCAGTATGACCATCACACTCAGTATGACCACCACACTCAGTATGACCACCACACTCAGTATGACCACCACACTCAGTATGACCACCACACTCAGTATGACCACCACACTCAGTATGACCACCACACTCAGTATGACCACCAAACTCAGTATGACCACCACACTCAGTATGACCACCACACTCAGTATGACCACCAAACTCAGTATGACCACCACACTCAGTATGACCACCACACTCAGTATGACCACCACACTCAGTATGACCACCACACTCAGTATGACCATCACACTCAGTATGACCACCACACTCAGTATGACCACCACACTCAGTATGACCACCACACTCAGTATGACCACCAAACTCAGTATGATCACCACACTCAGTATGACCACCACACTCAGTATGATCATCGCCCTCAGTATGACCATCACACTCAGTATGACCACCACACTCAGTATGACCACCACACTCAGTATGACCACCACACTCAGTATGACCACCACACTCAGTATGACCACCACACTCAGTATGACCACCACGCTCAGTATGACCACCACACTCAGTATGACCACCACACTCAGTATGACCACCACACTCAGTATGACCACCAAACTCAGTATGACCACCACACTCAGTATGACCACCACACTCAGTATGACCATCACACTCAGTATGACCACCACACTCAGTATGACCACCACACTCAGTATGACCACCACACTCAGTATGACCACCAAACTCAGTATGACCACCACACTCAGTATGACCACCACACTCAGTATGACCACCACACTCAGTATGACCACCACACTCAGTATGACCACCACACTAACAACAACAACCACCACAATCACCATCACTGCCACCCTTCTCAAACTACCTAATAATTAGAGGGCGGGAAGACCTCCCTAACAAGATCACTAACAAGCCTCTCCTCGCCGCCCCCGCCACCATCACAGAGTCACCAAGCCTCTCCTCGCCGCCCCCGCCACCATCACAGAGTCACCAAGCCTCGCCCCGCCGCCCCCCGCCACCATCACAGAGTCACCAAGCCTCTCCTCGCCGCCCCCGCCACCATCACAGAGTCACCACGCCTCGCCTCGCCGCCCCCGCCACCATCACAGAGTCACCAAGCCTCTCCTCGCCGCCCCCGCCACCATCACAGAGTCACCAAGCCTCTCCTCGCCGCCCCCACCACCATCACAGAGTCACCAAGCCTCTCCTCGCCGCCCCCACCACCATCACAGAGTCACCAAGCCTCTCCTCGCCGCCCCCGCCACCATCACAGAGTCACCAAGCCTCTCCTCGCCGCCCCCGCCACCATCACAGAGTCATCAATCCTCTCCTCGCCGCCCCCGCCACCATCACAGAGTCACCAAGCCTCTCCTCGCCGCCCCCGCCACCACGCCTCTCCCCACCGCCCTCACCCCCCCCCCCCAAAAAAAAATAATTTGTGGCATTAGAAACACCCGACAAGTAACCAAAATTAATACAGTCCACTCTTTAAATTTATTTAATTGCTCAATAGCAATACTCAGATTATTAATAATTAATTATTAATAATAATAATAATAATAATTAATAATAATAACAGTATTCTACTGTTTTTATTTAATAACAGTAGAATATGTGTTGCGAAATTCCCCACATAATTGTATGGTCCTTCGTACCTGGATCCTTAACAGGATTAATAAGAATCAGTACAATAATTTAACAAATTATTAGCAGTAAAACCAGACTTCTATTTCACCAGTATCATCTCATCAATTCTTAAATTTAGTACACGCAGTAGTGCTACTATAACATTATACCAATACAACAGAGTTGATGAGATACAGGTACTAATATTAATTGTATTAATTTCTCTTAATTAATTTCAGGATAACGCAAAAACACATGACTCATAGACCGGCTTTTTAATCCCCTTGAATGAAATGCTAAGACCTGGAGACGAGCAATCACACGCTGAGGCAACGAAAACGGACTGGGGCGTAGACCAGCATTTAAATCTTCTTTGAGGCTATCACGCGCTGGGGCAACGAAAAGACACGAGGCGTAGACCAGCATAGGGAAAAAATTTGTAAAACCTGAGGTGTTCAGACCGGCAAGGGGAAAAAACAAAATTGCCGGTCTATGCCCCATTTTCCACTACTCGCCACCACCACAAGGAGTCATAAAGCCTCGCCCCGTTGCCACCACCACCACCACCATCATAACAGGGAGTCACCAAGCCTCACCCCACCACCACCACCACCACCACAGGGAGTCAACAAGCCTCGCCCCACCACCACCACCACAGAGACCCACAATGCCTCGTCCCACCACCACCACCACAACCACCACAGGGGGTCACCAAGCCGCGTCCCACTGCCACCACCAACACCACAGAGACCCACCACCACCACCACCACCTCCACCACAGAGACCCACTGTGGGAACCGACCTGTGAGATTTATATTTATTTAATTTATATGAATTTATAAAGAATTTATATTTACGTTAATTTATATTAGTATATTTTGGTAGCAGTCTTTCCTGTAGACATATATTATTAAATATGACCGAAAAAGTAAGATTAATAATTCTAACACGAATTTTCTCGATCTTTCGTACGTTTCTTTTCACTGTTGGTGGTAATTCAAAAATCAATTCTCCAAAATTCATTTTTTATTTCTAGTCTGACGCGACACTTGAGCGCGTTTCGTAAAACTTATTACATTTTCAAAGACTTTAGCTTACACATACACAACTGAATAGAACTTTCACATCTTACTTTTTCGGTCATATTTGTTAATTTATATATATATATATATATATATATATATATATATATATATATATATATATATATATATATATATATATATATATATATCGATAGCAATTTGTATGATGTTAAGTGGACTATATTTCTGCAATAATCTCACAAATCGATCCACTACACATTAGGGGGGGTTTATATTGAATTTATATATATGCAGCCAATCAAACTACAGTATTAAAGTACATATATTAGTATACATTGAGGAGGTTCCTTATCTTATTACACAGCAGGCTTAGTCCACCAGATATAACTAGGATGTAGACACCAAATTTCCTCGTGTGAGGCAGCTTCCATCACCCAGTAACTGATACACAAAGTTTGCTTCCTCTTCTTGACCTGTCAAAAGGGTGCTAGCTAAAAGCTAGAATCCTAATATATGACAGCTATATCAGAGAAAACACTGTATAATGAATCATAAAGACCAAGGCTTAATTACCTTTTTTTAAGAGGCTGTTCGCATTCTAACCGGTTCGCCCTATCTACTGACATTAATGGCCAAAAATGATTAGATAAATGGGTTTCGGCAGAACACTTCCCTTGATTATTGTTGACAGCGTGTTGATGATGGTAGACCTTTGGTTTCCATAACACTTCGTCCAAGAGAAATGATAGGAGCCGAATTTTGCTCCACTGCGCCTCTGGTCTTAAGCAACAATGGCTGACCACTCCTTTCTCACTACTGGCCTACATTGTCCAGATATCAGTAAGTGACAGAAAGGTCACATTTACTCTATTTTAATATTGATAATTAAGTTAATTTAAATGAGATGTTTTATGATGGTAAAATCCAAAGACTAATGTATTTAAGAATAATTCCCAACAGAATAGCTGGTGAATTTATAATAGTATGTGGCAATGATATCCCATTTTCTATAGACGGAAAATTCCACTACAAGTTACATTTTCTATGGGTAACTTGTGTATACAATGCAGCAATATTATCTGCAATTGCATTGATATTATTAAATGGTGTCGGATTTTCCGACACCCACCAAGCCTCGTCCCACCACCACAGACACCTACCAAGCCTCGCCCCACCACCACCACCACCACAGAGACCCACCAAGCCTCGCCCCGCCGCCACCACCACAGGGAGTCAGGTTTCCCAAAATATATAGACAAGCCAAACAGCTAATTAAGGTCTTCCTGTGAGGTAGGGCAGGTCACATAGTGGTAATGAATAATTGTCTCACCAGAGGAGCCACACTCGGGTGCCTGGTGAAGGTCACTACAGTGTGATTGATCAGACTTCTCGTGTATGTGCTTGTAAAACTTTCACCAGCATGCATGCCTCAAGTATTACTCACTGAAGCCCAGGTTATGCTAAACAAGTTCCTCTGAACATTTCTGTGACTGCCTTCCTGCTTGTCTTTCCACACTGTTTCATTGTGCTGTAATTTATTATGAACATGTCTTCTTTATTGACTATGTTCCCTCCATCTTCACTAACGTGCACGTGTCGCAGTTGAAGTCTAATAGCCATTTATTGTATCATCTTGATGAGCCATGTATCATAGTGAACATGTTCTTTGTGTATTAGGTCGTGTCTGCGTCTCTGACAGTCTGTGTCAGCGTCAGTCAGTCGGTCTCTCTCTCTCTCTCTCTCTCTCTCTCTCTCTCTCTCTCTCTCTCTCTCTCTCTCTCTCTCTCTCTCTCTCTCTCTCTCTCTCTCTCTCTCTCTCTCTCTCTCCCCACCTCTCCCCCTCTCTCTCTCTCTCTCTCTCTCTCTCTCTCTCTCTCTCTCTCTCTCTCTCTCTCTCTCTCTCTCTCTCTCTCTCTCTCTCTCCCTCCCCCACCTCTCCCTCTCCCTCTCTCTCTCTCTCTCTCTCTCTCTCTCTCTCTCTCTCTCTCTCTCTCTCTCTCTCTCTCTCTCTCTCCCACCTCTCTCTCTCTCTCTCTCTCTCTCTCTCTCTCTCTCTCTCTCTCTCTCTCTCTCTCTCTCTCTCTCTCTCTCTCTCTCTCTCTCTCTCTCTCTCTCCCCACCTCTCTCTCTCTCTCTCTCTCTCTCTCTCTCTCTCTCTCTCTCTCTCTCTCTCTCTCTCTCTCTCTCTCTCTCTCTCTCTCCCCACCTCTCTCTCTCTCTCTCAGCTTCCATCTGTGTCCTCTTGTGCGTGTACCACTCATGTTAAATAATCCATGATTGTCTACCCTGTCAATTCCACTGAGGATTTGGTATATGGTGATCATGTCTCCCCGAGCTCTTCTGTCTTCCAGCGACGTGAGGTGCAGTTCACGTAGTCATAGAGGAGACCCCAAGCGTGCAGGATGAGGACGCAGGGTGTGGAGTCAGCGCTGTCCTGTGGGCGGCCCTCGCCCCCACACACACACTTCACACTCCCCAGCGTCACCCTAGTGGTGAGAGGCACTCTAAACCATCCCTCGTTGGGTTCCCCTCATTAATACTGTGTGAGGAGGTTGGGGCTTTATATAGCAGGAGCCTGGAACTTTATCTTAGCCTTGCAGTATTCAGAAAACTTTACGTAAACACTGTTGTAAAACAATGCTTTACAACAATGTTCACAACAATTTTTACAACAATTTGATAAGAAAGTTTACGTCTGATACACAGGTTATCTTGCTATCTTGAGATGATTCTTGAGGTTATCTTGAGATGATTCTTGAGGTTATCTTGAGATGATTTCAGGGCTTAGCGTCCTAGCGGCCCGGTCCTTGACCAGGCCTCCTTTTTGTTACACACCCCCAGGAAGCAGCCCGTAGCAGATGTCTAACTCCCAGGTACCTATTTACTGCTAGCTGAACAAACACATCAGGATGAAAGAAACTCTGCCCATTCGATTCCGCCTCCACCGGGGATCGAACCCGGAACCTCAAGACTATGAATCCCGAGCCCAGGTAGCTTATGTTACTGTACAACTTGCGTGGCTAGAGGCAATATGGCATCAGCGAGGCACAGAGATGCCTCGTGGACACTCCTTTCTTAACACTTTCTTGAGACAACCGGTCACCAACACGCGGCTCTCCTGTCTCTTGCCGGTTGCAAGGGATAAATGCAGGTTCCTTCTGGATACTTGGGATCATTAATGACATGCACAATTAGCACCACTAATGACCTGACATGCTGAGGGTCAACACAGCATGTTCCACATATACAACATGTGTTATGTTTGTGTATCATACACGCTCTCTCTGACGGTGGAATAGTCTTGATACCACGGAGATAGTCACTTCTTCACTGTTGACGTGTCTTCAAACTGAAGGGGGGAGGGGGAGGGAACTATCAGGGGGAAAGCGCCGAGCCATAATGTGTTAATCCTTTCTTCCCTGACTGAACGTTTGTGTGTGTGTGTGTGTGTGTGTTTTTGCATGTGTGTGCATGTGTACGTGCATACGTACGTGGGCGTGCGTGTGTCAAGAGTTCCTGTAAGCGTTAACCTCTACCTAAAATGAGCCACTTTGAGAATTTAAATATATATGATATCCTGAACAAGAATTTGATAATATTTTACCTCACTCTGTACACCTGATTAATTGACCAGAGAGGAGTACATACCAGTCTGCCTCCCGCTCACACAACCAGATGAGTAATGACGATGTATGGATGACGATGGTGATCCGTCGTCGCCTTCCACGTGGTGATTCACTAAGTTCTAGTAGATTGATGATGGCGGTTCTTCTCTATCTACACAAAGCTCTGGAGTCAGTCACTGTATCATTGCATTACAGTTCACTAATTTACTGTACCACTGATCACTGGAGCCCAGATGTAAACCCAATTTTAAACAAAGCCTCATGGGCCCTCCCACGTGGCCTGTCTGGTGAATCCACTGTTTAATTCACATTCACAAAGCTCTAGTGATAGCACTGTATTTGTCTTTCCTATTCGCGCCAGTTATACACTTTTGTGTGTACCCCAAGATCTGTGATCCGTCACTGTATGCTTAATTAACCCAAAAATATTGGCGTTTATCGTAGCGCGCGACCCATCGACCCTCCCACTATGCAGACAGAGCATGTGTGTGTGTGTGTGTGTGTGTGTGTGTGTGTGTGTGTGTGTGTGTGTGTGTGTGTGTGTGTGTGTGTGTGTGTGTGTGCGTGTGTGTACGTGGGTGTGTGTACCATGCGACGTTTTTCATGGTCTATCATACTTGCTCCTAAAACAGAATGGCAGAGACTTGCGTGAGGGTTGTCGTCAGTAGAGGTCCCTCGGCAGTCTCCATCACTCTCCACGAGCCCGCACCGCTATACCTCATCCCGTCCTCCAGCATCCACCTGTGTCTCCCTCGCTCTCATCCCAAGACGCCTGCCGCCACTCTCAGCAGCCTCTCTTGACCTTGTACGTTGTGGTTATGTCTCCTCTGGGTTTTTATGTGTACGTACAGAATTATCTTCATGTACCTTCGTAGTTTAATTGCATCACGTTGTGTCTACGTACGAGCTCCGGACTGTTCTCAGTTACAGTCTTCTGCACCACAGGAGGAGGCTTCCATGATGGTGCAGCATAGACTAAGATTTATTCTGACAGGCTGAGTAATTCTTTCCTAAAAAGAGTCCTGGGGTAAGTTTTTAAAAGACCTATTATTATCTTAATGTGTTATTATCTTAATGTGTTATTATCTTCAATATGGCCATTCCCAACGTTACTGTGCAACAACCTAGCCATTCCCAACGTCACTGTGCAACGATATGGCCATTCCCAACGTCACTGTGCAACGATATGGCCATTCCCAACGTCACTGTGCAACAATATGGACATTCCCAACGTCACTGTGCAACGATATGGCCATTCCCAACGTCACTGTGCAACGATATGGCCATTCCCAACGTCACTGTACAACAATATGGCCATTCCCAACGTCACTGTGCAACAATATGGACATTCCCAACGTCACTGTGCAACGATATGGCCATTCCCAACGTCACTGTGCAACGATATGGCCATTCCCAACGTCACTGTACAACAATATGGCCATTCCCAACGTCACTGTACAACAATATGGCCATTCCCAACGTCACTGTGCAACGATATGGCCATTCCCAACGTCACTGTGCAACGATATGGCCATTCCCAACGTCACTGTGCAACGATATGGCCATTCCCAACGTCACTGTACAACAATATGGCCATTCCCTACGTCACTGTACAACAATATGGCCATTCCCAACGTCACTGTGCAACAATATGGCCATTCCCAACGTCACTGTACAACAATATGGCCATTCCCAACAGTGGAGGTGTTATGACCCCACACACCTCATGTAAATATTGGCGTTAGTGTGTGTGTGTGTGTGTGTGTGTGAAGGTCATAAGCTCACTCACTTATTTTTCGTTAGCTTACTCTTGTAGAAATATTATTGTACAGTATAACAGAAGTTTAGGTTCATGCACACATATATTTAAGGTATGTATATATGGTGAATAAGTCATAACAACCGGTGACCCGTAACTACTGGCACTCCTTAATTATCCCCCCCCCCCTGCCCCTGACCCTTAGTGAACGTCTCCAGCAAGAGTAACAATTGTATATAAAAAATGACTTCCTTATGTGTTTACACATATTGACGTATATGCTGAAGTACCTTACAGTTTTGTATATGTATTATATTATGTATATCTTTATGGACTTGTTGTAAATATGCCCACTTTGTTATTCTGTTATTCATGGGACGAAGGGTGGAGTGACTTGCCATGTTGGCAAGTCATTGTCGGCCGTCCTGGCCGCGGGCAAGTCACTATTTCCCTGATTTCCCAGAGAGGCAGACGTCCTACGTGTAGTCCTCTGGTTGTATAGTATATTGTCTTATAATGTGCATTTATTTCTTAATGTTGAGTTTCCAAGAGTAATGTGTATGATCAGGGTAACCGACTTATCAGTAGGTCAGATGGTGGATGATAGTGAATACTTAAGGATTATAGAGTATTGTTGTAGTGTTACAGAATGTAACTGTGGGATCTGACCTTTGAGATTTATATTTATTTAATTTATATGAATTTATATAGAATTTATATTTACGTTAATTTATATATTTCGATAACAATTTGTATGATGTTTAGTGGACTATATTTCTGCAATATTCTCACAAATCGATCCTTACACATTAGGGGGGTTTATATTAAATTTATATATATGCAGCCAATTCAAACTACAGTATTAAACTACATATATTAGTAAATAAATTTTGGAGGTGCCTTATCTTATTGTATGGTAGGCCTAGTCCACCAGGTATAACTAGGATGTAGACACCAAATATTCCTCGTGTGAGGCTAGCTTCTAACGCCCAAGTAACTGATGCACCAAGATTAATTCTTGCTTCCTCTTCTTGTTCCTGTTAAAGGGCACTAGCTGTAAAGCCAGAATCCTAATATATGACAGCTATATCAGATGAAACATTTATATATTATTAGATAAGGACCAAGGCTTAATTACCTGGGTTGAGTCGTTCGTTCGTGTCCTAACCAGAATTAATCATATCTACCTAACATTACTGGCCAATAATGATTTAGATAAGATTTCGGAAAGACACTTCCCTTGTGGTTGTTGACAGCGTGTTGATGATGGTAGAACACTTAAGTTGATCTCCATAACACTTCGTCCAAGAGTGAATTATAGGAGCTGAATTTGATCCAACGACTCTATCTTTTTACAATGGCTGACCTCCCTCACCACTGACGCCTGGCTCTCCTTGTCCAGATGTCAATATGTAGTAGAAGGTCACATTTACTCTGTTTTGATACTGATAATTAAGTTAATTCAAATGAGATGTTTTAATGATGTAATAAGTTCTAAGACTACTGTATTAAGAATAATTCCCAACAGAATAGCTGGTGAATTTATAGCACTATGTGGCAATGATATCCCGTTTTCTATTGACGGAAAATTCCACTATAAGCTGCATTTTCTATGGGTTAACTTGTGTATACAACAGCAGCAATATTAACTGCCTATTGTGTTTAATATTAGTAAGTGGTGTAGGGAGGGTTTTCCGACAGTGACTGATTCCTTAGCCCACCTTTACGTGTCGCCCTTCCCAACTGTTGTGTAGGATAGTGTACCACTGCGCCGGGTGGCAGCCTGGTGGCAGCTGTACCTAGATTTAAGCCGTTACTGATATGATAGTTGATTCATTATTGATTTGTTACCGAGTTGCTATCTGATGTGTAGGTTAACTAATTTGAGAGTTGACTGAGTTTGACACTAAATGGATATCTGATTTGCTAGTTGAGTTGACAGTTTAGTGATAACTGATTTATGTGACTAGTTGAGCCGTGTATTGAAGCTGACAATACACGACTCAATACAAAGACTGGCGTGGCTCCTTTTTCTTACACACACCCCGGGAAGCAGCCCATAGCAGCTGTCTAACTCCCAGGTACCTGTTTACTGCTAGGTAACAAGGGCATCAGGGTGAAAGAAACATTTTGCCCATTTGTCTCCTCCACCGGGGATCGAGCCCGGAACCTCAGAACTACAAATCCAAAGCACTATCCACCCAGCTGTCAGGCGCCCATTATTGTGGTTGACGGGTTAGGTTCATAGGTCCCGTAGGTTGGTGAGGCTGCCTCACACCTCTCCTCACTCCTCATGTGTGCAAAAGGACAATTTGGAACTCAAAATTGATGCTCGGGACATTAAGTTGAATGTACAACATATATATATATATATATATATATATATATATATATATATATATATATATATATATATGTATATATATATATATATATATATATGTATATATATATATATATATATATATATATATATATATATATATATACATATATATATATATATATATACATATATATATATATATATATATATATATATATATATATATATATATATATATATATATATATATATATATATAATATAGCAAGTAGTACACTCGCTCTACAAGCTACAAGTACACCAGCATTAATATAGCGTACTTTTCCCTCGTAGAATGGGGAGTTATCCTCCACCAGATGATGCTTGGAGTTGATACTTGTAGCTTCGAGAGAGAGAGAGAGAGAGAGAGAGCACCTGTTCTTTTCTCGTTACTGGTCCAATGAGAATGAGCCAGAGGAGCCTAGAGCATAGCAGCCCAGCTCAACTCTATTTATTTATATATATATAAGAGTTCTTACATTCTTGTACAGCCACTAGCACGCATAGCGTTTCGGGCAGGTCCTTAATCCTAATTTTCACACACACACACATCCCTAGGAAGCAGCCCGTAGCAGCTGCTTAATTCCCAGGTACCTATTTATTGCTAGGTGAACAGAGGCATCAAGGTGAAAGAAACTCTGCTCATTTGTTTCCACCTCCGCCGGGGAATCGAACCCGGACCCTTAAGACTACGAACCCCGAGCGCTGTCCACTTATCCGTCTAGCCCTTATTCATTTATGTTAAGGCATACAGCCATCCCAGCAATCACAATTCCGTTCCAAACATACACAGGCCGCCTGAGCTTAGTGGTCAGAGCTGATGAGCTCTGAATGTTATTGGTGTGAGAGGGAGAGGCAGGAAACAAGGGGTGTCCCTGACCGTTGGGCCTGCGGTCACCCCCCCCCCCCCCGGATGACCCCAGGAGGGGAGGACCCTAGGGGGGTGACCCCAGGGGGGTGACCCTAGGGGGGTGACCCTAGGGGGGTGACTCAAGGAAGCAGCTACCACTCTACACCTAATTTGGGGGGTGAACCCCCAGCTATGAACATACTGGCTAGTTGAATAAACTGCCCTCTTCTAGTGCTCACCTAGTTGTACTTGCGGGGGTTAAGCTTTGGCTCTTTGGTCCCGCCTCTGAACCGTCAATCAACTGGTGTACAGGTTCCTGAGTCTACTGGGCTCTATCATATCTACATTTGAAACTGTGTATGGAGTCAGCCTCCATCACATCACTGCCTAATGCATTCCACTTGTTAACTACTCTGACACTGAAAAAGTTCTTTCTAACGTCCCTGTGGCTCATGTGGGTACTTAGTTTACACCTGCAGTAATCTTTCCTCGTATCTCATACCCCTCAGCTCGGGGACTATCCTGGTGGCATACTTCTAGTATAACCAGGTGTTGTATGTCACCACACACACACACGGCGTCTGACCTGCACATACTGCTCCCAATCCATGGACAGGTGACGCAAGGTACTGATGTCTTACAGACAGGCGAATAATGCACAGGACTGTACAGCAATCATTGGGTACAAGCTGAGAGGACCTGCTTGATGGGGTTCAGGGAGTTCTTCTACTCCCCAAGCCCGGCCTCGACTTGTGAGAATTTGGTCCACCAGGCTGTTGCTTGGAGCGGCCCGCAGGCCCACATACCCACCACAGCCCGGTTGGTCCTTTTTCTCATCGTTGTGTAGGAATAATTAAAAGTTTTCTCTCAAACGTAATGGACGAAGGAAGTGAGTATAAATGTGTATGTGTGTTTGGTGCAGTTGTTGTCATGACTTCTGGGACGCCAGAACGTCAGTACCACTTGGGCAACCCGTCCTCCTAATAGAGCGTCGCATTTTGACGTACACTCTCCCTAAGGCCAAAAATCGTCGCACTAGAAAATGGTTAGCGGAATGACATACTGTCCCGTATGGTGTTTTGGGTCCTCTGGTTGGTTAGGATAAAGGCCGTTCACTACGTCACTGTTCAAACAGCTTGGCCGTTCACTACGTCACTGTTCAACAGCTTGGCCGTTCACTACGTCACTGTTCAACAGCTTGGCCGTTCACTACGTCACTGTTCAACAGCTTGGCCGTTCACTACGTCACTGTTCAACAACTTGGTCATTACTAACGTCACTGTTCAACAACTTGGTCATTACTAACGTCACTGTTCAACAGCTTGGTCATTACTAACGTCACTGTTCAACAACTTGGTCATTACTAACGTCACTGTTCAACAACTTGGTCATTACTAACGTCACTGTTCAACAACTTGGTCATTACTAACGTCACTGTTCAACAACTTGGTCATTATTAACGTCACTGTTCAACAACTTGGTCATTACTAACGTCACTATTCAACAACTTGGTCATTACTAACGTCACTGTTCAACAACTTGGTCATTACTAACGTCACTGTTCAACAACTTGGTCATTACTAACGTCACTGTTCAACAACTTGGTCATTACTAACGTCACTGTTCAACAACTTGGTCATTACTAACGTCACTGTTCAACAACTTGGTCATTACTAACGTCACTGTTCAACAACTTGGTCATTACTAACGTCACTGTTCAACAACTTGGTCATTACTAACGTCACTGTTCAACAACTTGGTCATTACTAACGTCACTGTTCAACAACTTGGTCATTACTAACGTCACTATTCAACAACTTGGTCATTACTAACGTCACTGTTCAACAACTTGGTCATTACTAACGTCACTGTTCAACAACTTAGTCATTCCCTACGTCACTGTGCATGTGGCCATCATTTTCAAAACGTTTAACAACTTCCCTCTTGACTCTTAAGTGTAATGATTTTTGTCTCTCCCAGGCTGCTCCTTTGTTTACTCCCATGTTCTGCTTCTTCCTATTTCATGCCTCCTTATTTACCCTTAGCCTCACATTCTTCAACAATGGTATATCTCTCGTCAAACTTCTTTCTTGATTGGGATGAATATTTACATGACCTCTGTACTTCTGTTATGCATTTACGTTCTGCTTGTAATTGATTTTGTATGTATGTACTGTTACCTAAATAAGCTATTATTGGTATTATTTCCCTGTCAACTGCCTGTGGAAAAAGCTTCTAACTTTCCATATTATAGTCTCAAATCTTTCTCGACTCGTCTCTCGATTTGTTGCTCTTTTTCAGCTCAACTTTCTAGTGGAATAGTGTGATGTAGTGGTTACTTGCTGCTTCCTTGTATTCTATCTACGCCATGTCCAGCCACTGGCACCAGTACCTCCTCACTATTTTATCTATGCCATACCCTGTCACTCTCAGGGAAAACAAAGTTTGATGTCACTGACTCGCCTTTTCCCCACGACCATGTTGGCCGCATTATGTGATTCATACGTCATTGGCTGACCTCCATATCTCCACTTGTTTTACTCTCCATTATGAGCCCCCTACCATGGGGATCTTCCATTGGCCAATCTATTTCCCTGTAGTTAAAAGTAACAATAATTAGGATCAGTGCCCTCGCTTCCAGGTCAGAAGAAAAGAGGACACAAGGAGATGAGAGAACAGAAGAACATTAGAGGACAGGAGATAAAGAGACAGAAGGCAATGACAGGACAGAAGGAGATGTGAGGACAGAAGAAGATTAAATGACAGGAGATGAAAAAACAAGACTTCTAGGAACAAGAAGACAGAAGAGGATAGAAGAAGATTAATGGACAGAAGGACATGAGAGGATAGGAGATGACTAGACAGGAAGTGAGAGGACAGAAAAAGATGAGACATGACAGTAGGTGAAAGAGGAGATAACATGCAGAAGATGATAAGAGGACACATTAAGCAGTGAGGAGAGAATGAGTCTCCACCAAGCCTATTACCACCACCAGGGGCCACCACAACACAGGCGACGTTGACTAGTCAGGAATTTCCTCTGACTCGGTGAAAATATTACGTACTTAGAACTGGTTGGGTGTCGAGTTCGTAGGAGTCTGGTGGTGTTCCAGTAATGTGGACCGATTCCCTTAATTTCCTCCGTGTCTTGAGGGACTCTGATAGCTTGCATGTGCACTTTTGGAGGAGGTTAACGTTTAATTAATATGCTGAGAGGTTTAGTGTTTCACTCTAAGGAATTATTATTAACTGCCCTCATTCTAATGATGCTATGTAGCCAAGTGTATGTCTGTATGTTATCTGAATGTTATTTGTATCTATGTGTGTACTTTTATAGGACAGCAAACACTCTATAAGCCTGTGTTTGATCACGAACCCCTGCCTGTGTATGAGAGTCAACACTTTACCCCCACGTTGCACCACAAACACAGGGACCTTAGCAGGTGTTCCGAGGACTGCCAGGAACACACAGTGACCCAGCAAGGTGGTATGACCGAGCGAGAGGTGTTGTGGAGGTTTGCGTACCGGAGGTCGTCACACTCACTCGACCACTCCACTCCGTCGTTCTTTAGTTATCACAGTCGAGCACCTTGATTATGACTGATTATGATTATGATTATGACTGGACTATCTAATGCAATTATTAGAAACATACAAATTAAAGAAATTAATTCAGATTTAGAAGAACTAAGAAATGCCCAGAGACCTGAAAGCTGCAGTATTAAAAGTTATGACAAGTTTTATAATAATAGGTATCTGTATGGTCAGCACAGTAACCGGACCAGGCAATGTGATGTTGTCATTGCGCGAATTCGCCTTGTCTATAGACACACCTGGCTGGTTAGTGAGGCTGAGCCACTATCAGAATACTCAGATTGTAAACTCTGTGATAAACCTTTAATGCATTCACTAGAACACTATATTGTTGAATGTGAAACCGTAAAGGACTTTAGACCTCCTGGCCTCTTGTACCACCAACTGTGTAACTATTTTATTGACTCAGGTGTTCTGGACGACATCCTAACAATTTACCCAAAATTTGCTTGTCCATTTTAAAGAATGAAGAACAATTTTTATTTATATTACTTTTAAGCTGCATCACTTATGAACCCATCCCTGCCCTTGTGTGGCAGTGCACAATAGAAAGTTGTTTTCACATATCCATACATTAAAACATTGATTGTAACCATGATATATATGTGCTTCAGCCTTCAGTTTAGACCCATTGTCTTATGTATGACCCTCTGTCCTGCATGACAGTGAATACCAGCATTATCCTCACTTTAATAATTTTGTCAATAAAGATGTTAATAATAATAAGTCGAGCACCTTTTCACCGAGTGCCAAAGAAACTGATGACTCTTGGAAACAACAACTACATGTCGGAAAATCTCACACCATTTAATATCATACAGACAGATAATATTGCTGTGTTGTATAAACAAGTTTACCCATAGAAAATGTAACTTGTAGTGGAATTTCCGTCTATAGAAAACGGGATATCATTACCACATACTATTATAAATTCACCACCTATTATGGTGGGAATTATTCTTAAATACATTAGTCTTTGGACTTTACCATCATAAAAACATCTCATATAAATTAACTTAATTATCAGAATTAAAATAGAGTAAATGTGACCCTTCTATCACTTACTGTCATCTGGACAATGTAGACCAGTAGCGTCAGTTGTGAGGGAGTGGTCAGCCATTGTTATTGTACTTAGACCAGAGGCATGGGAGCAATTCGGCTCCTGTTAATTTTACTTGGACGAAGTGTTATGGAAACCAAAGGTGTACCATCATCAACACGCTGTCAACAAATACAAGTTAAGTGTTCTGCCGAAACCCATTTATCTATCATTTGTGGCCATTAATGTCATTAGATAGGGTGAGCAGGTTAGAATACGAGATCGCCTCATACTAAAGGTAATTAAGCCTAGGTCTTTATGGTTCCTTGTACAGTGTTTTCTCTGATATAACTGTCATATATTAGGATTCTTCCTTCATAGCTAGCGCCCTTTTGACAGGTCAAGACGAGGAAGCATGCTTTGTGTGCCAGTTACTGGGTGATGGAAGCTACCTCAAAGAGGATAATTTGGTGTCTACATCCTGGTTATACCTGGTGGACTAAGGCCTGCTGTACAATAAGATAAGGAACCTCTTCAATGTGTAGTTAATACTGTAGTTTGATTGGCTGCATATATGTAAATTCAATATAAACCCCCCCTAATGTGTAGAGGATCGATTTGTGAGATTATTGCAGAAATACAGTCCACTTAACATCATACCAATTGCTATCGAAATATATAAATTAACGTAAATATAAATTCATATAAATTAAATAAATATAAATCTCACAGGTCGGTTCCCACACTACACTAATGGTCTCCTCTCCCGAGCAATCTGTGAGACCAGTATACCCAGATGTCGTAGGTCCTATTCTGGCCTAGGCTTCCCGTTGCTTTTTTTTTTATTAATACATTAGGTACATCTGCATTTGTGCAGCTACCCTAGCCTATATGAAGGGGAGTACAGTGTGTAAAAAAAACTAGCTACGTGATGCTAAAAAATCCCCATCATACAGGATGGTTAGTTATACAGAGACATGTGATAAGTAGTCTGCACTGACAGACTCTGGGTTCGTTATGAGGATATCATGAACACAAGAGTGAATAAGGCAGCAATGATACTAAAAGTCCCCATCTCGCAGGGTGGTTAGTCATACATGCCATATGTTTAGTAGCCTGCACTGGCAAATTTTGGGTACACTGTGAGGATATCTTCAAGAATACGAGTGAATAAAGTAATTACAAAGCTCCAGGTACCTCATGCCAACTGGTCTGAAAGGTCTAATAACTGGGCACGTAGCAGTGTCAGTAACAATAGCTAATAAGACTGGACCTCTGCTATAAGTCAATACAGCCTGGCGTGCATTGGTTACACTTACAGCCTAACCCCCACTTTCTTCCATAGTGAAATAACCTTTTCACCAAAGAAGTAGCATGTCTTTGTGGCCCCTGGAAAGACTTTTTGGTATAGCTCTGTGTTCCTTAGGTAGCCCAGTGTTCCTTAAGGGGCCACTGCTACTTAGGGAGATCCGGAAGTAAAGGTGCTGCCACCATTTACCTGCCGGGTAATAAATCTCGATGCCTAATGGTAAGTTGGCATTGAGTAGATAAGTATAATGCAGCATGCACTATTATCAGTTAAGTAGTGTTATTTTAGCCTAACTTTTTAATGCTGGAATCTTAACACATGAAATATGTTATAAACAATGACAAGATTGGTTATTTTATTCTTTATTATTATGACTTATATTCACAATAATAAAGAATAATGTATACTTTTTGTATCTTTAAACAATTTCAATATCTTTCAAATATTAATTAACCTAGTTGGTTATATTTAATAAAGTGGCAAGTATCTTTCACTTACTGAGTTGGGCTTTAAAACCTGTAGTATGACCGTATCCCTATAATAGAAAACTTCTTGACGTGGATCCCTCATAAAATTAATATATCACTGACCGTCGTAGTAGTGGACGAATTGTAGTGGACGAAGCCGGGTGTCCAAAGTCTTGGGTTATCTGTTAGATCATTGTTAAGGTTTTGTATAGTCCTCTCAGCGGACTGGGCACTGTATTGTGATGTAGTTCACTGATGAAGTGGTGTTGTTTTGTCTGGCTTTTTCAGTTAATGGCGTCGGTTTGGCCGGTGGCGTCGGTGTGGCCCCAACATCTCACTTCTCTTTATTTTTTATATCACTTTAAAGTGTTAAGACACACTCATTTCCTTTTTACAAACTATGTGTCGTATAGGCTTCACTTTACGCTTTAGTCTATATCACTACACAAAGGTCCACAGTTATTACAATGCTAAATATCTCGTAGCTGAATGCCGGTGTCGTGCCTCTACTGATGGCTTTGTTTTGATTCGTCTGCGTCTGCGCACCAGCTGAATCCACACCAAGGCGGGAATAGTTACCCACCCGGTTAAAAGATCGATTATTTATTGCCGTTTTCCAAATGTATTTGATTAAAGAGTGACCTATTGATTATATTTATTAATTTTAGAGCATTACCATTATATGATTATAGCTTATATAGGTGTAGGTGTTGGGTGTTAGAGTCCGATTTTGTGGGTGTTAAAGGCTCAACACTTGTGCTAAGTGGGCGACTAACCTATGAAGTGTTGCAGGTGTGTTAGAGCATCAAAATATCAGCAGAAGTGCAATACGCGAGGTAGAAACAGGCTCACGGTTTGGAATTCAAGCGTTGTGTTGACTATAGCTGGCTACACAGCAGGCTCAAGGACCATTCACAGTATTTACAACTTTGTGGTCCTAAATAAGACACTTATTAGTAGCAGAAATGTCAGCAAGTTGCGATAAATGTGGCCAGTGCAATTGTACTATGTGGCTCAGGGCAAAGTATTCATTCAAATGCGAAGGGGTTGCAAATTTATATATCACAGCATGTGCCTCAAGATCTCGGTGGCCTTGTGTAAGGCAAACATCAACGAGGGAACCGAAAGATAGGGCTTCTTTCCCCTTTTTACTGCAACACTTGTAATAACAAACTCATGAAATTTAGGAGTAGCTTCGAAAATAATGCTGAAGCCATAGATAAGATTGAAGATGAAACAGCTGATGAGACTCATGACGAGACAAGTTTTGTGAATAAAGAAGGTTCTGTTGATGAGATTGTTGAGGAAGTAATAAATGAGAATAGGGACAATAATGAAGGAAAAAACCTGAAGGTCACATGGCATTGAAAGAGTTGCAGAAGGAACAGGTGTTGATGGAACAATGTGTAGACCTTAAACAAACAAACAATACTCGTACAGGCAGACAGGCTCCCCGGGGCCGACCAGGTGAAACCGGCTCAATAGAGGGATGCAGGTGTTCAGGAGAGGGATGCAGGTGCTCAGGAGAGGGATGCAGGTGTTCAGGAGAGGGATGCAGGTGTTCAGGAGAGGGATGCAGGTGCTCAGGAGAGGGAGGCAGGTGCTCAGGAGAGGGATGCAGGTGTTCAGGAGAGGGATGCAGGTGTTCAGGAGAGGGATGCAGGTGCTCAGGAGAGGGATGCAGGTGTTCAGGAGAGGGATGCATGTGCTCAGGAGAGGGATGCAGGTGTGTTCAGGAGAGGGATGCAGGTGTTCAGGAGAGGGATGCAGGTGTTCAGGAGAGGGATGCAGGTGCTCAGGAGAGGAATGCAGGTGTTCAGGAGAGGGATGCAGGTGTTCAGGAGAGGGATGCAGGTGCTCAGGAGAGGGAGGCAAGTGCTCAGGAGAGGGATGCAGGTGCGCAGGAGAGGGATGCAGGTGCTCAGGAGAGGGAGGCAAGTGCTCAGGAGAGGGATGCAGGTGCTCAGGAGAGGGATGCAGGTGCTCAGGAGAGGGAGGCAAGTGCTCAGGAGAGGGATGCAGGTGCTCAGGAGAGAGATGCAGGTGCTCAGGAGAGGGAGGCAAGTGCTCAGGAGAGGGATGCAGGTGCTCAGGAGAGGGATGCAGGTGCTCAGGAGAGGGATGCAGAGAACAGGGAGAGAGAGAGACTAAAAAACAACCACATTATAATAAACCTTGTGAAAGAAGAGAGCAGAACTACCAGGAACTCATTGAGGTAATGATAAACTGATAGACAAGGAGGAGGGATTAATTATAACAAATGTTGGGAGGTTAGGCAGGCCTGAAGCAAATATGGTTATCTTCTTGAGGTTATCTTGAGATGATTTCGGGGCTTTTTAGTGTCCCCGCGGCCCGGTCCTCGACCAGGCCTCCACCCCCAGGAAGCAGCCCGTGACAGCTGACTAACACCCAGGTACCTATTTTACTGCTAGGTAACAGGGGCATAGGGGTGAAAGAAACTCTGCCCATTGTTTCTCGCCGGCGCCTGGGATCGAACCCGGGACCATAGGATCACAAGTACAGTGTGCTGTCCGCTCGGCCGACCGGCTCCCTACGGTACGAATATGGTACCCTATGGTACGAATAACCATTACAAATTTTGAACACAGAAGGTTCAGTGGCCTCAACCTCAAGGATCTTGAGGGATACACCCAAGTATCCATATCTCCAGACCTTATAATTGAGCTGCATAAAGACGACCAGGTGCTAAGAGGAAAACTGAGGGAGTGACGAAGGAAAGAACAATACAAAAATGCAAAGCTAAGGATCAGGAGAGAGCAGGTGACCCAGGTGATGGAGGAGAGGACATAGTTCTTCACCCAGCCAGGCCGAACTAACTCTGTATATCTCAGATGACAAACAAGTTCAGAACCAGAGCGACAGTGTACTGAATACTAAACATAATAAATGCAAGAGCAATCTCTTAGGCCCCCAGAAACATCAATTTAAAATGTTTTTACACAAATACCAGAAGCCTAGTGAATAAATTTGACTCATTATGTGCATATGCTGAGGCTGACAATGCTGACATCAGTGAAACATGGGGACGAGAGGACATTTATTTATTTATTTATATTTATTTATATACAAGAAGGTACATTGGGTTAGAGAGAATACATAGCATAGTATTTACAATCTTGTAAAGCCACTAGTACGCGCAGCGTTTCGGGCAGGTCCTTAATCTAACAGATAATTTTAAGTAGGTAAATTCTAGCAGAATTAATAAAATGATAACAGATACATTGCAAGAAAAAAATGAGATGAGAGAGAATAGTAAGTATATTAGAGCACATTGGTATCACACATATACCACTGCACTGCGCAAAGCGCCTTTAGGCGCTCAGAGAGTTGTGTTTTTGTTTTTTAATTTGGCTATATTTTAATGTTTTTTAATGTTTTCATTACTATTTGTGTTTTGAAATGGAAATAGTTGACTTTGGAAACATTTTGACATTAAATTTACCTGAACATTTGTAAAAATAACAAAAATATGTCCTTGACAATTGCACCAAGACGTTTTTGCCGAAAATAGGTGAGCAGTGCAAGGGTTAAAGATCTGATTGATTACATTGACAAATTGATTGGTAATTTCATAATAGAAGGGAAATTTTTTCTCCCTGGTTACCACCCACTATTTAGAATGGACAGAACACAAGAGCAGGCGGGGGTAAAGTTATATGTGGATTATTATTATTATTAACATCTTTATTAACAAAATTAATTATCATTATGCCTAATCTGAGGATTTCGATTAAGTCTTATTAAAATAATTGAAATTTGTACATCAATCAAATTACCAATCAATAAAGTCTTATTAAAAATAATTTATATTTATATTTTTTCTAAGTTGCATCACTTATGAACCCACCCCTGCCCTTGTGTGGCAGTGCACAATAGAAAGTTGTTTTCACATATCCATACATTAAAACATTGATTGTAACCATGATATATATGTGTGCTTCCGCCTACAGTTTAGATCTATTGTCTTATGTATGACCCTCTGTCCTGCGTGACAGTGAATACCAGCATTATCCTCACTTTAATAAGACTTAATCGAAATCCTCAGATTAGGCATAATGATAATTAATTTTGTTAATAAAGATGTTAATAATAATAATAATCCACATATAACTTTACCCCCGCCTGCTCTTGTGTTCTGTCCATTCTAAATAGTGGGTGGTAACCAGGGAGAAAAAATTTCCCTTCTATTATGAAATTACCAATCAATTTGATTGATGTACAAATTGATTGGTAATTTCATAATAGAAGGGAAATTTTTTCTCCCTGGTTACCACCCACTATTTAGAATGGACAGAACACAAGAGCAGGCGGGGGTAAAGTTATATGTGGATTATTATTATTATTAACATCTTTATTAACAAAATTAATTATCATTATGCCTAATCTGAGGATTTCGATTAAGTCTTATTAAAGTGAGGATAATGCTGGTATTCACTGTCACGCAGGACAGAGGGTCATACATAAGACAATAGGTCTAAACTGTAGGCGGAAGCACACATATATATCATGGTTACAATCAATGTTTTAATGTATGGATATGTGAAAACAACTTTCTATTGTGCACTGCCACACAAGGGCAGGGATGGGTTCATAAGTGATGCAGCTTAGAAGAAATATAAATAAAAATAGTTTTTCATTCTATAAAATGGACAAGCAAATTTTGGATAAATTGTTAGGATGTCGTCCAGAAGTATGTGAAAGAGAACCTGGAGCAACCACCAATAAGGAACTGAACACCACTGGATCCTCAGAGCCTGTTTGGTGCATGATACTAGCTCAAGATATAAGCAATATGGCAGTGGGAGTGAGCTACAGGACTGACACAGCAACAGCAGAGGATGTTGCTGATCTGCATAATGTGATCAATGTGGCATCTGAAACCCAAACCGTAACAATGAGGGACTTTAACCATAAGACCAAAGATTGGGTAAATCTAACATCACGAGCAGAGGAAGAACAATTTCTGGACCTGGTACAAGACTCCTTCCTCATAAAGCATGTGGTAGAGCCCACACGAGGCAACAGCATTCTAGATCTTGTGCTAACATCAGAAGAGGATATGATTGATCAAATTTAGATAGAGGGAAAAGCTAACCCCATCATGTGATCATCATGGACTACGAATATACAAACCCACATAAAGGTAAATGATAATGAATTTCTAGATTACCATCGAGGAGACTATCAAGGAATGAGAGAGGAACTACAAACCATCTCCTGGAGGGAGCTGATGGGTGAACATGACATGGAAGCATCATAACAAAACTTCAAGAAGCCATCACAGAAAGCGTTCAAAAACATATGCCAAAAAAGGAGAAAGAACAGTAAGGGAACAAGATGGTTGACACAGGTCGTAAACTGAGCACTGGTAACCAAGAGGAACCTCTGGAGAACTTTCACATCCACGATGAACATCAATGATTATGAGACATACAAAAGAGCACTAAACTCAGCCACACAGAAAATCAGATCAGCCCAAAAAAAAAACTTAGAAAGTCAACCTCCCCAAAATATAAAGAACTATCCAAAACCGTTCTATGCCTATATAAGAAGCATAACCAAAACGGAGACTAACCAAGTTATAATGGACGAGGAAAGGGCAGCAAACACTCTAAATAAATATTAGATCAGTGTTCACACATCATCAGTGTTTACATCAGTGTTTTACATCATCAGTGTTCACACATCATCAGTGTTCACACATCATCAGTGTTCACACATTATCAGTGTTCACACATTATCAGTGTTTACATCAGTGTTTTACATCATCAGTGTTCACACATCATCAGTGTTCACACATCATCAGTGTTTTACATCAATGTTCACACTAGAAACAAAAGATGACATCCCATCAGCCACACATATGAATGCAGGAAGTAAAGAGAATGAATTTAGGGACATACTTATAACATGTGACATAATCAGGAAGAACATAGACAATCTAAATTACTCAAAAGCCTCAGGTGTGGTTGGAATCCAATCCAGAGTTATAAAGGAATGAACTGACAGAAGAACTATGCCTACAACTGAAATTACTTTTCACAAAATATCTGGACCAAGGGGTAGCCCCCCCCCCCCCCCCCCTTGAATGGAAATCAGCAAATGTCAGCAATCCTCGTGGCGCAGTGGTAAAACTCTCACCCGGCACTTCGCGAACAATTTAGCCTGGTTCGTATTTTGGCCTTGAAGAAATGATTAGGCGCTAATCCTTAGCTGTACGCCTTTGTACCCAGCAGTAAATGTGGGTAAACTGGGTAAATGGGTTACTTTTTACATTTGCTGCTGGGTTACATTTACATTTGCTGCTGGGTTACATTTATATTTACTGCTGGGTTACATTTACATTTGCTGTTGGGTACCATTTACTGGGTAAATGATACCCAGCAGTAAATGGGTACCTGGTTGTTAAACAATTTGGCGGGTCGTATTCTGGGGAATATTAGGTATAGGGACCTGCCCTAAACGCTATGCATGCTAGTGGTTTTACAAGAATGTAATGTAAACCCTAATTTTAAAAAAAGGCAGAAAGAGCTCAGCAGAAAACTACTGGCCAATCGACTTGACATGACACACTTGCAAGCTCGCGGAGAGAACCTTCAGGGCGGGAAACATTCACCATCTTTCAGTGAACAATCTTATACAATCGACACAACATGGGTTTGTTAAAAAATTGGTCTTGCCTAACAAATTTGTCACAATTTTAGAAACGGTCACCAGCTCCTTAGACGAAGACCTTCCGGTGGATGTAGTATACATGGATTTGGCTAAAGCTTTTAATAAGGTATCACATGCATGACTGGCAAAGAAATGACAGGCCCTTGGAATAAATGGTAAAATACTAGAATGGATACAACAATGGTTGAAACAAAGAAATCAAAGGGTCGTGCAAAGAAATCATAGTGGTCGTTCACAGTGGTCGTCCACAGTGGTCGTCCACAGTGGTGTCGTCCACAGAGGTCGTCCACAGTGGTCGTCCACAGAGGTCGTCCACAGTGGTCGTCCACAGTGATAAACGACGGGGGACATGGAGTCACACGACCACTGTCTACTGGGTCGAGGTGTATGACTGTTACCGTGACCGCAGATAATGTTGTCGTGGCCGGGCAGGTGAGACTGAGTCACTAGCCGCGCCCCCGAGGGAGTGTACTATAGCTGCCCCAGCACCTGTCCTCCTGGCGGCCACACTCTCCGCACCAACATCACTGCATCGATCTGCCCACTAACTTGTCACGTCTGGACTGTTCCGGACACTTGGGGGGGGGGGGGTGACACTGCTCCGGACACTTGGGGTTAAGGTGACACTGCTCCGGACACTTGCGGGGGTGACACTGCTCCGGACACTTGGGGGAAGGTGACACTGCTCCGAACACTTGGGGGGGACACTGCTCCGGACACTTGCGGGGGTGACACTGCTCCGGACACTTGCGGGGGTGACACTGCTCCGGACACTTAGGGGGGGGGGTGACACTGCTCCGGACACGTGGTGGGTGACACTGCTCCGGACACGTGGTGGGTGACACTGCTCCGGACACGTGGTGGGTGATGCTCACTCTTCACATGATGTGCCAGCCTCAGCAGGTAATGTCATCAGGGTCTTACTTTAGACCAAGTGCGCCCTGTTTAAGTCTTACTGCACCAGTCGTTACTCACAGGCCCTCGCAGCACTTCCACCCTCTCCAAAAGGCTGCCAGCTGGTTTCAAGGCTGACTTCTCGCACACTTTCACACACTTACTGAATTGCACACACGACACAAGCCTGAAATTGCAGCCCCCTGCATCCCCCTGCAGCCCCGTGCACTACCCTACACCACCCTGCACCTCCCTGCACTTCCCTACACCACCCTACACCACCCTGCACCACCCTGCACCACCCTACACCACCCTGCACCACCCTGCACCACCCTGCACCACCCTGCACCACCCTGCACCCCCCTGCAGCCCCGTGCACTACCCTACACCACCCTGCACCTCCCTGCACTTCCCTACACCACCCTGCACCACCCTGCACCCCCCTGCAGCCCCGTGCACTACCCTACACCACCCTGCACCACCCTGCACCACCCTGCACCACCCTGCACCCCCCTGCAGCCCCGTGCACTACCCTACACCACCCTGCACCTCCCTGCACTTCCCTACACCACCCTGCACCACCCTGCACCACCCTACACCACCCTACACCACCCTACACCACCCTACACCACCCTACACCACCCTACACCACCCTGCACCACCCTACATCACCCTGCACCACCCTACACCACCCTGCACCACCCTGCACCACCCTACACCACCCTACACCACCCTGCACCACCCTACATCACCCTGCACCACCCTACACCACCCTGCACCACCCTGCACCACCCTACACCACCCTACACCACCCTGCACCACCCTGCACCACCCTACACCACCCTACACCACCCTGCACCACCCTACACCACCCTGCACCACCCTGCACCACCCTACACCACCCTACACCACCCTGCACCACCCTACACCACCCTGCACCACCCTGCACCACCCTACACCACCCTGCACCTCCCTGCACTTCACTACACCACCCTACACCACCCTACACCACCCTGCACCACCCTACACCACCCTACACCACCCTACACCACCCTACACCACCCTACACCACCCTGCACCACCCTACACCACCCTGCACCACCCTGCACCACCCTACACCACCCTGCACCACCCTGCACCATCCTACAACACCCTACACCACCCTGCACCACCCTACATCACCCTGCACCACCCTACACCACCCTACACCACCCTACACCACCCTACATCACCCTACACCACCCTACACCACCCTGCACCACCCTGCACCACCCTACACCACCCTACACCACCCTGCACCACCCTACACCACCCTGCACCACCCTACACCATCCTACACCACCCTGCACCACCCTACACCACCCTGCACCACCCTGCACAAGCCACATGTGTAATGTGTACATGGCTGTACACCTGTTCACCCCAGCCACACCGGTAATGACTGTTGTAAATCACTGACAAAGCTTCATAATCTACACCTAATCTAGATTATTCAGAATAGTATATAATTATACTCTCTCTTATATAAATTAATAATTATCTGTTATGTTACGTGCTAATATTATGACTCTCTCATGTAAATAGTATAATGCATTGTTGTGTAAACTCAATTGTGAATGTACAAATATTCATGAATACAATTTCTGGTGTAAACTTTATTTTTTCGTTTCTGGCAAGGTGGTGCAGGCTGGTTAATTGTGGTGCAGGCTGGTGCAGGGTGGTGCAGAGTGGTGCAGAGTGGTGCAGGGTGGTGTACGGTGGTGTACGGTGGTGCAGAGTGGTGCAGGGTGGAGCAGGGTGGTGCAGGGTGGTGCAAAGGGGTGCAGGGTGGTGCAGAGTGATGCAGAGTGGTGCAGGGTAGTGCAGGGTGGTGCAAGGTGGTGCAGAGTGGTGCAGGGTGATGCAGGATGGTGCAGGGTGATGCAGAGTGGTGCAGAGTGATGCATGGGAGGATCAAAGATAGGTGGTGTATGCAGTGGAGCGTCGAGATGGCGCCTTTCACAGCGCCGAAGATCAAAGCTCACCTCCATGAACGAACGAGTTGGAGTGTAGCGGCGTAGCAACGTGTGCCGGGGAAACTCAGACAAATAAAAATACGCCCGCCAGATCAATGGAACACCACATGACGTCATTTGTTTACAAACACGCGAGTACTAGGCGTCAGTTCCGGCAACATGGCCAGTACTGCCAACATTCCTGCGCGCCCTCGGAGCGGCTTGGCGTTGTAGCCAATGAACAAGAATTTGATTTACTGTCAAGATACCTCTTCCTCCTTCCTATGACTTCTCATTCTCTCATTTTTTTTTCCTATTCAACTTTCCTGCAATAGCCGTTAAGCTAATTGGACGAGAGTTTGAAGTATTTACACACATTTGAATTGATGTTAGTTTGAAGGTGCTCCTGCCCCAGGAGCCATGCATCTCAGACGCTATGGGAACAAAGGTGTATTGACCTTCTAGTCGCCTGTACTTGAGTGATTTTGCTGTTTCTCTGTGGATGGCCGCCCCACCTGCTTGATCTGCACTAAAGTATATGTATATTTGATAGAATTATTTGATCAATTCTCTTGAATTAGTTAACAAATTGGATAGTGTTTCAATGACTCCTGATGTAAAGTTAATAAGTTTTGACGTTTGTTCCTTGTTTACAAAGGTGCCAGTTGATGATTATCTTCTTGATATTCTTGATTATCTTGCTCGTGAACTAATGTATCATGTTTTACCTCTTTCTGCTGATATTGTTGTCAATCTTATTAAGTTGTGCATTAAAGAATGTAAATATACCTGTAATAATGAGTATTATTTACAGACTTTTGGAATGGCAATGGGGAATCCTTTATCGCCATTGCTTTCAAACTTGTACATGAAATTCTTCGAAAAAAAATTGTTTCAAAAATTACCCCCGGAATCATTCCATGGTTTAGATATGTTGATAATATTTTGTGTATATGGCCTACAGATGTAAACACAGACGAATTTGTAGCTAAACTTATTAATCAAGTCACCTCTATAAAACTTACTATGGAGACTGATATTAATAAATGTTCGCCATTCCTAGATTCAAAATTCATAGGGAAGATTTTTCACTAAAGTTTAGTGTCTACAGAAAACCTACGAATAATTGATCTTATGTTCATTATTTCTCAGGGCATAGATACATTGTGGAAAAAAAAATCCTCTATATATCTAAGAGCTCTTCGGGTTGTTAGTCCAGAACTCTTAGATGAAGAGTTTAAAAATATTGATTCTATTGGTTTCAAGCTTTGTTATTCACTGAGTTTTTTCAAGTTTAAAGTAGCAAAGCACGCCGTACATATTATAATAATAATATATGCAGTGAAAAAAATCGCCCAAAGAATGTGTTATGTTTACCATATTTCTCTGGGTTTGAAAATATGATCAAGGCCTTGAAACTTTTTGATATACATATATTGTTTAACTACGAAAATACTGTTGGTAAACTATTAGTTAGAAACAGCGCTCGTAGTGATAATTGTGTCATTTATATAATTCCTTGTAAAGACTGTAATAGGTTCTATGTTGGGCCAAACATCTAAAGATTTTAAAGGTAGAATTTTGCAACATAAATACTCTGTAAGACATGGCCAATTGTCTAATGCTTTGTTTGTTCAATTGTCAGAAAATTCACACCAAATTGATTGGGAGTTGGCTTTTTCAATAACAAATTGTAAAATCACTTTCAATAGGAACATAATTGAATCTGTTTTAATACAGATTACAAAAGAATGTAATTTGAACATTAAGAGTGGTTTATATAACTTAGATCAATTTTTGATAGATCAATTAAAGGGCGATTTGAGTAGGATCATTGATACACATATGTCTCACTAATTCATTGTAAATATTTACTATCTTATGCTATTATTATCCATGTGTGGGCCTATTAATGCAAACTCTTATTTTATGGGCCCATAAACCATTAGTGGGTATAAATGGGAGTTGCCTCGTATGGGTCAATAGGCCTTCTGCAGTTGACCAGACCACACACAAGAAGGTGAAGGGACGACGACGTTTTGGTCCGTCCTGAACCATTCTCAAGTCGATTGTGACTTGAGAATGGCCCAGACAATTGACTTGAGAATGGTCCAGGACGGACCGAAACGTCGTCCCTTCACCTTCTAGTGTGTGGTCTGGTCAACTTACTTTAGCCACGTTACTGTGACTCATCGCCTGCCTTCTGCAGTTCTTATGCGGCTCCTATTTATATCCACCTAATTCCCATTCATCGTTCATTGTACTTCACTTCACCTCTCTCTCCTGGCTAAATATATGTCCAATACTTGACTTGTAAATCATTCCTTCTGATGATGTATTAATATTCGAAAGTACTTTAGGAAATTCCTGCTTCAATTCTTCCTCCGTGATCTGACACTGTCATATATATAAATATATATATATATATATATATATATATATATATATATATATATATATATATATATATATATTATATATATATATATATATATATATATATATGTATATATATATATATATGTGTGTGTGTGTGTGTGTGGAAAAAAACCATGTGTGAAAAATAAAGAATTCTAAATGCGTTTTCGGCTCAATTTGCCTTCATCATTTTATTTTGCTCTGATGAAGGCGAAAACGCATTTAGAATTCTTTATTTTTCACACATGGTTTTTTTCATATATATATATATATATATATATATATATATATATATATATATATATATATATATATATATATATATATATATATATATATATATATATATATGTCTTACCTAGTAGCCAGAATGCACTTCTCAGCCTATTATGCAAGGTCCGATTTGTCTAATAAGCCAAGTTTTCCTGAATTAATATATTTTCTCTAATTTTTTTCTTATGAAATGATAAAGCTACCCATTTCATTATGTATGAAGTCAATTGTTTTTTATTGGAGATAAAATTAAAGTAGATATATGACCGAACCTAACCAACCCTACCTAACCTAACCTAACCTATCTTTATAGGTTAGGTTAGGTAGCCGAAAAAGTTAGGTTAGGTAGTCAAAAAACAATTAATTCATGAAAACTTGGCTTATTAGGCAAATCGGGCCTTGCATAGTAGGCCGAGAAGTGCATTCTGGCTACTAGGTACGACATATATATATATATATACACATTATATATATATATATATATATATATATATATATATATATATATATATATATATATATATATATATATATATATATATATGTTCTATCAAATAGACAGAACAAAGACAGGTGAAAAGACAGAACATGAATCAATGGATATATTGCGTGTTTTATCTTCTTGTTTCTGTGTTGGTTCGGGGTCCTGAAGTGACACCAAGCAGAAAGCCTTGAAGGAAACTAACGTCGTCTATGCCTTCACATGCTCACTTAGCGACTGTCAGCCCCCAAAGAACTCAGTATATAGGCAAGACAACAACGTCTCTTTCTAGGCGATTAACAATGCACAAACAACAGGGCTCCATCATGGAGCATATCTCTTCTCACAACCAGACCATCACCAGAGAAATCTTAACAACACAGAAATTATCGACAGATACAACGATAACAGGAGACTCGACATCAGCGAGGCCCTACACATCAAAAAGTCATAACCAGCAATCAACAGCCAATTAACACATAATTACATTCTTCCCACTTCAAGACTCCGAACCAGCACAGAAGCAAGCAGATAAAATGTATACCCTTGGTTATATACCCTATATATACCCATTGTTTCATGTTCTCTCTTTTCCCATTAATTTGTTTCCTGTCACCTCACCCAAAAACAAATATAAGCATAAAACGGAGTACATAAAAATTAATCTTTGAAAATATGAGAAGTCTTGCAAAAAGCTTCTAGGAGTCAGGCCCCTAAATAAAAATGTAAAAATGAACTTTCGGGAGTTAATTTTTCAATTACCTTCGACAGTAAAGAAAAACGTAAGAAATATTGAGAAGACTCGTGTTAGAATGATTAATCTTACCCTTTCGGTCATAATCAACAATATTATATTATATATATATATATATATATATATATATATATATATATATATATATATATATATATATATATATATATATATATTATATATATATAATGTTGAATATGACCGGTAGAATAAGATTAATGATTCTAACACGAATCTTCTTAATATTTCTTATGTTATTCTTCACTGTCTAATCATAAATGTCGAGGGAAGTTGAAAAATTAACTCACCAATAAATCATTGTTAATTTTTACACTTTATTATGGTTTGACGCCTTGGGATGCGTTTCGCAAGGTCACTCCTTAAATTCTCAACACTAATTTACAATGTTGTTGTTGTTGTTGCTTTAGATCTAGCTACTCAGAACGAAATGTTCATGTAGCATGGGCTATAGTGAGCCCGTAAATTTACCATGAATGATTACGGGTAAAGCATGGTAGAGCATTTACCATTTACCATGCTTTTGCACAGGCTTATATTATCTTTGGGTGAGGTGGTACAGACCAAGTGGATGAATGTCATAACGTAGGGGATATTGAGAGGGTATTTACATGCATCAACATAAATAGCTTATGATGAGCCTGTCTCTGCGTTGGATCGGGGTCTTGAAGTGGGTAGGATGTAATTATGTGTTAACTGGTTGTTGATCGCTGGTCTTGATTTTTTGATGTGTAGGGCCTCGCTGATGTCGAGTCTTCTGCTGTCGCTATACCTGTTGATTATTTCTGTGTTACTTGTTAAGATATCTCTGGGGATGGCTGGTCTGGTTGTGTGAGATTATATGCTCCTTGATGGAGCCTTGTTGTGCGTGTATTGTTAATGCCTAGAGGGAGACGTTGTTGTCTTGCCAATATACTAAGATCTTTTGGGGTGACAGTCCCCAAGTGGGCATGTGAAAGCATAGACGACGTTGGTGTTTCTTAAGGCGTTCTGTTTCGTGTCTGGAGAGTTCTTCATAAGTCGGTTGGCTGTCTTCTTGTTTTTGTAATGTAGTGTGGTGTTAGAGAGGTGTAGACACACTCAACATGTGGTGTTAGGGAGGTGTAGAGACACTCAACATGTGGTGTTAGAGAGGTGTAGAGACACTCAACATGTGGTGTTAGGGAGGTGTAGACACACTCAACATGTGGTGTTAGGGAGGTGTAGAGACACTCAACATGTGGTGTTAGGGAGGTGTAGAGACACTCAACATGTGGTGTTAGGGAGGTGTAGAGACACTCAACATGTGGTGTTAGGGAGGTGTAGACACACTCAACATGTGGTGTTAGGGAGGTGTAGAGACACTCAACATGTGGTGTTAGGGAGGTGTAGAGACACTCAACATGTGGTGTTAGGGAGGTGTAGAGACACTCAACATGTGGTGTTAGGGAGGTGTAGAGACACTCAACATGTCTCTACCGAAGAGAACTCTCTAACGAAGTGAGAAGTAATAAATCGAGTTTTTTCTACCACAGACGTGGCCACACATTTACAATGCTAACCAGCATATATACATTTTCTTCTGTCCTCCATGGACAGGTTGAGAGATCTATTAAATATATTGTTCAATGCCCGAAACGCTTTGCGTAATAGTGGCTTTAGGCATTATATGTACAATCTATAAAGCAATCAATGTTTTGTATCTCACCTTGTATGTATGTACTTTACCTGAATAAACATTTGATTTGATTTTTATTCAATGATTTATTGAACAATCGACCACTGAAGGTAACTGTAGATATTTTAAAATGCTAATCTAACCTACAAAGATAAATACCCAGATTGTGTTACTGGGGCACCGGCAACTACAGAGACCTCAGGTGTGGGTAGAGGTCGTACAGGGTCGTCCGACGCTTGTACGTCTTCTCTTATCATGCACCACCAAGCTTTACTGCCCTCCAATCGACCTGGTAATTTGGTAATTAAGTCATCATATCACCTCTCATTGGCTCAGGTTTTACCTTTGTTTCAATCTGTTCCTTGAAATGACACAAAGAACTTTATTCTGGGCGCTTGGGCTTCGTTCATAACGATTTCAGGCACTTAATTTCTCATCGGCTGTAACGGTACAGTGATAGGCAAAGAGGGTACAGCACCCGGCTGTGTACCTGAGCGTGTTGATAATAAAAACAATTCTTGTGTCATGTAGACAACCTTTTGAGCCGTCCAGAGTCACTTGGGACGGAGGCATCTTGTTATCTTGAGGTTATCTTGAGATGATTTCGGGGCTTTTTTTAGTGTCCCCGCGGCCCGGTCCTCGACCAGGCCTCCACCCCCAGGAAGCAGCCCGTAACAGCTGACTAACACCCAGGTACCTATTTACTGCTAGGTAACAGGGGCATTCAGGGTGAAAGAAACTTTTGCCCATTTGTTTCTGTCTCGTGCGGGAATCGAACCCGCGCCACAGAATTACGAGTCCTGCGCGCTATCCACCAGGCTACGAGGCCCCCTCAAAGAGGCATCAGGGAAGGTCTGAACAGTTGCCTCGGTGTCACCTTTAGTGTGTAGCTATTTGTTAGGTCTCTAATGTTTGTTTGTCTCCCCCATGTTAGCCGGTATGTTCACGGGTCTTGTCCTGCTTGACTATACTAGTGGTCTAGTGTGTCTGTCTTCCAGTGTGACCGAGGAGCTGGATAAGCGTGACTATCAGAGTTGTATTTATTTATGTGCAATGGGTTGTGAGAGTGTATCCGTTGCTGACTAAATATTTTGTCTTTATTATTCAAACAAAAAGTATGTTAAAATAAGAGAAAGTCAAACCAAAGCACCTCTCAAATACACTCACCATATACAATTCCAACACGCAACAAGCACGCGCTTAACATTTATGAAACATTACGGAAATTTAACATACATAACCTTCCGCATGAGAGAGCGCAAGCAGCACTTCACCAGAACAAATGAGTTGGTAAGAACTAACGCAGCTCAAACACACAACAGTCAAATGTAACCCCACCATAGCCTAATACTAAGCCAACCTCGCCTAATATTGTACAAGGGAACCACAATAATAACAACGCATCGTTGCCAAGCCACCACGGCGACGCATCGTTGCCAAGCCACCACGGCGACGCATCGTTGCCAAGCCACCACGGCGACGCATCGTTGCCAAGCCACCACGGCGACGCATCGTTGCCAAGCCCCCACGGCGACGCATCGTTGTCAAGCCACCACGGCGACGCATCGTTGTCAAGCCCCCACGGCGACGCATCGTTGCCAAGCCACCACGGCGACGCATCGTTGTCAAGCCACCACGGCGACGCATCGTTGTCAAGCCACCACGGCGACGCATCGTTGCCAAGCCACCACGGCGACGCATCGTTGCCAAGCCACCACGGCGACGCATCGTTGCCAAGCCACCACGGCGACGCATCGTTGTCAAGCCACCACGGCGACGCATCGTTGCCAAGCCACCACGGCGACGCATCGTTGCCAAGCCACCACGGCGACGCATCGTTGCCAAGCCACCACGGCGAGACACCAAAGAAAATAAAGAAATAATATACCCAGGCAGAAAGGACACTACCAGTGTGCCCTCAATATTTAAAGTACAGGAAATAATAAACATGTTGCTATAACAACAGTAAATACACAGGGGCACCGAACCCAGTTATGTTTACACCACACATCCCTACCTGGGTGAGGCGCCAGTACAGCTACAGTAACGACCAGGTCAACACTCTAAAGTTATCCCTCAAGTAGCCAACACAACAAACACATTTTTACAAATTGCTTTATTTGGACCACCACCTGTGTGACCTGGGAGTGCACCTGTGTGACCTGGGGTGCACAAGTGTGACCTGTGGTGGACCTTGGGTGCACCTGTGTGACCTGTGGTGCACAAGTGTGACCTAGGGGTGCACCTGTGTGACCTGGGGTGCACCTGTGTGACCTGGGAGTGCACCTGTGTGACCTGTGGTGCACAAGTGTGACTTGGGGTGCACCTGTGTGACCTGTGGTGCACAAGTGTGACCTGGGGTGCACATGTGTGACCTGAGGTGCACAAGTGTGACCTGTTGTGCACCTGTGTGACCTGTGGTGCACAAGTGTGACCTGGGGTGCACAAGTGTGACCTTGGGTGCACAAGTGTGACCTGGGGTGCACAAGTGTGACCAGGAGGTGCACATGGGTGCACAAGTGTGACCTGGGTGCACCTGTGTGACCTGTGGTGCACAAGTGTGACCTGTGGTGCACAAGTGTGACCTGTGGTGCACAAGTGTGACCTGTGGTGCACAAGTGTGACCTGTGGTGCACAAGTGTGACCTGTGGTGCACAAGTGTGACCTGTGGTGCACAAGTGTGACCTGTGGTGCACAAGTGTGACCTGTGGTGCACAAGTGTGACCTGTGGTGCACAAGTGTGACCTGGGGTGTACAAGTGTGATCGGGGTGCACAAGTGTGACCTGGGGCGCACAAGTGTGACCTGGAAGTACCCCCTGTGACCTGGGGTGCACATGTGTGACCTAGGGTGCACCTGGGAGTGCACCAGTGTGACCTGAGGGGTGCACATGTGTGACCTGGGGTGCACCTGGGAATGCACCAGTGTGACCTGAGGGGTGCACATGTGTGACCTGGGGTGCACCTGGGTGACCTGTGGTGCACCTGTGTGACCTGTGGTGCACAAGTGTGACCTGGAGGTGCACCTGTGTGACCTGTGGTGCACAAGTGTGACCTGGGGGTGCACCTGTGTGATCTGTGGTGCACAAATGTGATCTGTGGTGCACATGTGTGACCTGGGGTGCACAAGTGTGACCTGTGGTGCACAAGTGTGACCTGGGGTGCACAGGTGTGACCTGGGGTGCACAAGTGTGATCGGGGTGCACAAGTGTGACCTGGGGTGCACAAGTGTTACCTGGGGTGCACAAGTGTGATCTGGGGTGCACGAGTGTGACCTGGGGCGCACCTGTGTGACCTGGGGTGCACCTGTGTGACCTGGAAGTACCCCTGTGACCTGGGGTGCACCTGTGTGACCTGGAAGTGCACCTGTGTGACCTGGGGTGCACTTGTGTGACCTGCGGTGCACCTGTGTCACCTGGGAGTGCACCAGTGTCACCTGGGAGTGCACCTGTGTGACCTGGGGTGCACCTGTGTGACTTGGGGTTCACCTGTGTGACCTGGGAGTGCACCAGTGTGAACTGGGGGTTCAAATGTGTGACCTGGGAGTGCACCTGTGTGTCCTGGGAGTGCACCTGGGTGACCTGGGAGTGAGCATGTGTGACCTGGGAGTGCACCTGTGTGACCTGGGAGTGCACATGTGTGACCTGGGAGTGCACATGTGTGACCTGGGAGTGCACATGTGTGACCTGGGAGTGCACCTGTGTGTCCTGGGAGTGCACCTGTGACCTGTGAGTGCACCTGTGTGACCTGGGGGTGCACCTGTGTGACCTGGGAGTGCACCTGTGTGACCTGGGAGTGCACATGTGTGACCTGGAAGTGCACCTGTGTGACCTGGGAGTGAGCATGTGTCCTGTGAGTGCACCTGTGTGACCTGGGAGTGCACCTGTGTGACCTGGGGTGCACCTGTGTGACCTGGGAGTGCACCTGTGTGACCTGGGGTGTACCTGTGTGACCTGGGGCCCAAGAATGACCGAACCTCCACAGAGGTTATCAACAAGGAGCAAAGCACCTCGAGCAACGGCACACTCTGCAACTGAACTCTAGCAGCATAGTTGTGTCTCACTCTACCTGGTGCTGCTGCAGGCAGATCACAGTAATTGGTTCATAAGACAAATCAAAGGGCTGGTATAGGCGGAGGATGTGGGGGCTGCTCCGTTGTGCATGCATGAGTGTAAAAGGTTCTTCTGGACACATCAAGTGCTCTTAACGTCTAATTTACCAAACATAAAATACATAAATATTTGCCAATGGACATTGTGTAATACATAGTCTTTACATTAATGAATGTCATGTTAGCAAAATCTGTGCACAGTACCAGACACGTTGACGATACATAAGATACAGACACACTTGCTGTAACACATTCCAACATTCCGTAATAACAACTACCAACTCCACTGCCATATACAGAGGACAATTAGGAGCTCAACATGATGCTTGGGAATCATGTGTCATGCAACTGACATGTAAATAAATCAGATTGATTGATGAAGATTAAGTCACCCAAGAGGTGGCACGGGCATGAATAGCCCGTATAAAATAATATGAGACACGTGCCTGGTTATATAGCAGCACTCTGCGGAGGTTCTGGCTCACGGGAGACATCTCCCGTCACGCAGGGAGCAGTCGCACCTCCACAGATCTCCACAGATGGCTCAAAAGGGCCACCACTTACGGGCTGTTCATGCCCGTGCCACCTTTTGGGTGGCTTAATCTTCATCAATCAGGTTCTGGCTAGGAGTGACTGCACTAGACCAAGCCACGAGACACCACCTCAGCTCACTGCGCCATGAAATATGAGTATTAGCGTGTGCACAAATTAACCGAGTACTTACTCAAGGATCACACCACACATGCATAAGCCGTTGATGTTTGGAGAGTCATCTCAATGTTGGATGCCTTCTGGAGTTAGTTCTCGTAGCTGTCAAGGGAGATAGTATTCCAGAGCACAAGAGGGTACACTTCTTGACACATGGAAAGTTTCCTCGAGAATGAGATGATGGAGCTAAGGGTGAGGTAGCCGATCTCACACATTGTATTCCATAACAAGTGACCTTCACACAAAACACCAATAAGAATGCAATTTCTGTGACAACCAAGAGTTGTCACAGGGAGTTGTTGTTGTGTAGGGGAGCCGGTCGGCCGAGCGGACAGCACGCTGGACTTGTGATCCTGTGGTCCCGAGTTCGATCCCGGGCGCCGGCGAGAAACAATGGGCAGAGTTTCTTTCACATTATGCCCCTGTTACCTAGCAGTAAATAGGTACCTGGGTGTTAGTCAGCTGTCACGGCCTGCTTCCTGGGGGTGGAGGCCTGGTCGAGGACCGGGCCGCGGGGACACTAAAGCCCCGAAATCATCTCAAGATAACCAACACTTGGTTGGGTAAAGTATGGTTCCCTCTGACGCCACTGGGAGTGGGCGGAAGCATTATCTTAACTGTTGAGGTCCGGTCTTGGACCCGACCTTTCTCGCTACCTGCATTACACTGTAGCTAGAGTAATGACGGTGGAATCCAGCAATGATTATACAGGCGAAATGTATAAACTGCCATCTGTCAGAATTAAACAGATGACGCATGTCACCACACACTGAACTGTAAATACCATTACTAATCTGAGGATACCGGACTCGAGGTACTTGTGGCTCGCACTTGCAGTCATGTGGTCCAAGTTGAGCTGAAAGACCACCATTCTCTCACATACATTGATAATCAATGTCAGAGTAACGTCTGTGGTGATCATGTCCACAAACATGATCACAAAACACACTGTTGCGGGGGTGGGGGGGGGGGAGATGAAGACCAGAGTCTTACCGAGACGTATGAGTGGCACTCCGTCACTGCTCTCTAGAGTATTCGTATCTCATACCCTGCCGTACTCTGCCCTGGCAATAGAGTCAGCGCTTAACACCCCCCCCCCTTCTCATGTGCACCAGCCAAGATACAAGGACCTCAGCGGCTCCCCTGAGGATTCACTAGGCCAGAGGGTGGTAGGCAGAGCGGTAGGTGCCAATCTTGGTCACCTGGTCACCCTATTTACTCAATGTTTATCAGGGCACTCACCTACGACCAGCTCCGGAAAAAAAATTACTTCAGTTCTCCACATTCCTCAGTAGTTCTCTCGAGTATGAGGCTACGCGCCCCGATTCCCTCGAGTTTCTCTTCCTTCACTAAGTGGCTAATATTTCATTGCTAGGCTTTCGCTATTAGAACGGTGGCTCACGGAAACAGTGTCTTAAAATTTACGAAAAAACATTTACTGAAAAAAGGTAATATAATACAAATAAAACTTATCTCTGATAGCTTCAATTAAATTTGCAAACAACGGTCATTCTGGACCTTCAGTAACACTGACGCTACTCTTTAATACTCATATATAGTTTACAGAAAAACAGTAGGCTTTTTCCGAAATTCAAAATATCCACCGATGGCAATTCTCATTCAAGAATTTTACTTGCCAAGTGCACCTGGGGGTACATATATATATATATATATATATATATATATATATATATATATATATATATATATATATATATATATATATTATACATATATAATATGTATTTTCAGTTGCATATTGTCCTGGGGACCATTCAGGCTTGTTCGCATATTATACATATACATATATGTTGTACCTAGTAGCCAGAACGCACTACATATTTTTTAATGTAATGGATAAGATATTACCTATAAACTACTCATTTCTTATGTGCAATATTTTAATATGAACTTTAATTAATGCAAACCAAAAGATACTCAAATATAACATCAGCCTATTCGACCTTATTAATTACATGTACGTTTTTAGTTACACGTCTAGAATTATATATATACGTAATTATTGCTGAACATCTATTTTCATGCTCAAAAATGCAAAATTTGCATACAAGCTGTCACTTTATCAACCTCTAATGTTAATTACTAACACTCCCACAAACAATTTATGTGTGGAAATTCCACAAGCGATTTCAAATTCATGTTTGGCTAGGCTAGTCACCCCACCGCGGGACTCTCAGTGTTTCTGTGGTCTTGGGTCTGGGATGAAACGGTAACACAGCTACAGAAGGGTATCCCATAGGTTTGGGATGCCCTTTTGTAGCTGCTTGTTGAGTTGCTAGTGAAGCTTGGGATTGTGTAGCTGGTCGCTGTATGCAGGTCACCGCTGTATGCGGGACTACCAATCCTGCTGTAGCTACTGGTATTTACCGGGAGTTGCAGACAGGATGGTGCGGCCTGTACTGCAAGCCGCCAACCTGAATTCCAGCTCATTAAGACCTCAAGTAGAACAAGCAATATCATCTAATATTTATGATACAAACACTACAGTTTCTCGCTTTTCGGTAACATTTTGGGTGTTGCAGGAACTCGCCCAAATGTTGAGAGAGAACGCTTATCAACATCAGAGGCCCGAGACTGGCCGACCCCTCACAGTGTTCAAGAGAGAACTGGATAAGCACCTCCAAAGGATACCTGACCAACCAGACTGTGACTCATACGTCTGGCTGCGAGCAGCCGCGTCCAACAGCCTGGTTGATCAGTCCAGCAACCAGGAGGGTTGGTCGAGAACCGGGCCGCGGGGACGCTAAGGCCCGAAACCATCTCAAGGTAACCTCAGGGTAACCCACAGGAGGTTAGTGTGTCTCCGGAGGTCCCTCAGTAGGCGTCTTATAGTGTGGATGAGCTCGGTTCCCTCTAGGGGGCACAGGTCTTCACAGATAGATTACTTTCTTTGCAAGAACATCATAGTTAGTAGTCTGATGCATTTCAAGTTTAATTATGAAGCTGGATATTGTTTTTTCTTTAGTTTAGCTAATTTTTTATGCACCCCATACCCATCCTGTGAGTATTGGTGCACGCCTATGCCACAAGAGTGCACCATCCCCTGTGGTGCACTCCCATGAGTAGGGAAAAAAGTTACATAAATATATAATGGGTTCAAGAATTGAACATCAAAATTCATTTATCTAAGCAAGTTACAGCACTAATGCGCTAGTTACATAATTTGTTAACATATTAACTGCAGCTGCCTGGTATGGGCCAATAGGTCTAGTTTCATGTGTTAATATGTTCTTAGTAATAAATCAAAGGTTTCTTCACACTCTGTCAAAAGAATATCACTACAAGGCAGGTGAAAGTGTTAGTTTCCTGAAGGTATTTTCCTTTAGGTATTTAGGTGACAGGTGTTTGGCCAGTTACTGTCTGTACACTTCCCGCCACCACCGACACTGGCCGTCTTGCCACAACAGTACACCACCTGCTCTACTACCCCCTGATGGTCTTTGCTATGAGCGAGTGAGTTTCAGACTCCATTTCCGGTCTCACTATTAATGTTCAACAGGCGTCTTGAGATTAAATGTCTGATTTTAGGATATTCACACGGTTATCCAAACGATTTAGTTTACACTCGCATTTCTGTAAACCTTAACACTCGGGTACACCTAATGCCCAGGGTTTTAACTATTCCCTAGAGTCCACACCTTGATATCTGGGTAAGCAAGTCGCAGGATAGACCTCAAAGGGTTGCCCTGAGATCACCTTTTTATATGGACCTAAATATAATTCTAGCAGCACGAGCAGAGCCTGGCAGCTATGCGAATCGGTGACATAATAATAATATTCTAGTGTTAGGCATGAAGATACAAGGTGAGAAGGGCACTAAGCCAGGTGATGAGGACGGTGTAGTGCAGTACTGATGATGCAAGTACTAAATAAATTGAGAGATAGCCACAGGTTGCAGGGAGCGTGAGTGATGCAGTACGAGAGTTTTCCGGAGTGCAGACGACCCACGTGTTTACATTCCTCGCGTCAGCTGGGAGACCCTTGAGCCAAGGTCAGTTATTATTTCTCGAATTACAGCCTCAAACGCCAATTTTGCATTCCAAAACTGATTTCTTTTTACCTTGGTGTATTGATAGGTGTGGCTGCACAAAATGGAAGCAATTCGAGCTTGTGTTTAGGGAGTGAGCTAGGGAGCAGTGATCACAAAGAAATCAGATTTAGCATAGAATGGAATAGACCAGTAGGAGAAAATTCTGTTAAAGTGCCAGATTTTCGAAAAGCTGATTTTAATAGCCTAAGAAATTTTCTGGGTCAAATTGATTGGAAAGGCTTGGGTATGGGGTGTGGGCCGGTCTTGGAGCGAGACATGAACCCAGCGATAGGTGACTTAAATGGGGATTTCGATGTGGATTCAATATATAACTTATTTAAGAATATTCTAAACAAAGCACAGGAACGTAGTATACCATACAAATTGAATAGATCGTATACTAATGACCCAAAGTGGATAACAAAGAATTTGAAGAACCTTATAGGTAAAAAGAGAGCTTGGTACAAAAGGATTAAAAATGGGGAGGTCACTTTAGAACAGGAATTCGTACAACTGGTTAGAAATGTTAAAAAAGAGATAAGGAAAGCAAAAAGAAACTATGAAGTTCGCATAGCAGGGCAAGCAAAGACAAATCCTAAAGGGTTTTTTCAGTTATATCGTACTAAGACTAGGGAAAGGATAGGTCCATTAAAAACTGAGACAGGTCAAATAACAGATAGTGATGAAGAGATGAGTAGTATTTTTAATAAATATTTTGTATCTGTATTTACTAAAGAGGAACTTAACAATATGCCTTCAGCCGAACAAGTCTATGTGGGTGGGGACGAGGACAGGTTGACGAGTTTAGCAGTTACCAGGGAGGATGTTCTTAAACAAATAGTAAAACTCAAACCAAACAAATCCCCAGGGCCGGATGAAGTGTTTGCTAGGGTGCTTAAAGAATGCAAAGAGGAGCTTTGTGACCCACTGTCAACCATATTTAATAAATCAATAGAGTCAGGCAGAGTGCCAGAGTTTTGGAAAGTTGCTAATGTGATACCAGTTTTTAAGAAAGGAGATAGATCACTTGCGTCTAACTATCGACCAATTAGCCTAACGTCTATTGTGGGAAAGTTACTCGAATCTATAATAGCAAATAAAATTCGTCTTCATCTTGAAAAACATAAATTAATAATTGAGTCGCAACATGGTTTTATAAATGGCCGTTCATGTTTAACAAATTTGTTATCTTTTTATTCTAGCATTGTTGAGGCAGTTGATAGTGGTAAGGATTGCGATGTTGTATACCTTGACTTTAGCAAAGCTTTTGATACAGTGCCACATGAAAGACTGATTAAAAAATAGAGTCTCATGGTATTGGGGGTGCTATATTAAGCTGGATTAGGGCATGGCTATACCAAAGGAAACAGAGAGTTAGTATAAATGGAATCAAGTCAGAGTGGGAAAATGTTGTAAGTGGAGTGCCTCAAGGCTCTGTCCTGGGACCTCTGTTGTTTATAATATATATAAATGATTTAGATTCAGGTTTGAGTAGCAACATTTGCAAATTTGCCGATGATACGAAAATCGGTAGGGAAATTAATTCGGAGGAGGACTCACTATCACTTCAAGTTGATCTAGATAGGGTTTTGAAATGGTCAAAGGATTGGCAGATGCAGTTTAATGCTGATAAATGTAAAGTTCTGAGGTTAGGTAATGATGATAGAGTTACAAGATACGAGCTAGATGGTGTTGTGATTGCGAAGTCGGATTGCGAAAGGGATCTGGGAGTTATGATTAGTAAGAATTTAAAACAAAAGGATCAATGCATAAATGTTCGTAATAAGGCAAATCGGACACTTGGATTTATTAATCGCAGCGTTAGTAACAAGACACCTGGTGTGGTTCTCAAGCTATATCTTGCTCTAGTTAGGCCCCATTTAGATTATGCAGTTCAGTTTTGGTCGCCATATTATAGAATGGATATAAATTCACTTGAACGTGTCCAGCGTAGGATGACTAAGTTAATTCCCCAAATTAGAAATCTTTCATATGAAGAAAGATTAACAAAGCTTAAGTTGCATTCACTGGAAAGGCGAAGAGTTAGGGGTGACATGATAGAAGTTTACAAGTGGATGAATGGACATAACCGGGGGGATATTAATAGGGTATTAAAAGTATCAACACAGGACAGAACACGAAACAATGGATATAAATTGGATAAGTTTAGATTTAGGAAAGACTTGGGTAAATACTGGTTCAGTAACAGGGTTGTTGATTTGTGGAACCAATTGCCGCGTAACATTGTGGAGGTGGGGTCCCTCGATTGTTTCAAGCACGGGTTGGACAAGTATATGAGTGGGATTGGGTGGTTATAGAATAGGAGCTGCCTCGTATGGGCCAATAGGCCTTCTGCAGTTACCTTTGTTCTTATGTTCTTATGTTCTTATGTTGTGAGTTGTTGTTTTAGATTCAGCTACTCGGAACAAAAAGTTCCAAGTAGCACGGGCTATGGTGAGCCCGTAGTGGCTTACCTGGCATAGAGCGGGGCTGTGTCTTGTGAGCTCGTTAAGAGAGCAATATATCCACTACCCTAAGCTGTTCACTCACCAGTAATAGTGGGTGAACAGATTGGTGACTGGTGTTCCGGGAAAATCTGGTGAGTAAGGCTTAATACGTGAGCTTAGTGGTATCCCATCCCGGGAAACCTCTAAGCCTGCTCTTAAGAGTTAGAAGTCGTCTGCTCTTCTACACTTTTATGTTAAAAAAATCTTCATCGGTAAAAAAAAGAGCAGCAAGCATCATAAACAAATCAGTTCTTCTTCCAGAAATTTTAGTATTTACGGCACTGTTTGGTCAGACCTTCAAAAACGGACTGTTGTACCCAGAAAAGGTCACCTTTTGTACACTGAATTATCCCAAATAGCATGATTAAAAAATTAAACTAAAGAGCTTAACCTAACACTGTCCAGGGTTAGGCTAGTTAGCCTAACCCTAACATGTTGCATTGAATATGACAAATGAAAAACGCCCAAGTTCACTACACCTGATTAATCTTCGCTTCCTCCCTTTTTTCAGCTTTATTCGTCCCCCAGTTATGCCCTGTTCTTTGTTCATCTGTTCTTCCCCCACTTTATGCCTTACTCCTCACCTATTTGTATTATGTACCTGACCCCTGACCCCTAATGGTATAAATCCAGTACCGCCAGTACAGTCCCACACCATCTGGTCACCATTTGGTCCGGGAGACATCTCCCGTCACGCAGGGTGCATTCGTACCTCCACAGATCTCCAGTATCATCTCCTGATACTGGTAATGGCTTAAAATGGCCACCACTTACGGGCTATTTATGCCCGTGCCACCTTTTGGGTTGCTTCATCTTCATCTTAACACATTCATAAGGGAGACATCTCCCGTCATGCAGGGTGCATTCGCACCTCCACAGATCTCCAGTATCATCTCCTGATACTGGTAATGGCTTAAAATGGCCACCACTTACGGGCTATTTATGCCCGTGCCACCTTTTGGGTTGCTTCATCTTCATCTTAACACATTCATAAGGGAGACATCTCCCGTCATGCAGGGTGCATTCGCACCTCCACAGATCTCCAGTATCATCTCCTGATACTGGTAATGGCTTAAAATGGCCACCACTTACGGGCTATTTATGCCCGTGCCACCTTTTGGGTTGCTTCATCTTCATCTTAACACATTCATAAGGGAGACATCTCCCGTCATGCAGGGTGCATTCGCACCTCCACAGATCTCCAGTATCATCTCCTGATACTGGTAATGGCTTAAAATGGCCACCACTTACGGGGCTATTTATGCCCGTGCCACCTTTTGGGTTGCTTCATCTTCATCTTAACACATTCATAAGGAGACATCTCCCGTCATGCAGGGTGCATTCGCACCTCCACAGATCTCCAGTATCATCTCCTGATACTGGTAATGGCTTAAAATGGCCACCACTTACGGGCTATTTATGCCCGTGCCACCTTTTGGGTTGCTTCATCTTCATCTTAACACATTCATAAGGGAGACATCTCCCGTCATGCAGGGTGCATTCGCACCTCCACAGATCTCCAGTATCATCTCCTGATACTGGTAATGGCTTAAAATGGCCACCACTTACGGGCTATTTATGCCCGTGCCACCTTTTGGGTGGCTTCATCTTCATCTTAACACATTCATAAGGGAGACATCTCCCGTCATGCAGGGTGCATTCGCACCTCCACAGATCTCCAGTATCAGCTCTTGATACTGGTAATGGCTCAAAAGGGCCACCACTAACGGGCTATTTATGCCCGTGCCTCATCTTCATCTTCATCTTAACACATTCATAAGGGAGACATCTCCCGTCATGCAGGGTGCATTCGCACCTCCATAGATCTCCAGTATCAGCTCTTGATACTGGTAATGGCTTAAAAGGGCCACCACTTACGGGCTATTCATGCCCGTGCCACCTTTTGGGTGGCTAAATCATCATCAATCAATCAATCAATACAGTCCCACACCATTTGGTCACCACTTGGTCCGGGAGACATCTCCCGTCACGCAGGGTGCAGTCGCGCCTCCACAGATCTCCAGTATCAGCTCTTGATACTGGTAATGGCTCAAAGGGCCACCACTTACGGGCTATTCATGCCCGTGCCACCTCTTGGGTGGCTTAATCTCCATCAATCAATCTACAGTCCCATTACGGGCTATTCATGCCCGTGCCACCTCTTGGGTGGCTTAATCTTCATCAATTAATCAATACAATCCCATACACTTGAGAATGAACCATTTAGGTTCGAAACGTTGTGAAAATTTATAATTAGTGTAATACATTATTCTACAGTTAATTATTCTTTAGTTTACAGTAAACAAATGTCAACAAGTAAACAAGTAGTTTACAAGTGTCACCTCGAACAAAGGTGACATTTGGAGAAATCCTCTTCCAGTTACACCAAGATGCAAGAGCACTAGTCACAGGGATAGAAGCCCTAAACAAGAAAATAATAAACACAGAACATGCAGTCATTATCAATGAAACATATACTCATTGTATATGTACTTGTATGTATACAATTTTTGCACTCCAAAAATTAACTTTGGAGAGTTAATTTTTGAACTTCCTGCTTCAGTGAAGAAAATCATAAGAAATATCGAGAGGATTCGTGCCAGAATCATAAATCAGGGGGGGGTCCCCCCCGGGGTCCCCCCCGTCCCCCACGGGGGTCCATGTGCCCCTCTCGCAAGGGTGGGGGTCACGTGGAAGGGGAGGGGTGAGGGCTGGGCGGGTTTTGGGGGTTGAGGGGATGTGTGTGTGTGTGTGTATGTGTAGTTACCTAATTGTGCTTGCGGGGCATGAGCTTTAGCTCTTTGGTCCCGCCTCTCAACCGTCAATCAACATGTGTACAGGTTCCTGAGCCTATTGGACTCTATCATATCTACACTTGAAGCTGTGTATGGAGTCATCCTCCACCACATCACTTCCTAGTGCATTCCATTTACTAACTACTCTGACACTGAAAACGTTCTTTCTAATGTCTCTATGGCTCATTTGGGCACTCAATTTCCACCTGTCCCCTAGTCCAAATGCCCCTCGGGGTAAATAGCCTGTCTTTATCAACCTTATCAATTCCTCTGAGAATCTTGTATGTGGTGATCATGTCCCCTCTAACTCTTCTGTCTCCCAGTGACGTGAGGTTTAATTCCCGTAGTTTCTCCTCATAGCTCATACTCCTCAGTTCGGGTACTAGTCTGGTGGCAAACCTTTGAACCTTTTACAGTATAGTCTTATGCTTGACTAGATATGGACTCCATGCTGGAGCCTCATACTCCAGGATTGATCTGACATATGTGGTATACAAAGTTCTGAAAGATTCCTTACTTAAGTTTCTGAAGGCCGTTCTTATGTTAGCCAACCTGGCATATGCCGCTGATGTTATCCTCTTGATATGAGCTTCAGGGGACAGGTCTGGCGTGATATCAACCCCCAGGTCTTTATCTCTCTCTGACTCTTAAAGCATTTCATCTCCCAAATGATACCTTGTATCTGGTCTCCTGCTTCCTACACCTATCTTCATTACATTACATTTGCTTGGGTTAAACTCTTAACGACCCTAGACCATTTGTTCGACCATTCCTGCAGCTTGTCCAGGTCTTCTTGAAGCCTCAAGCTGTCCTCTGACTTAATCCTTCTCATAGTTTTGGCATCGTCAGCAAACATTGAGAGGAATGAGTCTATACCCTCTGGGAGATCATTTATGTATATCAGAAACAGGATAGGTCCAAGTACAGAGCCCTGTGGGACTCCACTGGTGACTTCACGCAGTCTGAGGTCTCACCCCTCACTGTAACTCTCTGCTTCTTATTGTTTAGGTACTCCCTTATCCACTGGAGCGCCCTACCAGTTACTCCTGCCTGTTTCTCCAGCTTATGCATCAACCTTTTATGGGGTACTGTGTCAAAGGCTTTCCGACAGTCCAAAAAAATGCAGTCCACCCACCCTTCTCTTTCTTGTTTAATCTTTGTCACCTGATCATAGAATTCTATCAATCCTGTAAGGCAAGATTTACCCTCCCTGAACCCATGTTGATGGGTTGTCACGAAGTCTCTTCTCTCCAGATGTGTTACTAGGTTTTTTCTCACAATCTTCTCCATCACCTTGCATGGTATACAAGTTAAGGACACTGGCCTGTAGTTCAGTGCCTCTTGTCTGTCACCCTTTTTGTATATTGGGACTACATTAGCCGTCTTCCATTTTAGGTCTCCTGTTTCCAGTGACCAACTATACACTATGGAGAGTGGCAAGCAATGCACTCCGGCACACTCTTTCAATACCCATGGTGAGATTCCGTCCAGGCCAATAGCCTTTCTCACGTCCAGATCCAACAGGGGCCTCTTGACCTCATCTCTTCTAATTTCGAAACCTTTCAAGGGCGCCTTGTTTACTGCCACCTCTCCTAGCACAGTGACCTCTCCTTGTTCTATTGTGAAGACCTCCTGGAGCCTCTTGTCGAGTTCCTCACACACCTCTTTGTCGTTCTCTGTGTACCTGTCCTCACTCGTTTTAAGTTGCATCACCTGTTCCTTCACTGTTGTTTTCCTCCTGATGTGACTGTAGTAGCTTTGGTTCGGTCTTGGCTTTATTAGCTATATTCTTTTCTTATTTTTTCTCAGCTTCTCTTCTCACACTAATATACTCGTTCCTGGTTCTCTGGTATCTCTCTCTTCTGTCTGGTGTTTCTGTTATTTGTGTGTGTGTGTGTATGTGTGTGTGTGTGTGTGTATGTGTGTGTGTGTGTAAATCACAAAAATTAACACGTGATTAAAAATGTGACAGTGTCAGACCACGAAGGAAGAATTGAAACAGGAATTTCCTTAAGTACTTTCGTATTTAATGATACATCTTCAGAAGGATCTTGAGCTTATTATGAGATGATTTCGGGGCTTAGTGTCCCCCGCGGCCCGGTCCTCGACCAGGCCTCCACCACGAGGAAGCAGCCCATGACAGCTGACTAACTCCCAGGTACCTATTTACTGCTAGGTAACAGGGGCATAAGGGTGAAAGAAACTCTGCCCATTGTTTCTTTCCGGCGCCCGGGATCGAATGTAACACCCAGGACCTCCCCCACCCCCCCTTAGAGTTCACACCCAGGGAAGCCTTCTCCAAGAGGTCAGCCCAGATGACCTCCAGTTTATCTTGTATGTTGATTAAAAAAAATTCCTGGGTTAGTCTTAGTCAGCATAGTTTCAAGTATGTAATATTTCATGCAAGGGAATTAGACTCTAGATTCTTATGTGTAAACATCCATGGATCTCCCCCTTTTGGCCAGGTCAGAGGTCAGTCACACACATAATTAATAACTCCTCTCTTGAAGAGTGTATGGTGAATGTCAAACAAGCTTATTTAAATATTTCTTGAGAGTTTGTACACGTGTGGCCGATCTCTTACATTCTTGGTGTAGGTAGCAACAGCAGATCTCCCCCCTCCCCCTGTGGGGGTTGTATATAGAGGTCCTGTAGGGACTTAGTAAGGAGAGAGTGCCGGACACCGGGGTCCAGAGAGGGCTGTGAAGAATATCTCAGCCAGGGAGAGACAGAGGTCTTAAGGTACTGTGTGTGATCTCTGAGGTTTTGTTCCATGTCCAAATTTCTTAAATTTTTGCCAGTGTTAGAGTAGGATTTATAAGTGGTGATTGACATAATTTTGGTCTTTAATAAACTCATGTTAAATTTCCCGTATGTGTCAATTGTTGAATCCTCTTAGCCTTTTGGATATAGTGGCTGACAACCGTTTCATAATTAATGACAGTCATAGAAAGTACTCTCCAAGTCAAGCAATGTTTCTTGCCTCGTTGCTTGATATAGTCTCAGTGGTCAAAGGCAGATGGTGGCAGCGTATTTAATCCTGTGTTAGCATCTCCTTGTTGGCAGTGTACCTTTGGTTCCGGTGTAACCATCATATGTCAGCTCATAACAGTGTTACCAAGTGCAACCGATGGGAAGTGTTACTCAGGATAAGTAGTGTTTACATTATTAGTTTAGTAACCATTATAGTGGTGTTCCATTATAGTGGTGGTACATAAGAGGGGTTTTACAAATAACTCTAAGGCGGGGGGGGAGGTCCTGGCTGTTACACGAACCTGGGACCACAGGATCACACGTCCAGTGTTCTGTCCGCCCAGCCGCCTGCTCCCTAACCTAACATAGTAACCTATGTATGAGGTAATATTTTTTAATAATATATATATATATATATATATATATATATATATATATATATATATATATATATATATATATATATATATATATATATATAATTATATATAATAGATGCGGTGAGAACCGTGTTGCCAGGAGCCCCAGTGATCGCGCCCACCAACAGTGTGCTGCTAGGGGCACCTCTGGACTCAAGTGCCATTGAGGTAATCCTTGAAGAAAAGCTAAACGATCTGAGGAGGATGGAGGGAAGAATAGAGGTTTGGACGCCCACGATGCTTATTGTACCTTCTCACAATGTGCCTGGTTTTGCCCAGACTGACCTATTTCCTCCCTCCTTCAACAGCCCGAAATTAAGAGAATATGATGCACTCCTAAAATCAATAACCATGAAAGTGTTAAACCTCTCCCTGCAAGATGACCAGTTGGACCAAGCAACGCTCCCAGTTAGACTCGGGGGGTATAGGTATTCGCAAAATATCACAGTTAGCATTGCCGGCATTCTTAGCCTCATGCTAATGGTGAATTAGTGAATGAAATATTACCAAAATACCTAAGAGACTCTATTGGGATTCATGATCCCAAATTCGCGGACGGAGCTGGCCAGTGGGACAATCTTGCCAACTCTCATCTTGACCAACTTTTCCAAACGACTGCAAACAGGCCAAATGGGATAGCCCCATAGTAGAGAACATTGCCACATCATTGCTGGAGGCAGCTTTGAGAGGGACAAAGTACGTCTTCTAGCTGTGCAAGCTCCCCATGCCGGGGACTTCCTGTTGGCTGTCGCTAATTCCGTCTTGGACCATCCCATCTGGACCATTGGGCCCTAAGTATTGGTGTTGCCCTGCGCCTTGTCGCCCCTATCTCCACCGAACACCAGTGTATCTGCAGCTATGTGACGGAAGACCAATACGGCAGCCACGGTCTCATCTGTCGAAAGACACAGGGAAAGATTGCCAGACATGAAGCAGTCAATGACATCATCATCAAGAGAAGTTTGGCTACAGCTGGGTGTCCAGCACAAAGGGAACCTCAGTTGTGCAGACTCGATAACAGTCACAAACGCCCAGATGGAGTCACCCCTGACGCCATTGGAGGAATGGTAGACATGTCGTGTGGGACTACACGTGTGCGTCTACATTGGCCGATACCTATCTACCTCACAGTACTGCTGAGGGAGGCGGGGCGGCCACCATCACGGAGACCCAGAAAACCAACAAGTACAGGGACCTAGAACGTTGTTACAGGGTCGTGCTGATAGGCTCTGAGGCTCTGAGCGCCTGGGGTAGATGTGTACTCAAGTTCCTAAATGAGGTGGATTAGGAACTCATTAGAAAAACTAAAGACTCAAAAGCGGTCAGTTTCCTGTTCCAGCGCCTCAGTGTCGCGATCCAGAGAAGAAATACTTGCTGTATCTTGGATACACACAACACCTCCGAAGAGCTGGATAGAGTCATCGAACAGTGGTTGTTATTTGTGTTTTCTGCAAACTATACCAATGTAATAAAATCAAATACATAATACAAAAAACTGGGGTTGTAGGAGAAGAAAATATTAAAATGTTCAGTGAGAATCCACAAGGTCTTCTCTGAAATACTCTTTATTTTCTTCTTCGCGGCTATGGGTCCCTACAATTGCACCAGTGGTGATACCCCCCTATATATATATAATTATTTTTCACTTGGAAACTGCCGATTACATAGGGTAACCTCTGTAAACATCACTCCACCAATCATTCCCAGATTCAGCGCGATAACAAGAGTCACGTGGCGTTATTTAGTCTCTCCTGAAGGCTAAATTTGCACTCCAGCCGCTGGAATACGCCAGGCGTAAATTCTAACGCAAACAGCGACGAACGGGAGAGTGTTTACGACTGACAAATAAGGCGGAAAATGTTTTTGGGTCCTCGCCTTCTGGACCTGGCGACCGCAGGCGGGTCCTCGCCTTCTGGACCTGGCGACCGCGGGCGGTTCCTCGCCTTCTGGACCCGGCGACCGCAGGCGGGTCCTCGCCTTCTGGACCTGGCGACCGCGGGCGGTTCCTCGCCTTCTGGACCCGGCGACCGCAGGCGGGTCCTCGCCTTCTGGACCTGGCGACCGCGGGCGGGTCCTCGCCTTCTGGACCCGGCGACCGCGGGCGGGTCCTCGCCTTCTGGACCCGGCGACCGCGGGCGGGTCCTCGCCTTCTGGACCTGGCGACCGCGGGCGGTTCCTCGCCTTCTGGACCCGGCGACCGCGGGCGGTTCCTCGCCTTCTGGACCCGGCGACCGCGGGCGGTTCCTCGCCTTCTGGACCCGGCGACCGCGGGCGGTTCCTCGCCTTCTGGACCCGGCGACCGCGGGCGGGTCCTCGCCTTCTGGACCCGGCGACCGCGGGCGGGTCCTCGCCTTCTGGACCCGGCGACCGCAGGCGGGTCCCTCGCCTTCTGGACCCGGCGACCGCAGGCGGGTCCTCGCCTTCTGGACCCGGCGACCGCAGGCGGGTCCTCGCCTTCTGGACCCGGCGACCGCAGGCGGGTCCTCGCCTTCTGGACCCGGCGACCGCAGGCGGGTCCTCGCCTTCTGGACCTGGCGACCGCAGGCGGGTCCTCGCCTTCTGGACCCGGCGACCGCAGGCGGGTCCTCGCCTTCTGGACCCGGCGACCGCAGGCGGGTCCTCGCCTTCTGGACCTGGCGACCGCAGGCGGGTCCTCGCCTTCTGGACCCGGCGACCGCGGGCGGGTCCTCGCCTTCTGGACCTGGCGCCCGCAGGCGGGTCCTCGCCTTCTGGACCCGGCGACCGCGGGCGGGTCCTCGCCTTCTGGACCTGGCGCCCGCAGGCGGGTCCTCGCCTTCTGGACCCGGCGACCGCTGGTGGACGTTTTATTTGTTTCGTATCTCTGGCTTTTAATGAGAGCTCGTGTGTTTGATGGATCTTGGATGTAGATGGTTGGATGAGTGGGTGGGTGAACTGATGAATGTGTGGAGGGTTGAATGGGTTGAAGTCCATGTCAACAAGGACCTCTGATGAAACAGTCAAAACACCACAGAATCTGTTCCTTCTATTAAACTGTTTTATAGGAACTTCTTTTCCACAGCTCATAAAATGGAGAAAAGACTAATGAATGACCTCATTAACAGAAATGTGACCACTACCGACACTAACCAGAATATTGAGTTAACATTCCCTTCACCTGGGCTCTGGGAGACTCGAACCATTGACCCAAAGTGTGCGAGGCCCAAGCTTTTAGAGAGTTATCAGTTCGCTACAAGAGCAGGAAAATCGCTGGTGAAGTACTCTCCCAACACGAAGGGAAAAGCCTTGAAAGAGACAAATACTGTCTATGCCTCTGCATCTCTACTTATCTTGAGGTTATCTTGAGGTTATCTCGAGATGATTTCGGGGCTTTAGTGTCCCCGCGGCCCGGTCCTCGACCAGGCCTCCACCCCCAGGAAGCAGCCCGTGACAGCTGACTAACACCCAGGTACCTATTTTACTGCTAGGTAACAGGGGCATTCAGGATGAAAGAAACTTTGCCCATTTGTTTCTGCCTCGTGCGGGAATCGAACCCGCGCCACAGAATTACGAGTCCTGCGCGCTATCCACCAGGCTACGAGGCCCCTAGGGGCCTTGGGGACTGTCATCCCCCAACGATCTCAATATATAGACATCTCTCTCAAAACGCCTGACAATGCCTAAACAACAACCATAATTTCTACACACAACCTGACCAATCACCAGAGATATCCTGGCCAACAACATTGATACAACGGCAATAGATGATTAGACATCGCTAGACAACGTTTAAACACAATATATAAACATTAGTCGAACAGTCAACATCCAGCCCTCACATCGGCACATTTTATACACAATGTTAAAGACCAAGGCAGAATGTTGACCAGACCACACACTAGAAGGTGAAGGGACGACGACGTTTCAGTCCGTCCTGGACCATTCTCAAGTCGATTGTGACTTGGCAGAATATCCAGCTCACACCTCACCTGCCCCAACCATCATCGACCTTACTGCTTCCCTATATATATATATATATATATAATATATATATATATATTCTGTGGCTTCAGCTTCTTTGTATCCGCATTCCCTGTTTTTGAAGATGTTGAAGAGGCTCAACAAAATGCATCTCTCAGCATAACGTCGTATAAAACACTAAAAGGAACTTTGTTTCCGAATATCTCTCTCTCTCTCTCTTACTCTCGGAAACGCAAAATCAAATGGGCAACTGGAAAGTCTGTACACCTTTGTTCCCATACCATCTGAGACACTCGGCCCTGGGGCAGGAGGGTCTTGAGCTTTCTCGGAGAACTGGGTTCCAGTCTCGTTGACACCACCAGAGACCCGAGAGCTGACAGCTTTGTATTTCAGCGGCTCAGTGTGGTGATCCAGAGAGGAAATGCCTGTGGTGTCCTCGGTTCCTGTCCGGAAAAATAGGAGCGCCAAGAGACCCACAATTCTTAACCTTCCAATATATTCACCAATGTATAATTTGCAACACGTTAATACTTAGAGCAAAACAAACCACGAAGAGTCGAGGGTGGTTGGAAAAGTGACAGGATGAACAACCCAGCGGGTTTTCTTCCTATTGGGGAGTGTTGTACATGCAGCTATGGCGGTGTGTCCACTCACAGGATGAGTGACGCTGCCCAATAAACTCGCCCCTCGGGGCAAAATTTAAAAAAAAAAAAAAATTAAAAATTTAAATGGAAACCGCAATAGTGGAAACCCAAAAATTCCTTCAATGTGTTGTGTGTGCTTTTTTCCGAGACTATGGGTACCCTTCTTCCAGCCATAGGTGGTACGGAGACGAGGAGTCACAATAACGGGGCTGAAGTATGTTGACCAAACCACACACTAGAAAGTGAAGAGACGACGACGTTTCGGTCCGTCCTGGACCATTCTAAAGTCGATTGTGATGTCAAGTCGATCAGAAGTCACAATCGACTTGAGAATGGTCCAGGACGGACCGAAACGTCGTCCCTTCACTTTCTAACGTGTGGTTTGGTCCACAGTATAGGTGGTACCCCTGTAATATATATTATATATTATATATACACAAACAAGCCTGAATGGTCCCCAGGCATACATGCAACCGAAAACTCACACCCCAGAAGTGACTCACCCATACAGCCAGGAGCACTAAGCATCTGGCGTACAGGACACCTTCACCACTCGACCATCACGACCGTTCAAAAGATGATGGTAGCCGAAGCTATTTACCCCACCATCCCGACGGCGCTCTGATGGTAATCTTGGGCATAGTATTTTATCAAATCACCTCATTCTTTGAGGCAACACGTGAGAAACACAAATACATAGTGCTCCTGGCAGTATGGGTTCGAGTCACTTCTGGGGTGTGAGTTTTCGGTTGCATGTATGCCTGGGGACCATTCAGGCTTGTTTGCCTGAAGCTGGAGACACCCTGGCAGGAGGGGGGTTTCCACCAACACCCTGGCAGGGGGGGGGGTCTCCACCAACACCCTGGCAGGGGGGGGGGGGGTGTCTCCACCAACACACTGGCAGGGGGGGGGTCTCCACCAACACACTGGCAGGGGGGGGGGGTGTCTCCACCAACACACTGGCAGGGGGGGGGGTGTCTCCGCCAACACACTGGCAGGGGGGGGGGGGTGTCTCCACCAACACACTGGCAGGGGGGGGGGGGGTCTCCACCAACACACTGGCAGGGGGGGGGTGTGTCTCCACCAACACCCTGGCAGGGGGGGTGGTGTCTCCACCAACACCCTGGCAGGGGGGGTGGTGTCTCCACCAACACACTGGAAGGGGGGGGGTGTCTCCACCAACACACTGGCAGGGGGGGTCTCCACCAACACACTGGCAGGGGGGGGGGTCTCCACCAACACACTGGCAGGGGGGGGGTGTCTCCACCAACACACTGGCAGGGGGGGGGTGTCTCCACCAACACACTGGCAGGGGGGGGGGTGTCTCCACCAACACACTGGCAGGGGGGGGGGGTGTCTCCACCAACACACTGGCAGGGGGGGGGTGTCTCCACCAACACACTGGCAGGGGGGGGGTGTCTCCACCAACACACTGGCAGGGGGGGGGGGTGTCTCCACCAACACACTGGCAGGAGGGGGGGTGTCTCCACCAACACACTGGCAGGGGGGGGGGTGTCTCCACCAACACACTGGCAGGGGGGGGGGTGTCTCCACCAACACACTGGCAGGGGGGGGTGTGTCTCCACCAACACACTGGCAGGGGGGGGGGGTGTCTCCAACACACTGGCAGGGGGGTCTCCACCAACACACCGGCAGGGGTCTCCACCAACACACTGGCAGGGGTCTCCACCAACACACCGGCAGGGGTCTCCACCAACACACCGGCAGGGGGGGGGTCTCCACCAACACACTGGCAGGGGGGGGTCTCCACCAAGACACTGGCAGGGGGGGGGTCTCCACCAACATACTGGCAGGCTTCCACACAGACTTCAGCTATAACAAACCTTAACAGACGGACAATAGTTCCATCTGGTAACTCATCGTGACCATCCCGAGGCACGTCGGTCCACTCGCCAACACGTCGCCAGGTATCACAGACTACACCGACTCCGTCCACTTGTTCCTACTGGAGCAGTCTGGAGTTCACCAGTGCCTTGGGTGAACTGATACCTGTTGACCGCGGTACCACCCACATCACTTCTGAGGAGGAAAAGATGAATAGTCAGAAGGAAACTACCCCAGGTGTTTATAAGGTCACAGCGTTTTACGGAGGGAAACAGAAAATGGGGTCGGGTGCACTCAACAGATGGCGTTGACATCGTCGCAGTGTAATTACCTAAGTGTAGTTACAGGATGAGAGCTACGCTCGTGGTGTCCCGTCTTCCCAGCACTCTTTGTCATATAACGCTTTGAAACTACTGACGGTCTTGGCCTCCACCACCTTCTCACTTAACTTGTTCCAACCGTCTACCACTCTATTTGCGAAGGTGAATTTTCTTATATTTCTTCGGCATCTGTGTTTAGCTAGTTTAAATCTATGGCCTCTTGTTCTTGAAGTTCCAGGTCTCAGGAAGTCTTCCCTGTCGATTTTATCAATTCCTGTTACTATTTTGTACGTAGTGATCATATCACCTCTTTTTCTTCTGTCTTCTAGTTTTGGCATATTTAATGCTTCTAACCTCTCCTCGTAGCTCTTGCCCTTCAGTTCTGGGAGCCACTTAGTAGCATGTCTTTGCACCTTTTCCAGTTTGTTGATGTGCTTCTTAAGATATGGGCACCACACAACCGCTGCATATTCTAGCTTTGGCCTAACAAAAGTCATGAACAATTTCTTTAGTATATCGCCATCCATGTATTTAAATGCAATTTGTGTGTGTGTGTGTGTGTGTGTGTGTGTGTGTGTGTGTGTGTGTGTGTGTGTGTGTGTGTGTGTGTGTGTGTGTGTGTGTGTGTGTGTGTGTGTGTGTACCCACTAAAAGGGGGTACCGTACAACCTGTCCTCTTAAAAAGAACGTCACTTTTTGGCCGTTTACCCGTATGGCCGAATATGGACGTAATTTGAAAATGAAAACAAAAAATTAATATAAATTTAGGAATTTTTTTTAACAACAGTAGGTTAAGGGTCCTCTGATAGGTTAGGTGGGCAGGAAATTCTCATAACGTTTCAAAACGGTATGAAAAACGTTAATGGGAAGAATCCTTTTCTAAGCTGGCCGAGTAAGCCGGACGACTCAAACAGAAAACGGAACAGTAGACAGTTCACAGGTTAGACTATCTCTTCCCACTTTTTTTTGCCCCTTCCCTATCTCATTCCACTTCCCCCTCCCCCTCTCTCTCCTCCATCACCCTCTTCCCTGCAATCTCCCCCATTTGTTCCATTCTCCCTACTCTTCCCCCTTCCCCTCACCCGCGTCTGGTCTCTAACCTCGAACAGACAGAACATTCACATTTATATGGGAATGTCTGTCTGTTTACTTAGTTGGTGGGGGGGGGGGGGTGCCCGGCTGTGCCCGGGTCTCTCTTCCATCTCTCACCTCTCTCCTTTCCTCGACCCTCTCCACTTTTCTTCTACTTTCCCCTTCACTGCTCACACTTCTCCCCCCTCCCCCCTCCCTCTCTCGTCAGCCCTTCTTCTTTCCTCTTTCCTTCCCTCTCTTCAGATATCCCCCCTTTTTCTTTCCTTCTCTCCCTATCTCTGTATATATCTGTCTGTCTCTGTCATTCTCTCTGTCTGCCTTTTTCTATGTTTTGTTGTCTTTCTCTATTTTCTCTTTGTCTCTCTCTCTCTCTCTCTCTCTCTCTCTCTCTCTCTCTCTCTCTCTCTCTCTCTCTCTCTCTCTCTCTCTCTCTCTCTCTCTCTCTCTCTCTCTCTCTTTGTCTTAGTCGATCCAGCCTCCCTTGAGGCCTATATCTAACTCTTCTCTTTGCTGCCTGACTCTCTGTGTCTGTCTGTCTGTCTGTCTGTCTGTCTGTCTGTCTGTCTGTCTGTCTGTCTGTCTGTCTGTCTGTCTGTCTGTCTGTCTGTCTGTCTGTCTCTCTGTCTGTCTGGCTGTCTGTCTCTCTCTCTCTCTCTCTCTCTCTCTCTCTCTCTCTCTCTCTCTCTCTCTCTCTCTCTCTCTCTCTCTCTCTCTCTCTCTCTCAACAATAATACAATAGTCTGCTACTGGTGTGTGAATGGTCTGCCAGTGGGAGGAGTCTAGCAATGTCAAATATTCATAATATACAATAGTTACCCGTTAGCGTTGAGACCGGCGAGGAGGCTTATGAAAGCCTCTGAAGCTGTGGCAGGACCGCCTCTTTTATGCTACTGTGACCAAAGTATGAATAGCAGAACATTTTTGTCAATTTTCCCAAGAGCAGTGAGTGATGATGTATATTATTATAATGCAACAAAAGTTGCCTAATAATAATAGAATAATAATGATATATAATGATAATTAATAATTTAACAATAAGGTAATAGTAATGGCGACCCCCAAGCAGCCTATGACCGTCCCATACCCCAGACCATCACCTCTCTTCCCGGTAAAGTTGGGTGGGACTAACCCTATGCGTCTGGGGCCAGATTCACGAAGCAGTTACGCAAGCACTTACGAACCTGTACATCTTTTCTCAATCTTTGACGGGCTTTTGTTGCATTTATTAAACATTTTACAGGCATTAAAACTTCCCAATCAACTGTTGTTATTGTTATCAACAGCCTCGTGGTGCCTCGGAGCTCATTAACTGTTTAATAATTGTAAACAAAACCGCCAAAGATTGGGAAAAGATGTACAGGTTCGTAAGTGCTTGCGTAACTGCTTCGTGAATCTGACCCTTGGTCTACAAGTGTGTCAATAACGTAAGCGTAGCTCATTGTTCCTTACACACTGAAATCACAATTGAGTGATGCATCAAATGAACAAATCCACAAGGGCCGATTAAGGCAGCGTCTGGGATGCTCTCGGACGCAGGTTCGAATCCCCGTCACGGCCCTTGTGGATTTGTTCATTTATACCTCGTTCCTCGTAACAATTACATCTCCTTGTTAGTAATCAATAGCGTGCGGTGAATTATGGATGACGCGGACCAACGCCTCGCTCTAAATGCTCGGTAATTACGTCATAAAATATGAATACGGTCCTCGTGTCTGGGTTAAGTAACACGCTGGTTATACACGACCACATATCGGTGCGCCTCACTCTAGGATTGCATAGGTAGTTCACTCGTTAGCGCCGGGTAATTTAGCGTGTAACCAGCTGTCTGGGCGTGGCGGGGAACTAGCAATTTCAGTCTTGTTAATAACCGGAGCTCAGAGGCTCTCTGACGTCATCACTCCCACGGCTCCCCCCCCCCCAACACTAAAATAATTAGTACGAAGTAATTTGAATTTGATTTTTTTTTAGTCTGCATTGAATCCTCTAAATCTAATTTGTGTCCACGGAGGAGAGTTTGACGAGTGATTGACAGCTTCTGAAACATAAACAACGGAGGTGGATTGAATGGCGGGAAGACCAGAGGGGCGACAGCTAGCCACAACAGCTGGCTTGGTCAGCGGCGTTGGTCACCGCGCGCTTCACTATATCTTGTTATTCACTCCCGTTTGGTCATTCACTTTGATTTAGACTGACTTTCATCTTCATTCACTTTGATTTTCATTCACTGTTATTATCATTCACTATTCAGTCATTTACTGTTATGTTCAGTCACTATTGTAATCGCCTCCACGTCATTGTAATCGTCCGCACGTCATTGTAATCGTCCACACATTATAGTAATCGCCTCCACGTCATTGTAATCGTCCGCACGTCATTGTAATCGTCCGCACGTCATTGTAATCGCCTCTACGTCATTATAATCGTCCGCACGTCATTGTAATCGTCTCTACGTCATTATAATCGTCCGCACGTCATTGTAATCGTCTCTACGTCATTATAATCGTCCGCACGTCATTGTAATCGTCCGCACGTCATTATAATCGTCTGCACGTCATTGTAATCGCCAGCACGTCATTGTAATCGTCCGCACGTCATTGTAATCGTCCGCACGTCATTGTAATCGTCCGCACGTCATTGTAATCGTCCACATGTCATTGTAATAGTCTACACGTCATTGTAATCGTCCACATGTCATTGTAATCGTCTACACGTCATTGTAATCGTCCACACGTCATTGTAATCGTCCACACATCATAGTAATCGCCTCCACGTCATTGTAATCGTCCACATGTCATTGTAATCGTCCACATGTCATTGTAATCGTCCACATGTCATTGTAATCGCCTCCACGTCATTGTAATCGTCCGCACGTCATTGTAATCGTCCACACATTATAGTAATCGCCTCCACGTCATTGTAATCGTCCGCACGTCATTGTAATCGTCCGCACGTCATTGTAATCGCCTCTACGTCATTATAATCGTCCGCACGTCATTGTAATCGTCTCTACGTCATTATAATCGTCCGCACGTCATTGTAATCGTCTCTACGTCATTATAATCGTCCGCACGTCATTGTAATCGTCCGCACGTCATTATAATCGTCTGCACGTCATTGTAATCGCCAGCACGTCATTGTAATCGTCCGCACGTCATTGTAATCGTCCGCACGTCATTGTAATCGTCCGCACGTCATTGTAATCGTCCACATGTCATTGTAATAGTCTACACGTCATTGTAATCGTCCACATGTCATTGTAATCGTCTACACGTCATTGTAATCGTCCACACGTCATTGTAATCGTCCACACATCATAGTAATCGCCTCCACGTCATTGTAATCGTCCGCACGTCATTGTAATCGTCCGCACATCATAGTAATCGCCTCCACGTCATTGTAATCGTCCACATGTCATTGTAATCGTCCACATGTCATTGTAATCGTCTACACGTCATTGTAATCGTCCACATGTCATTGTAATCGTCCACATGTAATTGTAATCGTCTACACGTCATTGTAATCGTCCACATGTCATTGTAATCGTCCACATGTCATTGTAATCGTCTACACGTCATTGTGATCGTCCACATGTCATTGTAATCGTCCACATGTCATTGTAATAGTCTACACGTCATTGTAATCGTCCACATGTCATTGTAATCGTCCACATGTCATTGTAATCGTCAACATGTCATTGTAATAGTCTACACGTCATTGTAATTGTCCACACGTCATTGTAATCGTCCACATGTCATTGCAATCGTCCACACGTCATTGTAATCATTCACACCCAATTATAAGACTCAATACCATCATTGTAATAGTACACTAAGCCAGGCCATGAGTAAACTATGGTGGGGGCCAGCTATGATGGGTGGGGGGCCAGCTATGATGGATGGGGGCCAGCTATGATGGGTGGGGGGCCAGCTATGATGGATGGGGGCCAGCTATGATGGGTGGGGGGCCAGCTATGATGGATGGGGGCCAGCTATGATGGGTGGGGGGCCAGCTATGATGGATGGGGGCCAGCTATGATGGGTGGGGGGCCAGCTATGATGGGTGGGGGCCAGCTATGATGGGTGGGGGCCAGCTATGATGGGTGGGGGGCCAGCTATGATGGGTGGGGGCCAGCTATGATGGGTGGGGGCCAGCTATGATGGGTGGGGGGGCCAGCTATGATGGGTGGGGGCCAGCTATGATGGGTGGGGGGCCAGCTATGATGGGTGGGGGCCAGCCATGATGGGTGGGGGCCAGCTATGATGGGTGGGGGCCAGCTATGATGGGTGGGGGGCCACCTATGATGGGTGGGGGCCAGCTATGATGGGTGGGGGGCCAGCTATGATGGATGGGGGCCAGCTATGATGGGTGGGGGGCCAGCTATGATGGGTGGGGGGCCAGCTATGATGGATGGGGGCCAGCTATGATGGGTGGGGGGCCAGCTATGATGGGTGGGGGGCCAGCTATGATGGGTTGGGGCCAGCTATGATGGGTGGCGGGCCAACTATGATGGGTGGGGGCTAGCTATGATGGGTGGGGGGCCAGCTATGATGGATGGGGGCCAGCTATGATGGGTGGGGGGCCAGCTATGATGGGTGGGGGGCCAGCTATGATGGATGGGGGCCAGCTATGATGGGTGGGGGGCCAGCTATGATGGGTGGGGGCCAGCTATGATGGGTAGGGGCCAGCTATGATGGGTGGGGGGCCAGCTATGATGGGTGGGGGGCCAGCTATGATGGGTGGGGGCCAGCTATGATGGGTGGGGGCCAGCTATGATGGGTGGGGGGCCAGCTATGATGAGTGGGGGCCAGCTATGATGGGTGGGGGCCAGCTATGATGGGTGGGGGGGCCAGCTATGATGGGTGGGGGGCCAGCTATGATGGATGGGGGCCAGCTATGATGGATGGGGGCCAGCTATGATGGGTGGGGGCCAGCTATGATGGGTGGGGGCCAGCTATGATGGGTGGGGGGCCAGCTATGATGGATGGGGGCCAGCTATGATGGATGGGGGCCAGCTATGATGGGTGGGGGGCCAGCTATGATGGGTGGGGGCCAGCTATGATGGGTGGGGGCCAGCTATGATGGGTGGGGGCCAGCTATGATGGGTGGGGGCCAGCTATGATGGGTGGGGGCCAGCTATGATGGGTGGGGGGCCAGCTATGATGGATGGGGGCCAGCTATGATGGATGGGGGCCAGCTATGATGGGTGGGGGGCCAGCTATGATGGGTGGGGGGCCAGCTATGATGGATGGGGGCCAGCTATGATGGATGGGGGCCAGCTATGATGGATGGGGGCCAGCTATGATGGATGGGGGCCAGCTATGATGGATGCGGCCAGCTATGATGGATGGGGGCCAGCTATGATGGATGGGGGCCAGCTATGATGGGTGGGGGGCCAGCTATGATGGGTGGGGGGCCAGCTATGATGGATGGGGGCCAGCTATGATGGATGGGGGCCAGCTATGATGGGTGGGGGCCCAGCTATGCCCACAAAGCTAACGAGAGGAAGGGATACGTGTGAATTCTGTGACTATTCTCTGTGGGAGGGTGACAATGACATGTTCTCTGTGGGAGGGTGACAATGACATATTCTCTGTGGGAGGGTGACAATGACACATTCTCTGTGGGAGGGTGACAATGACACATTCTCTGTGGGAGGGTGACAATGACATATTCTCTGTGGGAGGGTGACAATGACACATTCTCTGTGGGAGGGTGACAATGACATGTTCTCTGTGGGAGGGTGACAATGACACATTCTCTGTGGGAGGGTGACAATGACATATTCTCTGTGGGAGGGTGACAATGACACATTCTCTGTGGGAGGGTGACAATGACACATTCTCTGTGGGAGGGTGACAATGACACATTCTCTGTGGGTGGGTGACAATGACACATTCTCTGTGGGAGGGTGACAATGACACATTCTCTGTGGGAGGGTGACAATGACACATTCTCTGTGGGAGGGTGACAATGACACATTCTCTCTGGGAGGGTGACAATGACACATTCTCTGTGGGAGGGTGACAATGACACATTCTCTGTGGGAGGGTGACAATGACACATTCTCTGTGGGAGGGTGACAATGACACATTCTCTGTGGGAGGGTGACAATGACACATTCTCTGTGGGAGGGTGACAATGACACATTCTCTGTGGGAGGGTGACAATGACACATTCTCTGTGGGAGGGTGACAATGACATGTCCTCTGTGGGAGGGTGACAATGACACATTCTCTGTGGGAGGGTGACAATGACATGTCCTCTGTGGGAGGGTGACAATGACACATTCTCTGTGGGAGGGTGACAATGACACATTCTCTGTGGGAGGGTGACAATGACATGTCCTCTGTGGGAGGGTGACAATGACACATTCTCTGTGGGAGGGTGACAATGACACATTCTCTGTGGGAGGGTGACAATGACATGTTCTCTGTGGGAGGGTGACAATGACACATTCTCTGTAGGAGGGTGACAATGACACATTCTCTGTAGGAGGGTGACAATGACACATTCTCTGTGGGAGGGTGACAATGACACATTCTCTGTGGGAGGGTGACAATGACACATTCTCTGTGGGAGGATGACAATGACATATGCTCTGTGGGAGGGTGACAATGACATGTTCTCTGTGGGAGGGTGACAATGACATATGCTCTGTGGGAGGGTGACAATGACACATTCTCTGTGGGAGGGTGACAATGACACATTCTCTGTGGGAGGGTGACAATGAGATATGCTCTGTGGGAGGGTGACAATGACACATTCTCTGTGGGCGGGTGACAATGACATGTTCTCTGTGGGCGGGTGACAATGACACATTCTCTGTGGGCGGGTGACAATGACACATTCTCTGTGGGCGGGTGACAATGACATGTTCTCTGTGGGAGGGTGACAATGACACATTCTCTATGGGAGGGTGACAATGACATATGCTCTGTGGGAGGGTGACAATGACATATGCTCTGTGGGAGGGTGACAATGACATGTTCTCTGTGGGAGGGTGACAATGACATGTTCTCTGTGGGAGGGTGACAATGACATATGCTCTGTGGGAGGGTGACAATGACACATTCTCTGTGGGCGGGTGACAATGACATGTTCTCTGTGGGAGGGTGACAATGACATATGCTCTGTGGGAGGGTGACAATGACATGTTCTCTGTGGGAGGGTGACAATGACATATGCTCTGTGGGAGGGTGACAATGACATGTTCTCTGTGGGAGGGTGACAATGACATGTTCTCTGTGGGAGGGTGACAATGACATGTTCTCTTTGGGAGGGTGACAATGACATATCCTCTGTGGGAGGGTGACAATGACATATGCTCTGTGGGAGGGTGACAATGACATGTTCTCTGTGGGAGGGTGACAATGACATGTTCTCTGTGGGAGGGTGACAATGACATATGCTCTGTGGGAGGGTGACAATGACACATTCTCTGTGGGAGGGTGACAATGACATGTTCTCTGTGGGAGGGTGACAATGACACATTCTCTGTGGGAGGGTGACAATGACATGTTCTCTGTGGGAGGGTGACAATGACATATGCTCTGTGGGAGGGTGACAATGACATATGCTCTGTGGGAGGGTGACAATGACACATTCTCTGTGGGAGGGTGACAATGACATGTTCTCTGTGGGAGGGTGACAATGACATATCCTCTGTAGGAGGGTGACAATGACACATTCTCTGTGGGAGGGTGACAATGACATATGCTCTGTGGGAGGGTGATAATGACACATTCTCTGTGGGAGGGTGACAATGACACATTCTCTGTGGGAGGGTGACAATGACATGTCCTCTGTGGGAGGGTGACAATGACACATTCTCTGTGGGAGGGTGACAATGACATATGCTCTGTGGGAGGGTGACAATGACACATTCTCTGTGGGAGGGTGACAATGACACATTCTCTGTGGGAGGGTGACAATGACACATTCTCTGTGGGTTGCACTGGTTGCATTATTGACGTACCAACAGTGGGAAGGGAATAAATTGAAGTGAAAGTTGAGATGAAAGAAGTGGAGGGTTGAAGGTGAAGCAGAGTGGGTGGGGGTGGGTGGATAGGGGGGCAGACGGGTGGGAGGAGGGAGTGGGGGGGTAACTGGGAGTAGAATGAAGAGGGAGGGAGGGAAAGAAAAGGGGGGATTGGGGGGCTGGGGGACAGAATATTGAATAGAAACGTCATAGGCCTACCAAAATGAGATTGTACACTTGTTTCTATGGCAACTGTCCGTGTTTTGCTAGAGCAGGAAGAGCAGCGTAAATATAGGAAGAAAAAACTAGAATATAATAATCAAAATAAGAAGGAGGAGGATAAGAGAGCGAGGAACAGCAAAGATTAAAACTACATTGTAGCCAAGTGTGGAACCGGCCATCGGCGCCATAGCTCTCTGTTACCCCGAGTTGTCACCGTTTTTGTTGCTGTGGCGTGCTGTGGGGAAGTGTCGGGGGGGGGGGGGCAGGATATGTGCAGGGGGGAGAAAGGAAATAAGGAATGAGGGAGCGTGGGAAGGATATGATAGGGGAGAGAGAGAGAGAGAGAGAGAGAGAGAGAGAGAGAGAGAGAGAGAGAGAGAGAGAGAGAGAGAGAGAGAGAGAGAGAGATAGAGAGATAGAGACAGAGAGAAACAGAGAGAGACAGAGAGAGAGAGACAGAGAGAGAGAGAGAGAGAGAGAGAGATAGAGGCAGAGAGAAACAGAGAGAGAGAGAGAGATAGAGAGATAGAGACAGAGAAACAGAGAGAGACAGAGAGAGAGAGAGAGAGAGAGAGAGAGAGAGAGAGAGAGAGAGAGAGAGAGAGAGAGAGAGAGAGAGAGAGAGAGAGAGAGAGAGTGGGGGGGTTGGGGGGTGGAGGTAGGCCCCACCGTCATTGTTGTGAATCAGCGGTCTCCCCCCTCTCTCTCCCTCCCTCCCTCCCGGTGAGCGCGCCAACAGCCTACATTCCCAACCCACCCTCCCCAGGCCTCCTGTTTCACCCAACCTCCTTCCTGCTGGGCCTACGGCAGGCCTATCGCACCTCCGCTTGCCCTCGCCTCCTACTGCTACGCCGCTAACGGAACTGTTTCTTAGGCAATGCAAACGGGTGGTGTTTAAATGCGTATATGCCGTTTGTGTCGTTGTGTAGTTGATCTGGAATTCGTCGCAGCAGGAAATGGGTGTTTGCGAAAGCGTTCGAAAGTTGCGTGGCGCTTGCCAGCCTCCGTATAACTGGGATTACGAACGTTGTCGACTCCTCTCCGTCATTAAAGCCGCCGCGTGTAGATCCGAAACGTCATTTGCGTTGCTAATAGTGGCAACTGCGTGGGTTGCGGGCGGCCCCGTGTTGAGGGTCGCGGGCGGCTCTGGGACAAAGACAGCCAGGCCTAGCTGCTTCTGGAGGGCGCTGCTCTCGCTGCACCACACCCGAGGGGTGCTTGCACCTCACACCACCTGTCTATCACCAGCTGTCACAGGGAAATGAGGGACATTAGACGGGTGTGAGGTGTGTGAGGTGGCCGGGAGAGGCCAGCGTGCGGGACAAAGAGATTTGGCGCGCGTGCTCTTGTTTACGGTGGCGGAGGCGCGATGTCTCTATCTCCAATGCCTACCAGTGTCTTCGCACGATCCTTCACTAGCCTCCACCTCCTTCGCATGACACGCAGGCAATCTTTGACACCGTCTAAACGCCAGAGATAGAGGAATGATAAGCAAGGGGGAGGGGGAAAAAGAGGAAATACTAGTAAGGGAGGCGAGTGGCAGGAGGCCCCGCCCCGAGCCAGGCCGCCGCCCGCGTGTCGCTGGCAACTCAGTGTCGCTCCAGCTGTGCCGCCACACACACGTTCTCCGCCGCCCTCCCCAGCCTCGCCTAGTCACTCCCCATGACCTGACTCTCGCCACTTTTGGTATCCGAAAACTTTTTTTTATGCAAGCTACCGCGGGTGTGTGTGTGGAATCCAGTAACGGTGCAATAAGCGGTTAAAAATATTTTTGTTTTTTTAAGAAAGACTTGTGCGGTGCTCCTTTTCCCTCCCCCCTCCAAAAAAATTCCTCCCTTTCCCCCCTTTTCCCTCCAATGGTGAAAATTTTGAATGAGGAACCCAGTCAATTTTAAGAGGAAAAAGGAAGACTCCACCGACGCGGGTTTGAATGCGCAGACTTCACTTTCAGAGGTAAGTTTTGGGGGGAACCTGTTGAATAACGGCGCTAAGCTTTTTCCCGCCACGGGGGCCCCCATCTTGGAGGAGGGCCCCCGTGGCAGGACTCGCCTTTACCCGAATATACCTGACATGTGGGGGGTCGAGAGTGAGTGGGAGAGGAAACCCACGGTGTGAAAATGAAAGTGAGAGCCGTCAAGGTCGCCACGACCTGGCTCTAACCTACTTTGTTGGTCTTGATGGTTACAAGGACAACCCTGTCGTGAAAGTGTGTGTGTAAACTGTGTAAACTGGCATTGATGAACCACCCTCTCTCTCTTGTGGAATGGTATACCTCTGGTTGGTCCTCCTCCTCCCCCCATCAGGAGCTAAAACGTGGTTTACATAGCTATGATGAAACCCGCCGCCAGCCCGGAGAGATGAAAGTGTGTGTGTGTGTGTGTAAACTTCTGGAACACTGAGCTACTTTCCCCCCCGGGGAGTCTATATATAGTACACTTGTTAAGAGTGAACAGTACGGTAATTGTGTAATGTCGGGGCGAGGTTTACCTCTGGGGACCCGTATGTGTGTGGGAGGGGGGTGAGGTTTACCTCTGGGGACCCGTGTTTGGGGGATAGGTTTACCTCTGGGGACCCGTGTTTGGGGGTTATGTTTACCTCTGGGGAGGTTTACCTTAGATGACCCGTGTGTATGGGGGCGAGGTTTACCTCGGGGACCCATGTGTGTTAGTGGGGGGAGGTTTACCTCTGGGAACCCATGTGTTAGTGGGGGGGGGCGAGGTTTACCTCTGGGAACCCATGTGTGTTAGTGGGGAGCGAGGTTTACCTCTGGGAACCCATGTGTTAGTGGGGGGGGCGAGGTTTACCTCTTGGGACCCGTGTGGGGCGAGGTTTACCTCTGGGAACCCATGTGTGGGGGCGCGAGGTTTACCTCTGGGAACCCATGTGTGGGGGCGAGGTTTACCTCTGGGGACCCGTGTGTGTGGGGGTGGCGAGGTTTACCTCTGGGAACCCATATGTGGGGGCGAGGTTTACCTCTGGGGACCCGTGTGTGGGGGGGGCAAGGTTTACCTCTGGGAACCCATGTGTTAGTGGTGGGGGGCGAGGTTTACCTCTGGGGACCGTGTGTGTGTGGGGGGGGGGGCTTTGGCTTGATCTCCATTCTAGAATGTATTTACGCTCTGTGATCGTTTCGTAAGGGAATATTTCCCCATGTCACGCCATATATATAAAGTTCTAGATCACAAGAGCTGTACTTGTCAAAAGTTGTTCGTAAGTGCCGTCTTTTTGCTTTTTGCTTTTTTGCTTAGGCCTATTCGCCCATTTTGACACATGCAGTGGCAGACACGCTTTGTTGTGATTAATGAGTGGGATTTATCGCCAGGGGAAAGTTAAGGATTTACCCTGAGCGAGAGGTACCATATGGCCACCAAGGCTGGCTGTGAATTAAGCGTCACCCCTTTGCTTTATTTTAGTACTTGTAAATTAAGTAAATTTGTACTTAATTGACTTCTTACTTTTACTTTTTACTTCATTTACGTTTAGCAATTTTAGCACTGCATTGCCGAAATGCATATAAGATTATTTGGCCGTGTATGTGGGGGCGGGAGGTTGGGGGGGGGGTTAGGTCTACATAAACTTTCCCTTGCTGGTGTTACACAAGTTGAGTTAGCGTGTGCGTGACACACTTAGCGCGTGACCACATCTTTTGTTCTTGTCGGCTTGTTTTGTGCGCACCTGACAAGTTGAACAGGTTTTTTTTCTCTCTCTCTTTGAAGCTAGTGTTGGCAAAGGTGGATTATATTGCATACATCGTGAAAAGATTGCTCTGCGGTTACACATTGTGAACAATTGGCATTTCGTTGCATTCACTCAAAAGTTGAAGCATTGATTTCAACCAGTAGTCTTTCTTCAGATTACGGGGTCTTCAAACTGGCATTATTGTTATTATTGTTTTTATTATTCACATACTCGGTGAAGCAAGGAGTGTTTAAGTGTGTAACAGCTGTAGGGTGATTTATTGCGCCATGTAGATTACAATCTCGTGCTGTGTCCACAAAGCTGCCAGTTTGGAATTACTTGCGTTTGGATGATGATAAAAGTTGGTTCAGATTGAATCACCACGTGTTGGTAATTGTTGTTGTTGATAGCTGGTTGGTAAGCTGTGTGTTCGTTAGTAAGTTACTGGCATATTGTAACGCCAAGTATTCTCCCTGGAACTGTTTTGTTTTCTTTTGTTTCTCATAACTATTCCCGATAGGTTTCTCTACCTAGAGGCATTTCAGCTTTAAAATCTCATGGGCTTATATATTAGAGAGATGTTGGAAGAAATGCAGCAGGCTTACTGTGTGTTAACAACACGTGACCTTTAAAAATATACCGTACGGGGATCCCGGTATGTTTCCTTCTCTCAAGGCCACTAGGCTAGTGTCAGTCGGGTGAATGTTGTTTTGGTTTAGTTGTCAGGCAAAACTGTTGTATCTTGGTTTTTATAACGTTAGGCTCTCACTGCAGTGTGGGCCTGCTGGCCCCTGCCAGGCAGGCTCTCACTGCAGTGTGGGCCTGCTGGCCCCTGCCAGGCAGGCTCTCACTGCAGTGTGGGCCTGCTGGCCCCTGCCAGGCAGACACACACACTGCAGTGGGCCTGCTAGACTGTTATTCTCTTATTATTCTTGAAAAGCCAATTACTAAACCAATGGTTACCTGTATCCTTAAAATAAAAATAAAAATTAATTCATTTCCATAAATAGTTTTGATTTTCCCTACCTATTAATAGGCTGTCTGTCCTTTATTGATTTCTGCACATTTATACGTGTGAATTAGAAATTAAACCAGTTTCATTTTTAGTGTAAAGTTCGGAAAATGCTTTACGTTTTTAGCCTATCACCAACTTGGTAAATAATTAGACTTAATTAACAAAATATGGTCTGGCATGTTAGTCGGGCAACGGTTCTTTCAAGGGTGGGTTGGGCAGCATTATGCTGATGCCGACTAGTTGGCTGTGGACCTTTTGAGGTTTCTTCGCGTGTGGACAGTGGGTGTACGGAACCATTGGGTGTGGACAGTGGGTGTGCGGAACCATTGGGTGTGGACAGTGGGTGTACGGAACCATTGGGTGTGGACAGTGGGTGTGCGGAACCATTGGGTGTGGACAGTGGGTGTGCGGAACCATTGGGTTTGGACAGTGGGTGTACGGAACCATTGGGTGTGGACAGTGGGTGTACGGAACCATTGGGTGTGGACAGTGGGTGTACGGAACCATTGGGTGTGGACAGTGGGTGTACGGAACCATTGGGTGTGGACAGTGGGTGTACGGAACCATTGGGTGTGGACAGTGGGTGTACGGAACCATTGGGTGTGGACAGTGGGTGTACGGAACCATTGGGTGGCATTTTAAATTCACCATTATTGTTGACGTGTGTGGATGCAGTGATCCATTAGGATGTCTTGGCCGCCAGCCCGTCTTAGGCTGTCTGAAGCGAAATGGATAGGCTATGCTATACATTTTTCTCCTATAATGTAAGGTGGTAATATTTGCACCGTGCTCTGCTCTCACGACTCTAGTATTGAAACACGATGGGCTCTCCGTGGATTAAATATGAATTATGCTCGTGTACGCTTGTTATATATATCGTGTTAAGGTTCCGAATTAGATTTCAATGTAAACTGCGTTAATTAAGCATGGTGTACAAGTTGTTGTGGCCTGTAGTGTTGGATGTGAAGTTGTTAATATGACGGTGGGACGGTGGTAGGTGCAGGACCCGAAGGAAGTGGCAGGTGCCCTCTATATAACCTAGGGTGGGAGTGGCGCACTTGCTGTGACGCTCCGGCTGCAAGCGCCCCCTCTGCTAATTTTAATTGACACTTTCACGGGTGAGGGTATGGGCGTAGGGCTTGACGAGTGCCTTGGTGCTACATTATGGTGTGAGAGCAAGTAAGAGTTGACGTTTCTTCAAGCACAGCCTCATTGTTTCCGTATTTGGCTGTCATTGATATGTCCTCTTTGACAAATTAGTCATTATAAGCCGTTATTTTTTCCCAAGCTCTGTTGATCACTTATCGTCTCTACGTTGTGATGGGTCCGTGGATCAATGTCCCCGCGGCCCGGTCTGCCCAGGCCTCCTGGTTGGCAGTCTTGTTAGATGTCGCTGCTCGCAGTCTGACGCATAAAAGTCATTTGGCCCCACAGCGGGACATATTAGGCAAGGTAAAGCAATTGAAGGTTCCAGCACGAGTGTTGTGGGTTTATCTTGATGTTCTTTTAGTGAAGGGCAGGGGAGGGACTCGGACCTTTTTACAGGCTTACCTGCAGCTGCCGCCTTGTGCTCCCTAAACAAATGTTTGTGATTGTAGAATGAGAATTGTAGACTGAGACCCCACCTGTTGTGGAGAGGAATTATTAGGGTTGTGTAGGCTCTTGCAGCAGGTGTGTGGGTGGATACTATAGTAACGCTTACTATCTTTAGTTACACATGTATAATGCCAAGCCATCTTTTTAAGAGTGTAATAATTCCCATTGTTGGGAACACTGTGCTTACCTAGTTGTGCTTGCGGGGGTTGAGCTCTAGCTCGTTGGTCCCGCCTCTCAACTGTCAATCAACATCACGTACGTGTGTGTGTGTGTGTAAAATAATATATAGGGGATAACATTAAATAAATGTTAAATATGACCGAAAATGTTAGATATAGAAGAGGTGGTACTCCCTTTCCTATATTTTATATATATATATATATATATATATATATATATATATATATATATATATATATATATATATATATATATATATATATATATATAATTAATTTAGACGCTGAACGGTGACTGTTGAGGGTGCCTGAGATGTGCCCTCAAGGCCAAACAACTGACCCTCTCCAGGATGCAGCTCCAGAACGGTTGTCACTCCCGGGTAGTATATATGCTACAAGGTGAACAAAGCCATTACGACCGGATGAAGTGAAAGGAAACCGAACCCTACCATTTCTGTCTCCGGAATCGAACCCTGGATCCCCCGATTGCGAGTTTTGAACGAAGCCAAACTACATTACGAGCAATTCTCGCACGTAGAATCTTGTACAACAACAAACCAGAGAGTGGGGTTTAGGAAGGCTTTATTTCACACGATCTGGCGAAACTGTTTAGGCTAGCAGTAAGTGGGATAAAAAAGATCTTGCCGGGTCATTTCGGAAAACTGTTCTCTATCGAGCCAGGTACCTACCTAGTCTTGGGTCGCTGAACTGGCGAGCTGGGAAGAGATGTTGCGCCACTCGGCCAAGAGTATTGATTCGGTTTTTCATAGAACTTGAAGTTGGTATTCGACTGGTGGACGGGGAAGGGGGGGGGGGGGGCGATGCGTCACGCCTGGCGAACCGTTGATCACATTGAAGGACATGCCAGTTGCCTTTACTTTGTGCGTGATGCTCTTACCTTAGGTGCAGGGAGGAGCCCTTGCCTCGGGTGCAGGGAGGAGCCCTTGCCTCAGGTGCAGGGAGGAGCCCTTGCCTCAGGTGCAGGTGTTGTACAGGGAGGAACCCTTACCTCAGGTGCAGGTGTTGTACAGGGAGGAACCCTTACCTCGGGTGCAGGTGTTGTGCAGGGAGGAACCCTTACCTCAGGTGCAGGTGTTGTACAGGGAGGAACCCTTACCTCAGGTGCAGGTGTTGTACAGGGAGGAACCCTTACCTCAGGTGCAGGTGTTGTACAGGGAGGAGCCCTTACCTCAGGTGCAGGTATTGTACAGGGAGGAGCCCTTACCTCAGGTGCAGGTGTTGTACAAGGAGGAGCCCTTACCTCAGGTGCAGGTGTTGTGCAGGGAGGAACCCTTACCTCAGGTGCAGGTGTTGTACAGGCAGGAGCCCTTACCTCAGGTGCAGGTGTTGTACAGGGAGGAACCCTTACCTCAGGTGCAGGTGTTGTACAGGGAGGAACCCTTACCTCAGGTGCAGGTGTTGTACAGGGAGGAACCCTTACCTCAGGTGCAGGTGTTGTGCAGGGAGGAACCCTTACCTCAGGTGCAGGTGTTGTACAGGGAGGAACCCTTACCTCAGGTGCAGGTGTTGTACAGGGAGGAACCCTTACCTCAGGTGCAGGGAGGAACCCTTACCTCAGGTGCAGGTGTTGTACAGGGAGGAACCCTTACCTCAGGTGCAGGTGTTGTACAGGGAGGAACCCTTACCTCAGGTGCAGGTGTTGTACAGGGAGGAACCCTTACCTCAGGTGCAGGTGTTGTACAGGCAGGAACCCTTACCTCAGGTGCAGGTGTTGTACAGGGAGGAACCCTTACCTCAGGTGCAGGTGTTGTACAGGAAGGCATAGTCAACTCATATTGCCGTGTCTGAGCGGCTCTATTTTCTCTGGCAAGTAGGCCTATGGGGGCTCTAGGCCAAAATCCAGCTCTTAAATGCACAATTTTTTTTATTCACAAAGCAAGATTATATAGGATTATTACGCAATTTATTGGATTGGTGTCAACATTGAAAATATAATGATGGTGACGAGTGTCATACGTGATGATGATTTGTCTTAATTATTCCGTACGGTAAAATGTTGAGATTTTAGTTACAAAATGATCCCACAAGGAGCTCATATTAAATATTGCAAAATTGATAATTTGCACAAAAATTGCCTTTTCCTTATGCTATGCAGTTTGGTTTGGAAGCCTTGGATTACGGTTCGAAATTGTGTATTACGTTAACATGTTCGGAGATTACGAAGAGGTGGTTAGAACGACGCAACTACATCATTCCACAGGAGAGAAACTGTTTTAAGATATCTTGTCTTGAGGTTATCTTATGATATCGGGGCTTAGCGTTCCCCGCGACCCGGTCCTCGACTAGGCTTCCTTTTTGTTAATTAACGAAGTTGTGACAGTCACTTAAGTGATCCTTAAGTGACCGCCTTCACCCTTAAGTGACCTTGATCAAGCGACCGCGCACGTAAAGCGTCCATTAGTAACGTTCAAGGTATATATTACCCTATGCACATGGACTTAATTTAAATAAATTTTTGGGAAAAAATTTAATTTGTCGAGCTATTTAGACTTATTATTTTTTGGTGACTGTCCTTTGTTTTCAAGTGAAGCATTGTACTACTTAGCTCATTGTTCATCATACCCTCAGGTGTTGGAGTGTTCATCATTCCCTCAGGTGTTGATGTGTTCATCATTCCCTCAGGTGTTGATGTGTTCATCATTCCCTCAGGTGTTGATGTGTTCATCATTCCCTCAGGTGTTGATGTGTTCATCATTCCCTCAGGTGTTGGAAGACTTAATCCTCTTTTGAGTTTGGGCGCCCTCCCCACATTCTTTCTCTTGGCCCCCCCCTTTTATACTACCACAGACGTGGCCACACATTTACAATGCTAACCATCACATACATTTTCTTCTGTCCTCATTGTTGTGGGGGTTGACTACTTGCTTGATTGTGATTGCTGGGATTGAACTCGGGGTTCTGTAGCCTCTACCTCTTGACCTTCAGTCAGCTGGTGTTCAGGTTCCTGGAGCCTATTGACTTCTTAACATATCTTCATTTAATGTTATGCATGGAGTCTGCCTCCACTTAACTTTATAGTGCCTTCCATGTGGTTACTCTTGACACAGAGGTGTTAAGGTGCTGCTGACAAATGGAATACATTAGGCAGTGATGTGGTGGAGGCTGACTCCATACACAGTTTCAAGTGTAGATATGATAGAGCCCAGGAGGCTCAGGAACCTGTACACCTGTTGATTGACTGTTGAGAGGCGGGACCAAAGAGCCAGAGCTCAACCCCGCAAGCACAACTAGGTGAGTACTGCTATGCCGTGCGGAAGTTCCTGAAGACCTCTTTGGCTCTGGGTCCTCTACGGAGTGAATCTATGCTATTATGTTTGTTTCGCATATGTTGATTACCCATTTAGCTCATTTATTGATGCTTTTCACTTTCATGTTTCCACGGGACCTGTTACCTTGCCTTGAGGTATATCTTGGTCCTCCACTTTTGTCGTTATCTTGCATTTATCTGGGTAGAAGTCCAGTAGCCATTTCTCTAACCATCCTTGAAGCTTATCTAGGCCATACTGCATCTGGACGTTCCTCGTGTTAGGATATGTTCTATTAATCTTAGACATCCCCAGACGTTGGTATGTGAATGCACGAACTTCTCATTTCGGTCGCTTGTATAAGGAACGGTATGGGACGCGGACCTGCCCCCTTGTGGTACTCCACTAGGAGCCTCCCTCCATCCCGAAGTCTTCTCACCGTAATCCTATTTCCTCTCTGGTTCTGCCAGATCAATTTATAACTAGTTCCCCCCCGTCTCAATATCAAGTTTGTATAGCGGTCTCTTGTGTGGCACTGTCAGATGCCTGCTGACAATCCAGCAAGATACAATCTGCATCATTCCTCCTCCAGCCTCGGCATAAAACTGGCAGGTTTGCTAGGCCAGGACCTGCGTTTTTTGCAGCCAAATTCATGTTTGGAGACGGCTTGCCCCCTCTGGTAATGGGTGCCAGTGGGGGGCAAATTGATGATTCAATGATTATTGTCAATACTCCAACTTTTTAGCGAATGTTCACTGGCCTGTATTTTAGGAGCTCTTGCCCGTTCACTACAGAATATATGGACAAAGTTCTCTCTCACTCCAGGGTATTTTTCCCCTTTTATTTATTGAGGTGTTTTAAGGTTGGCGGGAAGGGTTTGTGCTGTGTTCGCTGGTACCCCTCCAATACTATCCATACCTTGAGGTGATTTCGGGGCTTGGCGACCCCGCGGCCCGGTCGTCGACCAGGCCTCCTGGTTGCTGAACTGGTCAACCAGGCTGTTGGACGCGGCTGCTCGCAGCCTGACATATGAATCACAACCTGGTTGATCAGGTATCCATGGAAGAAAAAATATATCCTAGTTTGATGATCGGGGTTATCACGTAGCTGTAATGCTTCATAACTTTCTTGGCTGCCTTGTCTGCTCATAATCCAATTACCTTGTTGTACATTCTCCCTTGTTCTTTGTATCTGCTTAGTTGTTTGTGTTGGGAGGTTTTGTTTGCTACTGCTGCTGTAATTCAGTTTCTGAACATGTGAAGGTCTGTAAACGTTTCCAGTATGACTTGCAGGATGGGCTGAATAATAACTACTGAACAGGTTGTGAATGAGTGGTTGTCATTCATTCATAAAGTCCCAGGCCGGGCTTGGGGAGTAGAGCAACTCCCAGAACCAGCCACAGGGACTCATTGGGTACTATTATTTCAATTAGAAAATCAGTTAGATCCATGAAAAGGATTCAAACCTATGCTCTATGTACTTCCAAGATAAAAGACTGCTTCAGCTTCGTTGCAAACCTCAGGAACCCATAGACGATTCAGTTGAATCCCGGGTTACAATTCTTATCACCATGTGGTGGTGTAGTTGTCCAAGGCGTTTGCTTGGGGAGAACACAGAGCGCAGGTTCGAATCCTCAAAACGGCTCCTACTGATTTTCTCGATACATCACGCCAATGTGATTTCTTTGTACATTGTTTCCATTCTTAGCGCACCTCGCACAAGTGTCCCCCATGTCGTAATGTGTACTTGTTTCCTGTCTGACTCCCCCCCCCCCTTCCGCCTTCCATGGGGCGGGGGGGGGGGGGGGGGGCAAACAGGTTGTAGGGGTCCACTCAGTTGCTTCAACATTGACGCGAGGTTCACACCAGTTTCTCTGTTCTCTCCCAATAACTCTTACTCACCTCGTTGTCCTTGTGGGGGTTGAGCTCTGGCTCTTTGGTCCCGCCTCTCAACTCTCAATCTACTGTTGTCCAGGTTACCGAGCCTATTGGGCTCGGAATAATATATATATATATATATATATATATATATATATATATATATATATATATATATATATATATATATATATATATATATATATATAAAATTGTGTGTGGGGGGGGTGATGAAGCAGGGTTGGGGGGGCCGCCACACCCCTTGACATACTCATGGTTGGGAGGAGTGAGGGGGGGGGGTGCTTCACTCCATGTAGAAAGTGAAAATTAGCTGTTCAGGGTTGTGCGATGACATCACTTCTCCGCTCTCTGGTTTGTGGTGGTGGGGTGGGGGGGGGGGCGTTTGTGGTGGTGGGGGGGGGGGAGGATGGTAGATATCTAGTGGCTGTTGTGGTAGGTGGAGTTTTGGAGGGGGGGGGGATCCTATTAATTTTGATTTGGTTGGGATTTGAAGGGAGATGTTTGGCGTGTGATGGTGGTGTTGATCGTAGCGTTCCAGTGAGCATTGATGTACCAATGAATCAACATCAGTGACGTTGATGTAATGTTACGGGAACGTTATATTTTCTCCGCCAGATATGTTCACACAGACGAGCACATTTGCTGTTTTCTGGCATAAATTACAGCAATCTGCCACACGCAGCTCTGCCACCTCCGCCCCCCCCCTCCCCGCCTACATTGAACCCCACCACCTCCATTGGAACCCCCCACATTGGGCCCTCCTCCCACATTGGAACCCCGTCCCACATTTTCTGTGTTCAGTTGAGCTAGACACAGTTGCAGCCAATCTTCTGGTGAGAGGGTAGACCACAGTGCCGGTTCTGCCCCTCTGGGCTACAGTGCTGTATCCCCTCTTAATTGTATTTTTTTAAACCCCTCCACAAGTTATATAGTAAATTGTTACTGGCGACGCCTTTTGTTGAATCAACAGAAATTCGCTTAATGAATGCAACAATAGTTGGCTATTTCTGCCTGGATGTGTTGCTCCCCAAGACTCACACACGACGGAATCTAACTTGTCACTTGTTGAAACTTTAGGCACCCAAGCTTAGGAGCTGGCCAAGCTGTTAGCAGGCTTTCCCTGTTAGCAGGCTCCTCCCTGTTAGCAGGCTCTCCCTGTTAGCAGGCGTGGACATCTTCAAGAGAAAAGTTGATAGTTTTCTTCAAGAAGTGCCAGACTAACCGACCCGGTTGATCTATCTGGCTTGGTCAGAGTTGACTCACAAGTCAAGCCTGGCCTCAGGCCGGGCTTGGGGAGTAGAACTACTCTCTGAACCCCATTAAGCAGCCTTTCCTTATTAGCAGGCTTCCCAGCCTGTTTGCTCCTATTAACTTTCCCGTCCCACAGCTCATGGTAAGCCTTACCCACTATTTTCCCCTAGAACACCACCTGCCAATTATTTAACCACCAGGTGCTCAATCACTGATGGGTGAACAGATACGTACAGTTAAGGACTGGCATTTAGTAAGTTGTCCCCGACTGGGATACGAACCCCCAGGCCACGGTGTTCGCGGAGCGCGAGGCCAGCAATACTTTGCGAGGGTTCCCAGGATGCACATCGCGGCCCGAGTCGGGCGGCTGAAGGCCTGGGTCCAGATTCACGAAGCATTTACGCAATCATTTACGTACGTGTACATCTTTGCTCAATATTTGACGGCTTTGGTTACTTTTATTAAACAGTTTACAAGCTTGAAAACTTTCCAATCAACTGTTGCTATTGTTATAAACAGCCTCCTGGTGCTTCGGAGCTCATTAACTGTTTAATAAGTGTAAACGAAGCCACCAAAGATTGAGAAAAGATGGACAGGTTCGTAAGTGCTTGCGTAACTGCTTCATGAATCTGGCCCCTGTGCTCTACTCGCTCCTATACCACCACTGTTTTGTCGTTTACATATCCATTGTTTTGGGAGTTTTGTGCCGCTGGGATTAATTGAAAGTTGCTCGACAGGTATGGTGGGTTGCTTGGGGGCTCGTGCGTTTCTGGGTAGGCAGAATGTTGCCTTGGCTGAAGGCCAGACCGCTGTGTTTTTGACGGAATGACGCACCGAGATTGGCAGCTGTCGTCGTTCAAAGTTCCCACTTGTTAACTTGAGCATTGTTCCACCTGGATGCTTGGCCACGCATGTAGATGGTTGGGTTGATTTGCAGGAGGTGACTGTCGCCTCCAGCAGCTGGCGTCCAGGGCCACACACATGCGCACTTCTTGTAAGAACCTATCCAAGTGCCCCCTGAGATGGTCGTACGCGAACTCTCGTGTTTACCTTTATGACTAAGGGTATAAGCTTCTGAATTGTGGAATTGCAGCCTTTTGTGTTGAGTAATGACTGGGAATAATAGGGAGCACTAGGCGAAGGGTAGGTCGTCGGGGAGGCGTTCTGGAGCGGTGAGATGCGTACGATGAAGGGAAACTACCTCCTAATATCGACTAGAGAAAGACTTGGAGGTAGACCTAACTCCAGAGGCTCGTATAACTAGAATAACGTCAGCCGCATACTCTGGTCAGGCAAAAGTCTGAACATCCTTCAGAAACTTGAATAAGGAGGCTTTTAGATCACTGTATACCGCCCATGTGAGGCCAGTCTTAGAGTATGCCGCCCCAACGTGGAGCCCCCAGAAAAAAAATACATAAGGAAGCTCGAAAAGGTGTAAATGTTTGCAACGAGACTCGTCTCAGAGCTGCGAGGGATGAGGCACGAAGACAGACTAAAAGAACTAAACCTGACGACGTTAGAAGGGAGGAGGAAGAGTGGCGGGGGGACATGATACAGACGTATAAAATACAGGGATTGACAAAGTAGAGGGAATGTTTACAATGAATAGCAATAGAACAAGGGGGACACGGATGGAAGCTTGAGATTTGGATGTGTCATAAGAATATTAGAAAGAAATCTTTTAGCGTTTCTAAGGGTAGTGAGTAAATGGAATGACCTAAAGGAGCAGATTGTAGACGCCATTCATAACTTTAAAAGCAGTTATGATTGAGAAATAAGTCATTGCATTAGACAACCAACGGCTTGAAAAGTGGGGTCCAAGAGCTCGAGCTCGCTCCTGCAGGCACAATTAGGCGAGTTCACACTGATGTGTATATGACACTAGATAAATGGTTGTCATAAATATGAAATTGTTTTTAATACGAGAATGTAGAACAGGAGTGGAATGTGGGGCGCATTCTTGGGTGCGCGCGCGCGCCTCTGGGGTAGATGTGTATTCTTCCCCTCCCTCCCTCCCTTCCCATACATTCTCCTTCCCTCCCACGGCGTCCCGGCCGACCTCCTTCTCTTCCACGGCGTCCCAGCCGACCTCCTTCCCTCCCACGGCGTCCCAGCCGACCTCCTTCCCTCCCACGGCGTCCCTCCCGACCTCCCCTCCCACGGCGTCCCTCCCGACCTCCTTCCCTCCCACGGCGTCCCGGCCGACCTTCCCTCCCTCCTACTCCATTATCCCACGTCTTCCCTACGGTCCCTCGCTACTCTGAACCGCCACGATGGTCCGTCCGCACTCTACACCCACGGCCCCCCCCCTCTCCCTGTCCCACCACTACCCTCCATTATATTCCTTCCCAGGCCGCCGCCGCCACCACCACCACCACCACTACTCTTCCTTCCCTTCTATTCCTCTCCCTTTCGTGGCTGCTCTGCCTTCGCTGCCCTTCTCGTTAGTGCCGTAACTCTGGCCGTGGTGTCTTAACACTCTCGTGACCGTCTTGGAAGGTTGTGGCCCCACTTGTGGCGCCTCCTGGCGTCTTCTCACTTCATTTCCTTGAGCAGATTTGATTTTTGTTTTCCTATCTGCTCTGATCGTCGCCCTGCCTCCTCTCCTCCGTCCCCTGCACACACACAAAAAATACATCATCCGCCTCTTTCTTTCCTGTTCTCTCTGCTTCCTCTTTATTCCTTTTGCCCCGGTTTATTACCCTTCCCCCCCCCCCTCTTCGTCCCTACCATCCCCCAGTGTTCCCTATGCCCCAGCCATGCCCCCACCACAGCTCTTCCTTTTGCTCAATAGTAGTGATACCTGTTTGATGGGGTTCTGGGAGTTCTACTGGCCAAGCCCAGCCCGGCCAGGCTTGACTTGTGAGAGCTTGGTCCACAAGCCTTCCTTGCCTCAATTTTAAAGCCTGTTCCTAGAAATGGATGTATTTTGCACCGGCTGTTATGTGCCTATGTGATCTACTTCACTGTTAGGCTTCGTAAATAGTATCAACTGCGGTTTGGTAAAGTAAAGCTTTCGATGGTTTTATATTTTTCGAACATGTTTGCTGTAAATGTCCCACATAACTTCAATTTCCTACGAACAGAGACCAGTTCTTCTCTTCTACGAACAGAAGACGTAATACAGGACACGGCAAACCTACAATCTGATCACACACACAGATCACACTAACGTGATACATCAAATGAGCAAATCCACAAGGGCCGTGACGAGGATTCGAACCTGCGTCCGAACCTGTCTGGGATGCTCCCGGACGCAGGTTCGAATCCTCTTCACGGCCCTTGTGGATTTGTTCTACAATCTGTTGCATATCAGGTCTTTCAATGGGCCACAGAAACTTACGATGTTTAACGAAGATAAATTCCAGCTATGGAAACAACGAAAGCATATAAACGGAAACCATACACATAAAACTCGGTCAAAACTTACAATAGAATGAAAAACAATGTAAAGAATTTGAATGTCTGAAGACCTTTCCTGGAACACAATAAGGTAACTCACAACTGCAAGAAAAATTAGAAGTTGGATAACCAGAACCATTTAAACAAGGGATGATACTTTTAAAGACACTAGTGCTCTCTAGAGTGGAATATTATTGCACAATAACAGCCCCATTCAAAGCTGGAATCCACTCAATAAGATCTAAATTCTTGGGACCTATTAAGATGTTTATTGTTGTATTCTCTAGCTATACCGATGAACCTTTTCAAGACGTTAGTGCACTCTTAGTGGAGTTATCTTGAGGTTATCTTGAGATGATTTCGGGGCTTTAGTGTCCCCGCGGCCCGGTCCTCGACCAGGCCTCCACCCCAAGGAAGCAGCCCGTGACAGCTGACTAACACCCAGGTACCTATTTTACTGCTAGGCAACAGGGGCATAGGATGAAAGAAACTGGCCATTGTGACCACATGAGACTGACCACACGAGACCAGAAGGCATGGCAGGATGTGCAGAATACCCCCGTTGAAGAGCAGAGGTGCAACAGGTACTCAGAGAACTCTATCAACATCAGAGGCCCGAGACTGTTCAACACGCTTCCACTACACATAAGGGGCATAATTGGCCGACCCCTCACAGTGTTCAAGAGAGAACTGGATAAACACCTCCAAAGAATACCTGATCAACCAGGCTGTGATTCATACGTTAGGCTGCGACCAGCATAGACGCGATACAGCTTCTAAATTATTGGGATCGTCTCAAAGCCCTCCAAATGTACTCACTAGAAAGAAGACGAGAGAGATATCAAATAATATACACCTGGAAGATACTGGAGGGCCAAGTACCAAATCTACACAGTAAAATAACAACGTACTGGAGTGAACGATATGGAAGAAAATGCAGAATAGAACCAGTGAAGAGCAGGGTTGCCATAGGCACAATCAGAGAACACTGTATAAACATCAGAGGTCCGCGGTTGTTCAACACCCTCTCAGCGAACATAAGAAATATTGCCGGAACAACCGTGGACATCTTCAAGAGGGAACTAGATTGTTTCCTCCAAGGACTGCCCGACCAACCGGGCTGTGGTGGGTATGTGGGCCTGCGGGCCGCTCCAAGCAACAGCCTGGTGGACCGAACTCTCACAAGTCAAGCTTGGCCTAGGGCCGGGCTTGGGGAGTAGAAGAACTAGAGGAACTTTGCAGTCTCCGTGGTGTAGTGGTAAGACACTCGCCTGGCGTTCCGCGATCGCTATGTCATGGGTTCGTATCCTGGCCGGGGAGGATTTACTGGGCGCAATTCCTTAACTGTAGCCTCTGTTTAACGCAACAGTAAAATGTGTACTTGGATGAAAAAACGATTCTTCGCGGCAGGGGGTCGTATTCCAGGGACCATAGGATTAAGGACTTGCCCGAAACGCTACGCGTACTAGTGGCTGTACAAGAATGTAACAACTCTTGTATATATCTCAAAAAAAAAAAAAAAAAAAAAACTCTGAGAACCCCATCAACCAGGTATCAACAGCCTGGTTGACCAGTCCAACTACCAGGAGGCCTGGCCAGAGACAGGACCACCAGGACTTTGGTCGACGGAATCGACGCAAGCTTTGAAGTGAATAGTTCCTTTAACAAGGTGATTAGTATTTACTAGGGTAGTCTGAGGCTGAGGGTGGAGTGATGGGCACGACAATGGTCGCCGCCCGCACGCGTATCAGCGTCGGCGGTGTTACCTGGTTGATACCTGGTTGATGGGGTTCTGGGAGTTGTTCTACTCCCCAAGCCCGGCCCGAGGCCAGGCTCGACTTGTGAGAGGCTGTTGTCCACTAGGCTGTTGCTTGGAGCGGCCCGCAGGCCCACATACCCACCACAGCCCGTGTCATAGTATGTCTCTTGTCCAGGAAGTTGGGTAATTTTCAACATTACTCCTGTACTCAACATGGCCTCAAATTAATGACTAAATCGTTGACATTTGGTTTATATCACATAAGGGAAAGTAGGATGATAAACGTCGAAATTTAATTGACACCGTGGCTCTGGTGTTGATGGTTCTCTCTGAGTACCTATTGCGCCTCTTGTCAATTATATGTAAGACTGCAGTTTCTCCCAAGATTGTAAGGCAGGGAGAGGGAATTATCAGGGGACGGCGCCAAGTTATTACGACTACGATGCTGCGAAGTTGTCTCAGATTGTGCTTGATAAGTCTTGTGTGGATTTCTGAAGGTATTCTCCCACCCCACCTTACCTACTAGCTCCACCCCCCCCCAACCACACACTGACCATCAGCCAACCCCCTCACCCCCCCCCCCTCACCCTACAGCCCCCCCCATCACCCTACAGCCTGCCCCCCCCCCCTCACCCTACAGCCTGCCCCCCCTCACTCTACAGCCTGCCCCCCCCTCACCCTACAGCCTGCCCCCCCTCACTCTACAGCCTGCCCCCCCCCTCACCCTACAGCCTGCCCCCCCCCCTCACCCTACAGCCTGCCCCCCCCCTCACCCTACAGCCTGCCCCCCTCACTCTACAGCCTGCCGCCCCTCACCCTACAGCCTGCCCCCCCTCACCCTACACCCTGCCCCCCCCCTCACCCTACCCCCCCCTCACCCTACACCCTGCCCCCCTCACTCTACAGCCTGCCGCCCCCACCCTACACACCCCCCCTCACCCTACACCCCCCCCCCTCACCCTACACCCCCCCCCTCACCCTACACACCCCCCCCCCCCCTCACCCTACACCCCCCCCCTCACCCTACACCCCCCCCCCACCCTACACCCCCCCCCCCCCCCTCACCCTACACACCCCCCCCCCTCACCCTACACACACCCCCTCACCCTACGCCCCCCTCACCCTACACCCCCCTAACCCTACACCCCCCTAACCCTACACCCCCCTCACCCTACACCCCCCCCTCACCTTCCCCACCATAGCATCATCGTCATGTGTGTGTTAAGTAACTACGCGTGTATATTTGTACGCCAGAGTTGGTAGGTTAATATTTGGTGGTGTTAAAGGGAATTTAAAAGGGCAGGATTGTAGGTCTTCGGTGCTATTGTTGTGGAGTTGTTAGTACACAATGTTATATTAAGCATTCCCATGTTGGCTGTTAAAGACGACGGAGTTATAATGCTAACCGCTAGTAAGATAAAGGTGATGGCATGCTTGTGTGTGTGGGTGGGTGTGGGAGTGTGTGTGTGTGGGGGTTTGGGTGGGTGTGGGAGTGTGTGTGGGTGGGTGGGTGTATGTGTGTGGGGGGTGGGTGGGTGTACTCACCTATTTGTGCTTGCGGGGGTTGAGCTCTGGCTCTTTGGTCAATTGTGTGTGTGTGTGTGTGTGTGTGTGTGTGTGTACAGGCTGAATACCGCACTTGTGTGTGGGGAGGGGCGGGGTAGGGGGGTAGGTGGAGGAGCAAGGGAAGCACAGTGCATGTGATGCAGGTGGGTGGAGGGGAGGACAGCAGTTGAGGGAGAGGAGAGGGTGGAGGCAGCGACGTAGCAGCAGCAGCAGCAGCAGCGTGGTGGTGTCTTGTCTGAGGGAGAGCATGGTGGGGGCTCCTACCTGTGGATCGGCGGCGTGTCTGCTCCTGCCGCCAGCCGCATCGATTCCCTGCCTCGCCCCCCTCCTCCCCTTTGCGTGGGGTGCTGGTCTCCCCCCTCTTTCTCTTTCCCGCCACAGGCCTAACACTCGCTGACGCCCACACCTGCGCCACAACGCCCATACCTGCGCCACAACGCCCACGCCACAGCCACCACATACAGGGTGAGGAATTGATAGGGTAAATAGACAGCTTATTTAACACAAGGGGGCACGCACACTAGGGGACACGGGTGGAAATTGAGTGCCCAAATGAGCCATAAAGACGTTAGATACAACTTGTTTTAGTGCCAAAGTAGTTAACAAATGGAATGCATTGGGCAGTGATGGGGTTGAGGCAGACTCCATACACAGTTTCAAGTGCACATATGATAGAGCCTAGTATTAGGCTCCGTAGCCTGTACTCCCAGGAGATTGACAGTTGAGAGGCGGGACCAAAGAGCCGAAGCTCAAAGAAGCCGAAGCTCTGCGACTACACACACCACACACCTGCGTCTTCCTCGCACCCTTGTCCAACAGTGGGACCCATTCCACTGTTCATTCCACACATCACTGTTTCACCTTCCTCACCTCACATTCAGGAAACTGCTTAATGGTTATATAGAATATTATGCCTAGAGAAAGTGACCAGAATTACTCCTAAACAAGGGAGCATTGTGGTTGTAGCGGCAGAGCGTAGTTGTAGTGGTTGTGCGTGATGGTAGTCTGGTGGTGATAGAGCACAGCTCGCCAGGGAAGTGTTCCAGCTCTTGACACGCAAAGCTATTTATGTTCTGGAGTGACTAAAATAGTTACCTACAGCCTCTTGGTACACTAATGCTATAGCTCAAAACTGTGAGGCATTGATCAATATGCTTCCTCTCCCCTCTCTCACCCCGCCTCTCCCACCATTCCCCTTTCTCTCTCTCACCCCGCCTCTCCCCCCATTCCCCCCTCTCTCACCCCGCCTCTCCCCCCATTCCCCCCTCTCTCACCCCGCCTCTCCCCCCATTCCCCTCTCTCTCACCCCGCCTATCTCACCATTCCCCTCTCTCTCTTACCCCGCCTCTCCCCCCATTCCCCTCTCTCTCACCCCGCCTCTCCCCCCATTCCCCTCTCTCTCACCCCACCTATCTCACCATTCCCCTCTCTCTCTCTCACCCCGCCTCTCCCACCATTCCCCTCTCTCTCACCTCGCCTCTCCCACCATTCCCCTCTCTCTCACCCCGCCTCTCCCACCATTCCCCTCTCTCTCACCCCGCCTCTCCCCCCATTCCCCTCTCTCACCCTGCCTCTCCCACCATTCCCCTCTCTCACCCGCCTCTCCCACCATTCCCCTCTCTCTCACCCCGCCTCTCCCACCATTCCCCTCTCTTACCCCGCCTCTCCCCCCATTCCCCTCTCTCTCACCCCGCCTCTCCCCCCATTCCCCTCTCTCTCACCCCACCTATCTCACCATTCCCCTCTCTCTCTCTCACCCCGCCTCTCCCACCATTCCCCTTTCTCTCACCCCGCCTCTCCCACCATTCCCCTTTCTCTCACCCCGCCTCTCCCACCATTCCCCTCTCTCTCACCCCGCCTCTCCCACCATTCCCCTCTCTCTCACCCGCCTCTCCCACCATTCCCCTCTCTCTCACCCCGCCTCTCCCACCATTCCCCTCTCTCTCACCCGCCTCTCCCACCATTCCCCTCTCTCTCACCCCGCCTCTCCCACCATTCCCCTCTCTCTCTCACTCCGCCTCTCCCACCATTCCCCTCTCTCTCACCCCGCCTCTCCCACCATTCCCCTCTCTCTCACTCCGCCTCTCCCACCATTCCCCTCTCTCTCACCCCGCCTCGCCCCCCATTCCCCTCTCTCTCACCCCTCTTCCCCATTCCCCTCTCCCAAATAGAGCCAACTAGGAAAGGAAACATCCCAGACTTATTTTTACAAACAACGATGAGCTGCTGATGTTATAGATTCAGCTACTCGGAACAAGTTCCAAGTAGCACGGGCTATGGTGAGCCCGTAGTGGACTTACCTGGCACAGGAGCGGTGCTGATAGAGCTGATCAGGGATTATAATGATTACAACTATACTTGTCACTCAGATCACAACCTGATCCAAGTTCAGACGAGCATGGCCAATAGACCTCTGCAGCCAATCTCAAATCACCAGAGGAGGAGAATTCAGCAAATTCAATATTAATAGTAAAGTGATTAACTATAAGCGAATAACCGAGACTTGGCAGAACTATGCTGAGAGGAACGACTACATAATGCTGACTTGGACCATTGTTTAGAGCAAATAGGCTCTGTGGCACTAGAAGCATGTACCTTACCTTGAGGTTGCCTTGAGGTGCTTGGGCTAAGCCTTGGGCTTTGCGTCCCCGCGGCCCGGTCGTCGAACAGACCTCCTGGTTGCTGAACTGATCAACCAGGCTGTTGGACGGCATATGCCACCAAGATAACGTGTAGACGGGATATGTAGACGGCTAAGATAACGTGTAGACGACATATACCACCAAGATAACGTGACCAAGATAACGTGTAGACATATACCACTAAGAAAAAAGATAAAAAATATGCTAACTGGAGCGGCGCTCCTTCTATAGGTGAAGGAAATAAACAGCGGAACACCTCAGACGCTCCGCGCACTCTCAACAACAACAACAACAAGGAGGAAGGTTGTGTAGGGAAATAGAAATGATGGAGCTGAAGCTGAGAGAATCATATATAATCCAGGAGAGACAACGGGAGCTGAAGCTGAGAGAATCATATATAATCCAGGAGAGACAACCGGAGCTGAAGCTGAGAGAATCATATATAATCCAGGAGAGACAACGGGAGCTGAAGCTGAGAGAATCATATATAATCCAGGAGAGACAACCGGAGCTGAAGCCGAGAGAATCGCATATAATCCAGGAGAGAGAACGGGAGCTGAAGCTGAGAGAATCATATATAATCCAGGAGAGACAACCGGAGCTGAAGCTGAGAGAATCATATATAATCCAGGAGAGACAACGGGAGCTGAAGCTGAGAGAATCATATATAATCCAGGAGAGACAACCGGAGCTGAAGCTGAGAGAATCGCATATAATCCAGGAGAGACAACGGGAGCTGAAGCTGAGAGAATCATATATAATCCAGGAGAGACAACCGGAGCTGAAGCTGAGAGAATCGCATATAATCCAGGAGAGACAACGGGAGCTGAAGCTGAGAGAATCGCATATAATCCAGGAGAGACAACCGGAGCTGAAGCTGAGAGAATCATATATAATCCAGGAGAGACACCTGGAGCAGAATGCCACAAGTGAGAGGGAGAGAGGGAGGGGGGGGGGGGGGAGAGAGGGGGAGAGGGGGGGGGGAGGAACCCGAAATATTTTTTCTGGTAAGCAAAAACAAGAACAAAAACAGCATGCAGCATTAGGCCTTGCGCAAGAGTGAAGGAACTTTCACAGATGACGACAAAGTTATGAGTTAAATACTGAGGCTTCAGTACGATTATGTCTTCAGTGAACCCTAGATGTCACCCTAACCCAACCGGACTTTGAAGTAGCCATAGACACCAGGCCCATGCACTCTGCACCAGGCCCAGACTCGGGGAAGTCATCAAGAAGTGCAAAACACCACTATCACAGGCCCTAAACATCTTTGGAGACGGAGCCTAGACACTGGCGTCATCCCTGATATGCTTCAAGCAGCGGAGATCGCGCCACTTCACAAAGGAGGTAGTAAAGCAGATGCATTAAATTATAGACCAATATAACCGAACCTCACACATAAAAATCTTAGAAAGAGTGCTAAGAAATAAGACTACAAATCGCATGGAATCACAACATGTTCATAACCCTGGACAACACGGGTTCAGAACAGGGCGCTCCTGCCTCTCACAGTTGCTAGAGCACTATGGCATGATCTTAGATGCCATGGAAAACGGGCAAAACGCAGATGAAATATACACACACCTTGCAAAAGCTTTCGACAAATGTCCCTCCCCTTCTCCCCCCTCTCTCCCCTCCCCCCTCTCTCCCCTCCCCTTTCTCCCCTCCCCTTTCTCCCCTCCCTCCGCCCTCTCCCCTCCCTCCTCCCCCTCTTCCCTCAGAACCCCACCAAGCAGGTACTGTATAAAGCAGATCCAGCTTCCACAAGACTGGCGAAGATTTATTATGGGGCCCAACTTGCGATAATGTGGCTCTTAACTTGGCCAGTGAAGACTTTCTCGCGCTTTCTTTGATGCCATCATTAATTACCCGTTGTTGTGGTTTCTGTTAACCGGTTCATTGGTGTACTGTTGCTGGACTTTGGTGCAACGTTGTGGTGTTCGGTGTGGAGCCTACAGGTCTCTGTTGCTTGCGAGGTGGGAGCTGGGCACGGTGTGTGTACCTGGAGGGGTAGGGGGTGGGGGGGGGGTTCTGGGAGTTGTTCTACTTCCCGAGCCCGGCCCCAGGCCAGGCTCGACTTGTGATAACTTGGTCTAACAGGCTGTTGCTTGGAGCGGCCCGCAGGCCCACATCCACTACAGCCTTGATTGGTCCACCACTCTTTGCTATAACTTATCTAAGTACCTCTTGAATACATCCACCTTTGTTCCGGCAATATTTCTAACTGTTTGCTGGGGGGGGGGGGGAGGTGTTGAACAGCTGTGGATCTGTGATGTTTAGACTGTGCTCTGATTGTGCCTCTATGGCACTGGTTCTATTCTGTATTTCCTTCCGTATCTTTCGCTGTATATTATTTGATGCCTTTCTCGTCTCCTTTCCGTAGAGTATATTTAGAGAGCTTTGAGATGGTCCCAATAATTTAGATGTTTTATCGTGTCTATGCGTGCCGTATATGTTCTCTGTAGTCGCTCTAATTCAGAGATCTCTCCCGCTCTGAAAGGGAAAGTGAGTACCGAGCAGTAACACCACCAGTGTTTTAAATAGTATAAGCATTGCTGTGGGATCTCTGGATGTGAGCGTTCTCATAATCCATCCTCTCATGTTCCTGGCCGCCGCTATAGTTATCTTGAGGTTATCTTGAGATGATTTCGGGGCTTTAGTGTCCCCGCGGCCCTGTCCTCGACCAGCCCTCCACCCCCCAGGAAGCAGCCCGTGACAGCTGACTAACACCCAGGTACCTATTTTACTGCTAGGTAACAGGGGCATAGGGTGAAAGAAACTCTGTCCATTGTTTCTCGCCGGCACCCGAGATCGAACCCGGGAGTTACTCGGTTAGTTACTCGGTTATGTGCTCGAGTGGAGAGTGTGCATAGTGCTCCAGTGTGGTACATTGCGCGCTTTTGTCTGTAGTTGATGAATTATTGGTAGTTCTGTGGGCGTGTTGGCGAGGCTGAAGGTGGCGAGGCTAAATGTTTGTCCCCCTCTCTCTCTCTCTCTCCCAGCGTGAGAGTGGCTCTGTCTGTCAGGAACATGTTATTAATCCCAATGAGAAGCTCCTCCGTGTTTCAAGGTCACCACCAATGATGGCTCCGATGATCAATGTTCAGTCTTGAATAGAAGAGTAATGTTACTGTCACCCAACCAAACCACCACAAAGGATAGTAGTTACCACCACCGCTACCACCACAAAGGATGGTAACCACCACCACCACCACCCACAAGGCTACCACCATCAGAGCGTCGACGTGGTATCAAAGTTTAAGAATATAAATGTTTCACGTTGTGGTGAGCCGAGGTTGGCTGACGTTCGCCTGCATTATCAAGATGCAAGTATTGCATTGATTTATAAATTATTCATGGTTTATTGTTATGGTCCTCACTGCCGCCGTCTCTTGGAGAGGGCGCTCGACCCCTGGTTCAGGGGGGGGGGCGCGTACTCGCTTATTTGGGCCTGCAGGATCGAGCGTTGGCTCCTGGATCCCGCCTTTCTAGCCTTTGGTTGTTTAAAAGCAAAGATTCCTGTCCTACTTCTCTATAATGCCTAGTTTTAAAGCTATGAATAATGTTTGCTTCCACAATGTGCTCCTTTAGTTCATTCCATTTCCCCACAATCTCACTAAAATATAACCTTCTAACATCTCTATGTCATCTGAGTTTCAAGCTTCCACCCGTGTCCCCTTGTTCTGTTGGTATTCCGTGCGAACATTTCGTCTATTTCCACTGTCAATTCCCCTCAGTATTTTGTATGCTGCCATCATATCTCCCAGAGCTCTCCTTTTTTTCAGCGTCGTCAGATTCAGTTCCCTCAGTCATTCTTCGTATTCCATCCCATGCAACTCCGGGACGAGCCTCGTCGCAAATTCCTGAACCTTTTCCAGTTTCCTGTATGTTTCTTTAGGTTGGGGCTGCATACTTTAAGACGATTTTCATGTATGCAGTGTAAAGAGCTCTGAATGCATCCTTACTTCGGTTTCTGAATGACGTTCTAATTTTTGCTAACGTAGAGTACGCTGCTATCGTTACCCGATGTGTGTGTGTTGGAAGTTAAATTTGGTGTTACATCCACTTCCAGCTCCCTTTCTCGAATCGTCTCAGGAAACAGTTTTCCTTCATTGTGTAACTGACCCTCTGGTCTCCTGTCACCTAGTATGTGGCGCTGGTATCATCTAGTAAATGAACAAATCCACAAGGGCCATGATGAGGGTTTGAACCTACGTCCGGGATGATCCAAGACGCGCCTTAGTCGATTGCGCCACGACATGGTCAAAATAATTGTAACCGGGAGTGCTACTGCCCTCACACAGATCCCGAAGCCTCTCAGACACAAACCGGGGTTTTACACAGTTCCCCCTGCTTGATACCTGGTTGATGGGGTTCTGGGAGTTCTTCTACTCCCCAAGCCCGGCCCGAGGCCAAGCTTGACTTGTGAGAGTTTGGTCCACCAGGCTGTTGCTTGCAGCGGCACGCAGCCCCACATACCCACCACAGCCCGGTTGGTCTGGCACTCCTTGGAGAAAACTATCTAGTTTTCTTGAAGATGTCTACGGTTGTTCCTGATGCCTCTGTTGACCTAGCTGTAAAGTGGTACCTGGGAGTTAGGCAAGTGTTACGGGAAGCATCTTGGGGAAGGTTCGTAGTTTGACCTAGGTGAGGGCTTCCATAGAAGCCTTAGTGCAGGCTTCCTGTCCCCGTGGATCACCCTGCGCAATTACAGATATGCTCCAGGTATGGCATCACTCCGACTTGTTTGCCAAATAGTCATCTGTTAACGCATTTAGTAATGACTATAAACAAGTACACAATGTCATCTCTCAACCTTTGTCTACGTTCTTGAAAACGTTTGTAACGTTTAAATAACGGCAAAAGGCCGGGTCACGTTAGTGTTTTGGACATGCTCAGCATTAGCTTGTTAATGACCTACCATTTCCAGTCATTGTCCGTTATATCCCGTGGTTACTATACCCTCATCTGGTTCATGATCACCCGTGTATGGCTCCACCAGGCTGGACACTAGGTGGGGGGGAGGCATTGGACGCAAGTGTGACGCAATCACCACTGCCAGACGCAAGGCGGGGGGGGGGACCATTAGACGCAAGTGTGATACAATCACCACGCCACTGCCAGACGCAAGGCGGGGGGGGGGGACCATTGGACGCAAGTGTGATACAATCACCACGCCACTGCCAGACGCAAGGCGGGGGGGACCATTGGACGCAAGTGTGATACAATCACCACGCCACTGCCAGACGCAAGGCGGGGGGGGGGGGGACCATTGGACGCAAGTGTGATACAATCACCACACCACTGCCAGACGCAAGAACCTTTCTCTCACGTCTGGCGCCATCCACGTTTGCTTGCTTTCGCATTTTGTTAAGCTGAGGGGGGGGGGGAGTCTGTCTTAAGTGGTTTTACCTTATGTAAGGCTGAGAGTTGATTGTTGGAACTTTTTTAAGTTTGGAATAGGTTATGGCATTTCACTTGTTGCCATGTCTTGTGTTTACATCAAGTAAACCTTCGTTTTTTGGGGGGAAAATGGTCAGTACGGACACACACTTACCCATGACGTCATCAATGTTTACATTCGCTGCTACTGTTGTCAAAGAAAAAGCCTTTTTGTATGTAATAAAAGCTGATTTTTTTTTATTATTATACACGAGTGTAAATCAGTTGTCGCTTGGAGTGACATAGCTGGTTCAGCTCGAAATAACTGCGGTTGTTAATTAACTGTGAGGGTTCACTTGAAATAAGTTTATTGAGGTAAAATACAGACAAAGGGATGAGGTAAGAACATAAGAACATAAGAACATAAGAACAAAGGCAACTGCAGAAGGCCTATTGGCCCATACGAGGCAGCTCCTATTTATAACCACCCAATCCCACTCATATACTTGTCCAACCCGCGCTTGAAACAATCGAGGGACCCCACCTCCAGCAAGTTACGCGGTAATTGGTTCCACATATCAACAACTCTGTTACTGAACCAGTATTTACCCAAGTCTTTCCTAAATCTAAACTTAAGGTAGGTCAAGCTATTCTCACCCCGTTCAGTATATCGTGTTAATACACACACAAGGGTTCACTTTGTTGGGCGTGTTCAAGATAAGGCGTTGTTATGTCATTCTAGGGTGGTGGTGGTGGTGTGCATTCCCTGCGCGCGCGCCCGTGTTGACTCACGCTGGTGACATCATCCACAAATCCGCAAATCATTCATTGTTTTTTTGATGACGTAACGGGCTTGAGCCAATCGCCTCGCGTTTTGTACGACCCGAATGCTTGGGTGATTAGCCTTAGGCTCCCCCGTGGATGACTTTTCGTACACACACAACCCATCTCGAAGATAGTGATAATTATCCTTAGTAATAATTTATGATTGTATTGACGGAAATGATGTATGTACCGGGAGTGTTCGGGTGGATGACGGGTGTAGACGGGTGGACGGAGGAGGACATTGTTCATCCGTGAATACTGTCTGAAGGGTGGCGACGGGCTGTCTTGCACATTCCTCTCTGTACTGGTTAGATCTGGCTGCCGGATGGAAAATTGCCCCCCTTCTCCCCCTCCCCTCCCCCCTATCCCCATGCTAAGCATCGACCCCCTCTTTGACAATCCCTTTGTGGAGTGAGGTGGTGGCGTTACCTGTGGCGGACGACGTAGATAATTGTGCTGTCTTAACCAGCCAGGTGTGGTGGCGGTTTCACCTCCCTTCACCCACAGCTCTCTCGATCAAGCCACCTGGACCTACCCCAGGTGTGGGCGGGCGGGCGTAGGCGTCTCTAAGGTCTTGCCTACCCTCTCATTTTGGGCTTCAATCGAGAGGGCTTTTGTGTGATGGAGGAGTTCCTGAATCTTTCAGAAAGGGTGTGTTGGTGTGCAAGTGTGTGTGGGGGGGGGGGAAGGTGTGATGGTGAGGTACGTGGGGGGGGGTGATGGTGAGATGCGTGGGGGGGAGGGGGTGATGGTGAGGTAATCTCTGACACCAGACTCAAGGCCTCTGTGGTTTGCTGCTTTGCTAATTCCGTGCTGCTGTTATTGCCTGTGTTTACCACTATCACTCTGGGCTCCCCAGGCCCATAGGAGGATGTGATGGTGTTAAGTATGGTGACCCTCGCTGTGCAACCTCTCACCTCGAATGGTGCATGGTATCTGCCATGTATATCCCCCAGCCGTCAAAATATGATGTACTATATAAATCATACCAGGTCGCAAAATTTGATGGGCTGTCAAGTCTTCTATTCGTGGGCCCTACAGAAGGTTAGGTTCAGGAAATTTAGTACATCAGTTTTGTGACGTTGGGACAACTCGAGAGGACGGGTGGTCTTGTGCAGGCTAGCTGGCCGAGGCTGGCACAGGCAGGCTAGCTACCTGGCCGAGGCTGGCACAGGCAGGCTAGCTACCTGGCCGAGGCTGGCGCAGGCAGGCTAGCTACCTGGCCGAGGCTGGCGCAGGCAGGCTGGCTACCTGGCCGAGGCTGGCGCAGGCAGGCTGGCTACCTGGCCGAGGCTGGGACAAGCAGGCTAGCTACCTGGCCGAGGCTGGCGCAGGCAGGCTAGCTACCTGGCCGAGGCTGGCGCAGGCAGGCTAGCTACCTGGCCGAGGCTGGGACAGGCAGGCTAGCTACCTGGCCGAGGCTGGCGCAGGCAGGCTAGCTACCTGGCCGAGGCTGGGACAGGCAGGCTGGCTACCTGGCCGAGGCTGGGACAAGCAGGCTAGCTACCTGGCCGAGGCTGGCGCAGGCAGGCTAGCTACCTGGCCGAGGCTGGCGCAGGCAGGCTAGCTGGCTGGCGCAGGCAGGCTGGCTACCTGGCCGAGGCTGGCGCAGGCAGGCTAGCTACCTGGCCGAGGCTGGCGCAGGCAGGCTGGCTACCTGGCCGAGGCTGGGACAAGCAGGCTAGCTACCTGGCCGAGGCTGGCGCAGGCAGGCTAGCTACCTGGCCGAGGCTGGCGCAGGCAGGCTAGCTACCTGGCCGAGGCTGGCGCAGGCAGGCTAGCTACCTGGCCGAGGCTGGGACAGGCAGGCTAGCTACCTGGCCGAGGCTGGGACAGGCAGGCTAGCTACCTGGCCGAGGCTGGCGCTCGCTGTTGGCTTAACATAACCATTTTCTAGTGAGATATTACGTGGCTGGAGTTGGTGCGTCAGTCAGCAGGGGAGAGCGGCCGGCGTCAAGGTTACCGGCGCCAGCGTTGCGCCAGTGAGTGCCGGAGTAGACGAGTGCCTCGGCAACACTTACACTTGTATTGGGGTCATTGTCATTTGTGTTGAATATCATCCTGCTTGTTTTGTTTCCTTTTGCAATATTGCAATGACAACTGTATTTTTTTTCTAAGTGTGAGATTCCTGGCTTGACCAAAGGGTTGGCGCTGGAGTCTGGGGTTGATCTAGAGAGCTGTTTGTGGCGTCAGAGCCGCTCTCACCCAATGTCTTGGCTATCTTTTACTTTCCATACTTGGAGTTGATGAGTTTCTCTCCTCGGCGGCACAAGGTCGGGCTGCGGGGGAGGGAGAGAGGGGCAGGCAACGGTGTAGACAAAAGAGCTGTTTAATCAACACCAACTGACTTAATGCTTATTTATGGGGGAATCTTGTCAGACTGAGCTCAAGGCTGACTTCTAAGCTGCTACTTGTACTACTTGTCCCCTAAGCTGTTACTTGCCCTTCTTGCCCCCTAAGCTGCAACTTGCCCCCTAAGCTGCAACTTGCCCCCTAAGCTGCTACTTGCCCCCTAAGCTGCTACTTGCCCTATGCTGCGAGTGGTAGTAGTCTGCTTGTAGTTTTTCAATGTCTTCAACAGAGGTAATTTTCATGCTGATTTTTGCGCCATCTGCAAATGATAATACGAAGCTGTGACTTGTATTTTGAGTCTATATATGATATGAGAATAAGGAAAAATGCATGTTCCTGGCAGCCCATATTTACACCCACCTCGTGCATCATATTGGCAAGTTATACGCTCATGCTGTTTGTTTGTTATGGCTCATTTGCACTACACTGTGTTGGCTCTTTGCTGATAGATGGAGGAGTGAATCCTGCAGATTTGTCGTTGCTCACTGATAGATGTGAGCCGGTGGCTGAGCGGACAGAACACTGGACGCGTGATCCTGTGGTCCTGGGTTCGATTCCGGGCTCTGGCGAGAAACAATGGGCAGAGTTTCTTTCACCCTGATCCCCCCCTGTTACCTAGCAGTAAATAGGTACCTGGGTGTTAGTCAGCTGTCACGGGCT